>NC_088838.1:33907105-34122105 GCF_904066995.2 Poecilia reticulata
AACTGAACAGAACAACTGAACTGAACAGAACTGAACAGAACTGAACATTTCTCCGTCTCGCTTCATTTTGACATGTTAACTAACATAAACCTCCCAGGTGGATTTTAAATTAAAGCCACCTGATGGTTTCTTGTCTCCTTTTACTATAAAAACATTTAAATTCACATCAGAAACCTGGTTGAATACTTTGTGTTGCAACATCAGTGAAAACTTCACCTGAACTTTGTTTTTAAATCTGCTGCCTGGACTGTGATCAAGGGCCGCTCTGAATTCTCCTGAGGGCCACACATGGCCCCCGGGCCGCACCTTGGACACCCCTGGTCCAACTGATGCGTTGAAGATTTAATGTGAGATAAAAACAGTTTTATGTTTTCTAGTTCAGGTTGAACTCGAAACGTTTCAGTTTCAGTCAGAGACGTCTTGATTTCCTCTGCTTCAGTGTTAATGCTGGACTAGTTGTGTGTCTGTGTCTGTGTGTGTGTCTGTGTGTGTGTGTGTGTCTGTGTGTGTGTGTGTCTGTGTGCGTGTGTGTGCGTGCGTGTCTGTGTGTGTGTCTGTGTCTGTGTGTCTGTGTGTGTGTGTGCGTGTGTCTGTGTGTGTGCGTGCGTGTGTCTGTGTGTGTGCGTGCGTGTGTGTCTGTGTGTGCGTGTGTGTGTGTGTGTGTCTGTGTGTGTGTGTGTGTCTGTGTGTGTGTGTGTGTCTGTGTGTGTGTGTGCATGTGTGTGTGTGTCTGTGTGTGTCTGCGTGTGTGTGTGTGTGTGTGTGTGTGTGTGTGTGCGTGTGTGTGTGTGTCTGTGTGCGTGTGTGTGTGTCTGTGTGTGTGTGTGCGTGTGTGTGTGTGTGTGTGTGTGTGTGTGTGTGTGTGTGTGTGTGTGTGTGTGTCTGTGTGTGTGTGTGTCTGTGTGTGTGCGTGCGTGTGTGTCTGTGTGTGTTTGTGTGTGTGCGTGCATGTGTGTCTGTGTGTCTGTGTGTATGTGTGTGTGTGTGTTTGCAGTGCAGTCATGCAGAGTGATGTGCGTCATGGATCCGTATGGATGCGGTATAATCCATATTCTATCGGAGGACGTCTTCTGTGTCCGACTCGTATGAAGACGTTTGTCCCTGGAGACCAGCGGCCATAAATCACCGCTCTGACCTCATCGATACATAATCAATGAGACAAATATTCTGTAGGAACAGAAACCGACACGCCAAAGTCCACAAAAAGATCAAAATCACTTCTGATAAACAGGAAACGCTTCTCCAGCTTCCTGCCGTTTCATCAAACCTCCTTCTGTCTGTTTGTGCACAAAGTTCAGATAATGTCTCTCAAAAAGCCAAAATCTGGCCGAGCATCATGGGTAATGAAAGGACGGCACAATTTAAATCCATATTTCTTTTCTACATATTTCTGCTTTAGAGCTACGGAGTGAAACCAACAGCAGCAACATGAAACGTTTGAATTCAGCAACATGAAGACGGAACAGAAACGATTTTTTACAGCAGTAAACATCTGCATCCAGCAAGGCGGCACACATCTGTGTTTGTGTTAAACACAAATATATCCTCACTGTACGGTGATAAATCTGCTTAACATCAACAGTTTAATAACACAGAGAAACAGTCGGACATGCAAACACTTTGACTTATTTCTGCTCTGAGACTTTTCTCAGCTCGACAAGAAAACAAGAAAGAGCTGCGTGTTAAAGATTACGGTCAATCAATCACCTTCTGCTTCGTTTTCACCAAATATTTACGGTGGCTGCTTACCCATAATATCCCACAGACGCAGTAAAAGTAACACGTTTATGAAATGGGCTCATCTGAGCCCAGCAGGATCTTTGAAAAGGTTCATTTTCAGAGAGTAAAATATAATTTATCTGCTTGTTGAATCACATCTGTCAGTTTCTGGACAAAGCAGAAAGTTTGGTCAGTCGGGAGGGAATGAGACGTTCTGAGTATCTGGGAAAGAAACTAAATCACAACTTTTCCTCCCACAAACTAACAGAGTGAGTTTTACAGTGTAGAATACTTCAGTCCAGGTTTAACCTCTGTGGTTTTCAGCAGGACCAGGTCAAAGGTCGTAGCAGCAAACGAACATCAAATCACATTTTGGGATTTAACAGAGTAAAAGTTTCAGGAACTGTTTTAATAAATTGTACATTTTTTGCTGCTTGTTTCCTGAAGCCAAGAATAAAAAAACATTAAACATGTTTTCTTTGTTTTCACAAATAAAGTTTTCCTGTTTCTTACATTATTATCAGAGATGAATTGATCTGATATTAACATCTGAAATCTAAATTCCTCGTAAAAACATCTGACTGAAGTTCGGCGCCGTCGGCCGGGATCAAATCGTTCGGGTCACATGGTTCATCACGAGCTTCATTTCTGAATTCAAAACTTTCCCAAACTAATTTTTAAACAGTTTTTGGACATTTAAGTCAAACAGATTTGACTGAGTTGGTTTTAACTTCGTGTTGTGTAAATCGTAAGGCGCCTTTATGTTCTGACCCGGCGGAGTGGAACCAACACGCCGGGAACTCCAGGCTGTGAGAAGCTGGTTCTGGTTCCTTTACTCTGTCTGGACTCGGTTTTAAACCTCTCTGATGTTTATCTACTGTGGCCCCATAAAATCCATTTTAGTTTGTCGTTTTCTATTTGTGCCTAAATTCTTTTTTTAAGTCTTTAACCAAATGTTAGATCCTAAAGAACAATGCAGAGGAGAAACCTACATTTACTTTTATGAGCTCCAGTAGAGCAAACCAATTGATGTTTCTTTGTTTTTGCAGAAAGATTAAGGTTGAGACGAGACGTTTCCAAAGCAGTTTTTAATCTTTTAGATAGGAATAAAGTTTGGGAACTCGTTTCTGTTTTCCAGTCTGGCAGCCTGAGTAAAATCCCTCAGGGCATTGTTGGAATAACAGCTCGCAAAAATAGAACGAAATCACATTTTTTATGGGCATTGGTGAAAAAGCTGGAGGTTTCTGACGTGAAACCACAGAGACACGGTTCTCCGGCCCAAAACGATGACAGAAGCACCAGTTAATCCCAGTAAAGAGCCGGCTGTGGTGATGCCCTCTCTCAGTAAACTCTCTGTCCTCTGATTATATTCCAGCCTGATCCATAAACACCCAGCGCCAGCAGAATGAGATGTGCAGGCTGCCGATCAAAGCCTCTGGTAATAATAACCCGTTTTCCCTAAAAAGCTCTAATGGCTGTTTTAAACAGCAGCGCAGTAAACACATCCATCACAGCGGCCGCGGTTATTAGCGCAGCAGCTCGCCGCGGCGGTTTGATGCCGCGGCGTTTCTGCAACATGTAGAGACGGAGAGCGGAGTCACAGTTCATTCGTCTTCTCGTTTTTCTCCCTGATTCATCACTCATCGTCGTCGCAGAAGCTAAACAGCGTCCGGCATCCCGACAGCCGCTTGAAAGCAGCGCTGACAGAAACAAACGGCTCCACTCCTGATGGATTCTGGTCCAATGACACGCAGGGAAATGACAAAGAAGAAAAAGTTGGGAAAACGAAACAGTCAGCAGAAAAAACGGAGCTGAAAGAGAGCTGGGCTGTTTTCTACTGACGTAAAGAGCCATCAGTCTTCAGCTGCTGATGCCCCATCAAGCAAACATCGATAAGTATGTATGAAGAAACAGGAGAGAGGGACAAATCCAGAGGTGGATGAGAGAGCGACAGATAAAACAGCAGCAGCCCTGAAGGCAGAATATGGAAATAATTCATTTAAATATGCTGATTATTTTACACCAAAAACACACAAAATGCTCCTGCTGCGTCTTTAGAGGCGAATAAAATCTGAACTATCAGCAGGAAAGCAAACACCAATCAAAGCTGAGAGCTGTATGAGGAGCAGAGGCGACGTCACACTGTGTGTGTTTCTGTACACGTGTCGTATTTTCGGGCGAACAAGTCGCAAAAAAACTTTTATGCAAACAGCAAAATTATGAGCAAAAGTGGAGCTTATGGTCCAGAAAATACGGTATTTACAAGTTTCACTTATTCACCAACAGAACGACGTCATTTGTTATTTAATTTCTCTTTTTGATTAATAAAGTATTTCTGAATTTGAACTGAAAGGAAACATTTTCCTGATCTTCGGCTCTCAGTTTGGTTTGGAGCTCTGAGGAGAAACGAGGGACGTCGAGCATCTTGTAAAGCATCCGTTTTACCAGTAAGAAAACATTTCATCTTTTCACACGTCTGCATCAAATTATTATCAGCAGCTGGAGTTTCAAACAATCTGAGCAACGAAGGTGAATTTAAAAAAACTATCACAGGCTACATGAACATCAGATCATCAACTATCAACTCATCAGAACGTTTTACTAGTAATTTTACAAATCTGCTCTGCTAATATTGTGTCTTTATCCTAGTAAATGTCTTAGTTTGGCCCCATCCAGCAGTCAGGCTGTGAAGGTGACAGCAGCGGATCGTTTCTCTGTAAATCTCTGGCTCCTCTGCTTCGGTTTGATGATTAAACTGAACTCCAGATTTCTGAGTCGTCCTCAATAATTTAAACATTTAAAGAACCTGCAGAAGCCTCCAGATGATCAGGTTGGGATTGTTGGCGCCGTAAACCTGCTTGGTGAACATGGAGGCCAAACTGTCCTGCAGCCTGGCTGCGGACGGCGGAGCTGCATGGATATGAGGGATAATGCAGCCTTGGAGCTGCAGGACTCTGTTCTGTTTGGCTTGTTCAGCTGAATTTTATCTGCTCCTCTGTCCCATAAAACCTTCCTATTGACAGGCAGCCCCCGATCGACCCCTCCGCCCCCCTGCATATCCAGCCCACATTTTTCTTCCCTATGAGTATTAGTTTATTGAATAAGTGGCATCTGTTTTCCTGGCCCCGTCACCGTAAGGCGAAGTATTTCTCACTGACGCGCCGCCGTGATTTATACGCCGCTCTGACTCTCCCCACAAAAAATAAAGCTAAGCAAAAAATTTCCAATACATCCTCCGACCCCAACACACACGTATAGATCTCATCTTCCTCCATCCATGCTGCACATAATTAACTTGGCAGATGTTGTACAAACTCAAACACTTTTACGCTTTCTCCACTCAAATCCACACATAAATGTTGAGATGATGAGACAACAGAGATGGTACTTTCTGTGACCAGCTACGGCAGCAGTTCAGGTCCAAATTCACCAGAACATAACCAGCAGGTTTCACTTACAGCATGCCGACTCATTTATTATTATTCTCTCTCTCTGAGCCACAATCCTGCTTAAAAACAAGATAATTAACCAGAAACTGTGTCTTTGATTCTCACAGTCAGGAAATAAACGTAAAAGAGTGAACAGAGTTTACAAAAACAGAAACAAGTCGGAGGCCGTCTGACTCAAATAGTTAAAATGTTACATTTTTCTGTGCTTTTGAATGAGAAACAAAAGGTTTAGTTCAGCAGATCTCACAGCAGGAACCGTTTATTAAAACCAGAACCGATTGCAGGGCAGAGTCCTAATCAGAGCCGCGTGTTCACTGGCCAGCAGACAAACAGCTGGGAGTCGGAAACTAACGTTATTTACATCCTGCGCTTTGACTGTTTTCTGGTTTCGGTGGAATCGTCCAGGGAGTTTGTGACGCGAAGGAAGGAAAAAGCATCAGAGCCGAAGATTGATGAGTCACTGAAAGCAACAAACAAAACCTCAATCATAGTTTCTTACATCAGAGAAGAAGAAGAAGGCAGGCGGACCAGTCTCCTCTTCAGAACCCCTGAAGAGTATCTGCGCCCCAGTGAAAGCAGCCAGCAGGGAGCGAGCCGGCAGCGCTCGGGCTTTGGAGCAGCTACAGACTCTGACCACGGGTCAATCTGCAGAAACAATGTCCACCATGTGGATCTTCTGTCTTTCACCAGTCAGCTGTTCATCCGCAGACAGACCAGATCCCAACACCGACACGGTTCGACAGAACATCCTCCAAACAGCTCAGACACATCTGGACTAGAACGTTTCCTCCATCAGGAGCTCAAAGCTGCTGCTGTTCCCAGAAAACTCAAATCAGAAATCGATTCGGCCGGGATGTTTACCACTGCAGGGCCACAACTTTATGTTGCCTCCAGAACAATTTAACCAAACAGCCTCAGTGATTAAATAACCAGTCAAGTAGCAATAAACCCTAACAGCCCATAATCAGCATGTCACTTTGAATCTTTTACGGCTAACAATCATTTTGGGGTTTTATGGACTGCAGCTTGGTTTCCTCCTCTGGACTTCAGGCCGTGTTCACACAGCAGAGCCTGAAAAAACCAGTGAAACAAAAATCAGACTTGTTCCACTTCCACACAGAGGAGCTAAACTGGATCTGAACTGGATAGTTTTCAGAGAGTCTGCAGTCAGAACCGTCACGTCACGTTTCATCCATGTCACTGCTGTGAGACGTGCGTCTCATTCTGCAGCAGAAGAAGACAGACGATGAGTCTGGACGTAAACAATGGCTGAAAATTACAATGATGAAGTTATGGAAGCAGTTTGTGTCAGTGAACGCATCCCATCCCATCCTCTCCTGGGCCGACTCCACATCCAGACGCTCCACTAACGGCCGCTCTGTTAGCAGGCTCTGTTTTTATCAGCTTCATTCGTCTGGTGACGATCTGGACACAACGAGGTTAAAATCCACCCGTCGTCGTCGGCGGCGGCAGCCATTGTTACAGCCGTAAACAGAGCGCCGCCGTAAACCGCCACGCAGAAGTCTGACTGCAATCAGCAGCATGAACAAACGCAGGAAATAAAACCTGGATTTCACACAAAAATGTGAACGTAGTGAAAGATGCACACAGACAAACTGAATAAGAAGAAGCATAAAAATGTTTCAGAGATGAGAACCACAGTGATTTTCACTACAACTAGTTAATGTTGTCTGTCTACATGTCTACATCGATCTACAGATTAGTGCTACCAAGCCTGATCACAGTGATGAACTCTGACCTGTCGGGGTTCTGCGGACAGACGTGCATCTGCAGCAGGATCCTCTGGGTGAAGGTCTTGAAGCACTGGCCGCACTTCCACAGATGCCAGTCGCTGAACTCGCTGCTCAGCTGGCTGGTGGAGGTCGGGCTCGCCAGAACCCGCTGGTTCTTCGAGCCCAGCTGGCCGAAGCCGGAGTCCGACTGAACTCCGACCCCGACCTTGTCCAGCAGCGAGAAGCTCCGGGTGCAAGGGGTGTGGGGGAAGACCATGGAGCGCAGCAGGGCGGCCGGAGGGGAGGAAGAGGAGGACGATGAAGACGAGGAAGGCTTGCTGTTTTTGCTGAAGGACTGGAGGGATTCCTGTCTGCTCATGGCCTCCATCACCGTGGCTGGAACATTGACTGTGAAACAACACAGGACAGGCAGGGAGGTCAGCTGAGGTCACATCACCAGGCCAGAATGACGTCCCATGATGCAATGTGGCGTAAACAACAATGTGATGTAAACAGCAATATGGTGTAAGTGTGGGCTGGCAAACATTAAATAATCCTCTTCCTGCTTGTGGAGCGGTTCTGGTCCGCTTGCCGTTCACATATCCATTCAAACTGAACCAGAGTCACTTCAACCAAACCGAAACGAAGCTTTGCAGGCGGACCAGAGTTCGTGTTTTTGGTCCCAGTATGAAACGAAGCGGACGTTCAAGTTGGATTAAAGTGAACAAGGCTGGTGTGAACTATTAGGAGTGTTTTTAGTGGAGCTCTGAGTATTTGTGAGTTTTACATTTACTGGGGTTCCACTGCAGCGTTAAATTAAAACCGTACAATGAAACGGGATCCGAAGCGTTTAAATGCGGCTGCACTTCCTTCTTTCTGTTTCTTGCAGACGTTTCATCACTCACCAGAAAAATATTTAGTTTTTCACATGTCAGAGTCCGTGAGCTTCTAGACTTTGTTCTGGAGAAAACTAGCAGCTAAATCAACATCCAATGAAAAACTAGCAGCTAAATCAACATCCAATGAAAAACTAGCAGCTAAATCAACATCCAATGAAAAACTAGCAGCTAAATCAACATCCAATGAAAAACTAGCAGCTAAATCAACATCCAATGAAAAACTAGCAGCTAAATCAACATCCAATGAAAATAAATCAACATCCAATGAAAAACTAGCAGCTAAATCAACATCCAATGAAAAACTAGCAGCTAAATCAACATCCAATGAAAAACTAGCAGCTAAATCAACATCCAATGAAAGGCTCAAATGCTTTAAAAGTTTTCCTTCTTTCTTTCTTGTTAGTGGTTTCGAGCCTCAAGTTTTTAACTGATTCAAACTGAAGGGCTTCTGGATACTCTTACAAATTTAAAATGCTAAACAAATCTTTACAAAATGCACATGTTTGATTTATTTACACATTGGCGTTTTATTCTCTGAGAAATGTAGCTGCAAATAAATCCAGCACCAAAACATTCAAGTGCAATCAGTGTGAGTTACTACGCTGAACTCAGCCTGAACTTTTTTTCCACTGTTTGGTGTAATCATCCTTTGTGCTCTGAGGTTTTATCCACTCCACTTAATTCTAGTTTTCCGGTTCTGTTTTTCTTTGCAGAAAGAAATCTGAGCATAAATGCGGCACAATAAAGAAATTAGGCCGATAAGAAGCTCAGATTAAGGATAAAGTGTTGCTGGTGAATCAAACAGTCGAGTAAAATGAAAGAACAGGAAAGAAGACGTCATATGGAAGCGTGTAAATTAGATTTGGGGGGAACCAGCTGATGCCAGCTGTCCTCACTCGACCCAAACGTCAGCTGCTTTGTGTTGTGAGGTCTGAGCAACTGACAGATCTGGACTCCATAACCCTTCATCATGTTTGAATCGACATTGGGGTGTCTGTTTTTGCTTTAAGTCGCTGCGGATGGTTTTGGTTCTGTAAAACTGGCTTGTTTGTGAAAACGTGGGCTGTGGTCTGGTTCTGTTCTGCGACCCCAGAAACAGACTTTGTTTCCCATCATCATTAGTCTGATGATGACAACGATCCCAAACCTTGACCAACGTTTTCTTTTACTTCTCTAAACTTTAGCAGATATTGGTTATGAAGGCTCAAACTGAATGTTGTGGATTATTATGGAGTCTGTTTGTTTTTTAAATTGAACAACCTGGTACCGGTTGTGAAGAGAACCTGCTGATTTCAGCACTGAAAACCAAGGAAGGTAACATGAGCAGTGATTAGTTGAACTTCTCAGTTATGCCACTAATTAAAAGTGATCTGTGTGAACGGTTTACGACCCCAAAGCGACCCGCATGCGCAGAAGAAGAACGCAGCAGCGGAAATAACGGCCGAGGGATTTTAAAGTCTTCAGGGCCGACAGCGTCGTCACCAGATCAGAACAAGACGAAGGAAGTTAAATCAAAGGAAGCGACGGCCTCAGTTGACTGTAGAGAGTCTGTCTGGATGTGGCGTCTTGAGGACCAAGAACAGCAGGGTTGGGATGTGATTCACTTCACTGACTCAGGCTTGTGAAAGAAATTCATAAATATAAAAACTACAGCGGATCCCTGGTGTTAGCAGAGGTTATGGACAGTAGTTACCACCTGACGAACACGCCTCTAGAAACGCTTAAAACTGCCTAATTAGTTCAAATTTACCTTAATATGCATTAATGCGCACAAAGAAAGCCATGTACACAGAAGCTACCATCCAGTCATCTTAATCTCGGCTGTTTGGGGTTCAGCCAATCAGTAGTAAACAAAGCGACCGACTGGATCAGAGTATTTACTCTGCTCAGTTTCAGCTTTCTACACTGAATTTTCTGTCTTAGATATGCTCTGTAAACAAATCCTTGAATAGGTGAACTTTCCATAAATAATTGAAGAATTACGTTCCAAGGAAAGATCTACAGTCCACTGTAGCTCAAAGTTAATCATCTTTTCTGTAAATCACCTCAACTCTAAGCTACATTTTCTGTAGAGAAAAGAGAAAAAAAGGACAAATAAAAGCTGGCGAGTAAAAACAGCTTGCAGATAAACATCCTGTCCCTGTTGCATCTCTTCACTCAGAGCATCATAACCATTTTCCATCCTTCATCAGCTCACCTCTGCCACCAGGCCACCAGGCCTCATTGATCCTCTAATAACCTTACGAGGAGATAATTACACCATTTGTAAGTTGGCCGACGGCTCTATCGACGGCCGCGTTTCGCGCCGCTCGCCCTCTCTTAATTCATTTTCCTACAAACGTCGTATTTACAAAAAAAGCGAGTCGATATGTTTTGGGTTGTGAATGAAATGCATCATCAGAATGGGAGAATTATGCAGATGGAGTTTGCAACATTGCAGAGTCTGTAATTTCTTCCTCTCTGGATGTGTGTGTGTGTGTGTGTGTGTGTGTGTGTGTGTGTGTGTGTGTGTGTGTGTGTGTGTGTGTGTTCTCCTCCTGATGGGTGTGACGTGAATACCAACGGACTCCTTTCTTCAGGATCAGAGGAAAGTTTTAAAAGCAACTTTTTCCAGCTGATGGAGAGCAGGAGACGGGTGGAGCACCACATATCAGATTCAGCCACATACCAACACCCTTCGTCTCTTTGTTATGAGAACCATGTGAGGATCCTCCTGTTTTATGTCAACATGACTTTCTTTTACACTCCGAGGTTCAAACATCCATCAACAGCAGATTATGGCTCTTCAGAGAAAAATGTTTTAACCTCAAACCTCTGGGGTATATTTTAGATTAAGTCATCAAAGAAACAATTTGTAGCAATAAAAGTTTGGGGACATAATTACTCCATAAAACTAATGTTTTTATGAATAACAGAATAAAAACATAAATTTTCAGAGACAAACGTCAAATATTTTTCATACTTTAACTTCTGAACTTTATGTTTCTTTTAACTGGAAATCATGCAGATGCTTGTGAAAAATATGATTCTACAATGTGCCAGAGATTTAATCAAAAAACAAACAATTGCTTTGATTTAAGTTAAAAACATGTCTGACCCGATTCATTTGGTAATCTGTGAAGTCTGTGGGAAACTTGCAGGTTTCCTGTCTTGACGAATCCTAATTACCCTGAGTAACTGGTAACAGCTGCTTTTAATTGAGCTGTTTTGACTGAACAGGTGGAAACTGCAGATTTCTGCAGGTTGCGGCGAGTCGAGTTCAGAGAAACCTGCAGCTGATCGTTCTGCCGGCTCACCTCTCAGCAAGGACACGACTAAACGTCTCCAAGTTTTAGAGGAATTAATCAGTTTAACTGAATGCAAGACCTTCTTCGTGGTTTATCTCAGAGGCTGGAAAACGTACTGACGAGTCTGAAAGGGCCTAGCCTGCAGAGTGGCGGCCATGTTGGTGACATCACCTAAAGCAGGGGTGTCAAACTCCAGTCCTCTGGTGTCCTGCAACTTTTAGAAGTGCCTCTGCTGCACCACACCTGAATAGAATAATTAGGTCATTAGCAAGGCTCTGGAGAACTGAGGAGGTAATTAAGCCATTTGATTCAGGTGTTTTGTACCTGTGGCACATCTAAAAACTGCAGGACAGCGGCCCTTCAGGACTGGAGTTTGACACCCCTGACCTAAAGTTAAGCGGACGCTGTATACGGCTGATCTGCATGGATTCAGACCTGGAGGAGCTTCAGACACTAGCAGCCTGTTTGGTTTCATCTGGGCAAAGAAAAAGACTTCTTCTCTAAAAGTGACCAAAGCATCAAGTTTCTTTACCTCCTCATCAACATTCAGGTCCATCAGTCTCACCCTGTGAAAACGTGACTTGCCTCTTCAGACAAACTTCTTCTACTCCTGAACGATGGCTAAACTTAAATGGCTAATTGTTGAACAGATCGATGCTAAAGCACCTGGAATGGATGAACCAGACCAGAGCAGCTCCATGACTTTTTAAAACTCCCATCATGTCAAACAGGAAGCATGAATGTCAGGTTTGTGTGTCTTTTATGTGGTGCCTGTAAACGTTTGGTTCCCACTGAACCTGCAGAGACGTGGATGGAATGAAGACGAGCCAGTAAATCCAGAACCTTACAGACTCTTTACCGCTCAGCGTCAAACCAGACCTGTTACTGTAAAACCAACCGTAACGCGACTCCTCCCTGCATCCTGCTGTCACCAAAAACACTGACACACCTGGACCGCTACACCTGGGCTCCACCTGGGCCACAGACCGACCCGCTCCACCTGGGCTCCACCTGGGCCACAGACCGACCCGCTACAATCTGGGCTACACCTGAACCACAGACCAACCCACTCCACCTGGGCTCCACCTGGGCCACAGACCGACCCACTCCACCTGGGCCACAGACTGACCCACTCCACCTGGGCCACAGACTGACCCACTCCACCTGGGCCACAGACTGACCCACTCCACCTGGGCCACAGACCGACCCGCTACACCTGAACCACAGACCAACCCACTCCACCTGGGCTCCACCTGGGCCACAGACCGACCCACTCCACCTGGGCCACAGACTGACCCACTCCACCTGGGCCACAGACCGACCCGCTACACCTGAACCACAGACCGACCCGCTCCACCTGGGCTCCACCTGAACCACAGACCAACCCGCTCCACCTGGGCTCCACCTGGGCCACAGACTGACCCGCTACACCTGAACCACAGATCGACCCGCTCCACCTGGGCCACAGACTGACCCGCTCCACCTGGGCTCCACCTGAACCACAGACCAACCCGCTCCACCTGGGCCACAGACCGACCCGCTGGGCCACAGACCGACCCACTCCACCTGGGCTCCACCTGGGCCGCAGACGGACCCGCTCCACCTGGGCTGCAGACGGACCCGCTCCACCTGGACGGAGCGTTCTGAGTTGTTCTAGTTCTAATCCACCTGAACCACAGACTGACTGAGTCGAGTCATTTTGTTCCCTGTGTTGTTTATTTACAAGTCGTTCATTGCAGGGTCTGTAAGTAATTAATCACATTTTAATTAAAATGATACATTTACAAAATAAGCAGCATTTTCAATTCAAAACTCCTTTTTAATGAGTTTCTACCAACTACAGTAAAGCTGTTTGGACATCTGTAATGTTTAAAACTACCGACCAACAGCAGATGATCTGGTTAAAACCAACTGATTAATCTGAAAACTGCCCTTCATTTGCTGTTCAGATTACGGCTGAAGCTTTCCTGGTGATCAACCATCCTGGTGACCAACCATCCTGGTGACCAACCATCCTGCTGACCAACCATCCTGCTGATCAACCATCCTGGTGACCAACCATCCTGGTGACCAACCATCCTGGTGACCAACCATCCTGGTGATCAACCATCCTGGTGACCAACCATCCTGCTGACCAACCATCCTGGTGACCAACCATCCTGGTGACCAACCATCCTGGTGATCAACCATACTGGTGACCAACCATCCTGGTGACCAACCATCCTGGTGACCAACCATCCTGCTGATCAACCATCCTGCTGACCAACCATCCTGGTGATCAACATTTGCCATTAAACATTTATATGCTCATCTAATCAAAGCAGACCAGAAATGATAATATTTCATTTTTAATAAAGAAGAGATGTGAGGTTACTTTAAGCAAGTCAATATAAATTTAGCGCCTCTTTGTCTAACCAACATTTCTTTTCATTCTCCAGATTTTTCCTATCAGAACCTTCCTCACAGCACTGAGGAAGACGAGGTGGAAAAGTATGAGAGGACGAAGAAGTGTGTGTCTGTGGACATGTTGTTGTTGTTAGCGCTCCGCTGGGCTGCAGAGCGTCAGCCGACAGACTCTGATTGGAGGGAACGTTTTCAGTAAACAACCACAGGGTGTGTGTGTGTGTGTGTGTGTGTGTGTGTGTGTGTGTGTGTGTGTGTGTGTGTGTGTGTGTGTGTGTGTGTGTGTGTGTGTGTGTGTGTGTGTGTGTGTGTTTCCTGGGCTACAGTGTGGACTGGTGGAAACATAAAGGTGGATTTTATTCACGTCGTGTTTGCAGGTGAAGTTGAGTTTTGATCAGTTGATGGAAGATGTTGAGATTAAATCCATACTAACATTTTTACTGGTTTATTGTTTAACATGAACCACAGGATTTTCACATTTCTATTGAACATTTTAATCTGAATTCATTTGTGAAATCCAGCAGACTGGGAACCGCTCAAACAGAAAGGACTCCATCGCAAGGCATTCTGGGTAAATACAACCACAACATACGCATGAGTCTGGCGCTAGCAGGGGAAATGTTCAGATTTTGTGAAGAAGGAAGTTGCACTAAGGGTCTTCAGAGGGTTTCATGTCGTTTCCTTCCGTGTTTCTTGGTGCAGCGCCCCCACAGGCCGGGAGGGGAACAGTTTCTACAAAGGGTTTAGTTGGTTTGACTTTGCAGTGAGAACAAGAACCACAGCAGCTTGAAGGAACCAATGTCGCAACTTTTGGCCCCCAGTCAAACCGAGTCGACACTAAAAGGTGTGAAAACATCCTTTAGGTGTTTCACAGATTTTATTCAAATATCTAAAAGAATGGAGTGTAATTAGTATGCAAGAGCTGAAAAGTCTCTAATTAATTGGATCTTTAAGCTTTTTGTTACCAACAGTCTTGTCATTAACTCTACTTTGGGGTATTTCTGAAGTGCATTCATCCTGGTTTCAGTTGTGACTGAGATCTTCATGCAGCAGGTTTTGGATTCATCTGGTTGATGAGGGATGGGAGCTGCTGGTCTGGGTGTGTTCAGTCGGCTCGCTCTGCAGCGATAAGGGTCAAATAGTTCAACGTCTCCGAACCCGAGGACACAACAACGCTGTCCTTCAGCCTCCAGTTATCTCCAGCAGATAACGATGCCAACCCGAGAACAACGCACAGCTAAATGCAGTTAGCAGCTCTTTAATTAAGACCAGAGTTTCTGGTTTCTATTTGGTAGAAAACATGTAATCTGATTTAAGCTAATTGGGACGTGAACAAACCTTTGTTCACTGCAGGCTGAATCAATGTGTTGAACATCTTTGTGTAGGATTTACTTTGTACTTTCAGGGACTAAATGTCTTCACATGGACAGAGATGATTTAAAATCAGCCTACAGTCTGAATGGTTGACAGCTTTAATTATGTCCGTTTCTGAGTTGCTTTAACTTGCTGACGTTTTCCACGTCTCAAACTCTGACAGCAAAGACATCAATGTCAAAAGGCAGATGACTCTGGATTCAAACCCAGAAGAAAACAAGCTGATTTCTTTCTGCAGGACAGGAAATCGACGCTTTTTAACACAAACAGAACAAACGAGAGGCTTCAAAGTAGCTCAGCAGAAAGCAGTAGAAGAAACAAAATCCTCCCATAATAAAGTATTTTCATCTGGTGAGTTGGTAAAGTTGCACAACAATTAAAATGGTGAACAAAAGCTAAGTTAGTCAAATGTGGGTTAATTTCTGCTTCTAAACTGATCTGATGCGACGCTGAAAAAGATCTATGTTGTGTTCAAGTTGTGCTAAAAGGAGTTAGCCTGAAGCTAATCAGGCCTAAAGCAAGCATCTCAATGCTAAACATGTAGCGGCAGCACAGATGCTAACGCTAATGTCAGTGTGCACATTTAAAAAGAAGCTCCATGAATAATGAGTTTCTGATTAAACATGATTGAAGAACATAAATACCAGATTTAAAACTATAAATATTTTGTTGTTGACCTCATATGTCCTTTGTTTTCAATGATTCAGCAGTAAAAATGTTTTTTAAAATAAAAATGTTTACTTTCTCAATGATTTTTGATTAATTAGGATTAAATAATTACACCAATTAACTTGATTAAACATTTTAATTGAGTCTCACCACTAGTTTTAACACAACACCAAGATGGGGAAACATCAGAAATGTGCAGAGAAAAATGCAACTGATTTTCTGATTGGCTCATTTTAAATGGCTGAAGGTAAAAAAACAAACTCTTCCAGCTAAAAACAGCACAATGCACACCTCACACCAAGTATCAGGCATGGAGGTGGAGGAGTGATGGTTGGGGGTTTGTGTCCACACGACGTCATCAACCTGATTACAGACTGTGAAATAAAGTTTTCTGGGTCGTCACCGTCACACAGATCCCAAACACAGCAGCAGAATGGCTGAAAAGGACGACAATCAAGGTGTTGCAATGGCCTAGTCAAAGTTCAGACTTCAACCTGAATCAGGTCATGGAGCTGTGCAGAAAGTGGCCATTTCAGACGCATCTAAAAAGACATTAGTATTTTTTTTAAATTAAATAGAAATGAACCGAGATAACCCAAACTACTGGAACCCATTAACAAAAAGACAAGAGCAGCCGTGTGTGGCTTAAAGAGACACTAACAATAAAGACAGGAAGTATTCGCTCCTTCAGAGCAGCAGCTCTTCTTCTCGTCCCTACCGCTGAACGAACACGGTGGAATGTCGGATGTTTGTTTGTGTGCCTGTGATTATGTTTACAGAGGATGCCACAGCGCTGTCATGATGAACAATGTCATGTAAAAGACTCGTTTTGTCTGTAATGCGAACCAGCTTGTGGCCAAACGTCTCTAATTTGCAATCAGCACGATCTCGTTTCAACACGGCTCTGTTAAAGGAGAGTCTCTAATTCAATTTATTTCAGTTTAGATTCCGCAGATTAAAACCTTCTTCTGCTCCTTTTTCCCTTCGAGTTTTTCTTTCTAAATAATTATGTAGAAAAAAAAAGGCAATGTTTGTTTTCCGCCTGCAGGGAGTTATTCTGTAAGACGTACAAAAAAAACGTGAATATAAACAAGCTGACAGAGCAGAAAACTGGGGGATAGGTAAACAAGAAACAGAGAAGAGAGGAGGATGGATGAAGAGGAGGAGGGGAAGAAGAACAGGATGGAAGAAAAGAAGGGACAGGTGACCAAATGGGACAAAATATATTTAAAATAGTCAGAAATATGTGACTGGAAAGGCTTTAGCTATAATTTGTGATGCTTCTTGTTCTACAGACAAACCTAAAGGAAGTTATTATAAATGATGAGAAAGAAGCAGAGGAGCTTACAGATGTGCTTAATGCTTTTGTGACTTCAATGTTTTTGTAAATTTGCTTTTTTTCCTTTAGAAAACTTGAAAAGCAGCAAAAAAAAAAAAAACATCCAACTTTTCCAGTTCAGGCGAAATGAAAGATTAGCTTTCCAAAATCAAACTGGAGACAGAATTTCATGCTTTTATTACCTCCCACCACTATTGTTGCTTTTCTTCTTGTTACACTGTTCGCCTACAGCTGGTGCAAAACGTTTTGATAAAAACAATAAGTCTGTAATGAAATAATTCTGCTCCATTTTATCCGTCTGACCTGCTCTTTCCCTCAGATCTGAGAACAGCTGCTTTTCATCGCCTTTATACGCAGTTCCACTGGACTAGATTCTCATTTCCCTCTACTGCTCTGTCTGGGATTTCTCCCATTGACTTGGATTCCCTCTGGTAGATTTTTTTTTTTTTTTGACTGGGCCAATAAGCGAACAGAAAGAGAAGCTGTGAACAGTGATGCTGATTTTCTGCTGTTTTAGAAGTTTAGTCTGCTTGTAGTTTTATCAGCTGCAGTGGAGGAAGTGAAGGATTCAGACCACGTTATTTTAACATCAGTGTGAGATGCTGACTGTTTGCTATGCTTCATCTGAAGCACTTTGGTTGGTTTTGATGGTGTGTTTTTTGAGGTGCTTTGCAAATGAATTTTGTCAAAGTTATTTTTACATTAATGGTCGTTCTTCCTACCCTCTGTTATTCTCTCTGAAACACTGGATGCTAACATCTTCTGTGGTTTAGACTTTACCCCAGTATAAATATTTATTGCAAAATGTTACATAGACTTAATAATTCCACAGACAGTAAACCTCTCTAATTATCCATCCATCCATTTTCTTGCACCCTTGTCCCTCAGTGGGGTCGGGAGGGCTGCTGGTGCCTCTCCAGCTGGCGTACCGGGCGAGAGGCGGGGTCACCTGGACAGGTCACCAGTCTGTCGCAGGGCAACACAGAGACACACAACCATGCACACACACACCTAGGGGCAATTTGGAGAGGCCAGTTAACCTGACAGTCATGTTTTTGGACTGTGGGAGGAAACCGGAGTACCTGGAGAAAACCCACCATGCACAGGGAGAACATGGAGACTCCATGCAGAAAGACCGGGAATCGAACCCAGAACCTTCTTGCTGCAAGGCAACAGCTCTACCAACTGCACCACTGAATCATTTGAAATGTGCTTCTAATTTATTCCGTTTCCAGTTGTTGATTTTTCTTCTATTTGAACCAATAACTGCAGTGAGTTGTGTGTCTGAAGCAGCAGCAGCATTAAAGGCCGAGACCAGAAGAGTCAATCCAAAGGTCTTCCTGAGTCTTCAACCAACAAACACAGGTAAAGTTAGAAATGTCTCCTCACGGTTTTCGTCCTGAGCGATGCACTGCAGCGGGATGCCGAAGAAGGACGTGTACGAGTCGTTGTACCAAACCAGCAGCTCCGTCCCTCTGGGGATGTCCATGCAGGCTCTGTAGAAGATGCACGACCTGCAAGACAAACGCAGAAACGCTGATTTTTTATTTTATAACTCGTGAGCGTCTGAGTAAAATCACGAGGCAGGCGGCGGACCAGACGCCTGCCTCGTGACTCAACTATTCTGCACAGGACAAGATGGGAGACGGATAAAAACTGAAAGTCCTTCCATCTGATAACAGCTTCAGACCAAACTGGAGATGATTTATGGGAAGTATCTGGTGTCTCTCACTTTCCACGGAGCAGCTACGTTTCACCATGTTGTTCGCTCACGTATCCAGAGAGCTGATGGTTCCTGGGTCACACCGCCACTAGAATAACACTTCCTCCGCCCAAAAATATCATTCTGACAACATGAGCAAAGCCACATTCAAAACCACACTTTTATTTCCAGCACTAACTATTTTAAAACATTTCCCACATGTTTTCCTCTCTCCCTGCTGGCAGAGTGGCAGCCAGAGCAGATTATAGCCGAGAGGTCACAGGTTCAATTCCCACAACGGCTCCCTTAGTGTGTCTTCAAGCCAGCAAACTCATTCACTTTTAAAGTTTATTTGTGTGGCAGATTTCAGCAACAAGGCCGTTCAAAGTGCTTCACACCATAAAAACAAAGTGTAATAATCAGCAACAAACATTACATTTAGTCAAATGCCATCATCAAAATCATCAAATATCAATGTTCCAGTAATTATGAATCAAAGGCAACTTTATTTTAAGACTTGATTTAAAGGAACTCAGTGTTTCGGCTGTTATGCAGTTTGGAGCATTAGAACGTTTAAGACAACTAAAAACTAGAGGAAGTCAAATAAATCTTAAACTACACTGAACAGTTATAACCTGCTGATTTAAAGAAGTTTATAAAGCCTGAAACTCAAATGAGTTCAATGCATGAGGAGAGTTTCTACTTAAATTACATAAAAAAAGATTCAGAGACATCAGCTGATGATTATGTAGATTAATCAGGTTAAACTAAATGTTGAAGTATTTTAGTATGAAGCTGAGGTGAGTGAAACAATAAAACCTCCATGTTTCTTTTAGTTCAGTCTGACATCATTTTCTGTTAAAGTTGACTCTGTGGGGGTGGAGGGTGAGGATTGACGGCCGCTGGAGGGATTTTCAACCAGTTTGACTAAATAAGGAACTAAAACTCATTCAAGAAAACACAACAGATTCTGGTATTCTCTCTCTCTCTCTCTCTCTCTCTCTCTCTCTCTCTCTCTCTCTGCCAGAGTTTACATCTCTTCACCACAGCAGGGAAACCAGAGCCAGTTCAGCATTTTACCGAGTTTAAAGATTAAACAGCACCAGTCAAGTTTATCTGTGGGGAGGAGGTGTAAACTTTATTACTAAAACTACTAATGTGTTTAGTTAGTTCAAAGTCCCATAAAAGATGAAAACATAAAACAAACAAACCAAATAATAATATACTTTATTATTTGGCAAAATAAAGTAAATTTAATGATGTTATTAATCAACGGCGGTTGTAAACTGGAGGTTTTTAGCCGTGAGTTAAAGGAACTCAGTTACTTTAACACTGTTTGTTGCTCCAGATTAGAGAAGCATAAAAACTGCTGCTTCTACATATATTTAGCTCTTAATTAAATCCTATGAATTATAGCTTTATGAGGTTAATGAATTGTGGTAAGAGTTAAAATCCCAAAGTAAAGTTGATTAAATTTACACCTTCATGGTAAAATCCTCTCCCAGAGTCTGTCACCTTTGTGTCGGTACGGCTGCCATGCTAATAATAGTTATACTACCTAGATATATGCTGAAAGCACCTAAAGGCTCCAATGTTGTCATACTTGTTTACATATTTGTGTCAGTGCCAACCAGGAACTCCTCAGTGTGACGCATCCATTCTTTTCTCCTAAAACAAGCTTCAGATGAACAGGACAGATCAGATCGTATTCGTGTGTTGGAGCAACAATTACAGATCTGGAAACAAAGACTAAGAAAAACTGGTAAGCCTAATAAATAGTATTTTTATATTTCATTGTGCTCATGACATAGGAAACATTCAGATCTCTGGACAGCAGCTAAAATCAGTTTAGATATCAACCAGATTAGATATCACAACTACACAGCGGGAAGAGATAAAGGTTCAGAACCTTTGACAAAACTTTTTACTGAAAACTAGTCCAAGTTTTAGTAGCAAAGGTCATTTTAGAGTGATTGACCTTGTAATTAAAATTAATACTTTTCTAAGTATGAATACAAAAGACTGTTATTTATTAAGTAGTAATTAAGCCTCTTTGTTGCATCAATTGCTTTAAAGGCTGTTCAGCATATGTTACATATTTGTTATTTATTGTGTTCTTTGTGGGACCAACATTTAGCATATTGTTGGTATTATCACTGCTGCTCAGATACAGTGTTGCTTTGATTTTAATAACATTTGACGATTATAAATTATTCAAAAAAACATATCTGTTTTCTACCTGAGCATGATTATAATCAGTGGTGGAGAAAGTACTCAGAAAATTACTTAAGTAAAAGTACAAATACACAGACAAAAGTGTACTCAAGTAAAAGTACCACATTAACATTTTACTTAAGTAAAAGTAAAAAGTACTGGCTTTTAAAAATACTTAAGTATTAAAAGTACTGGCTGAATAATACCTAATCGCTAATATCAAATGTATCGATTGTATTTAATGTTAATACATCACTAATGTGCCATTTTAATGAGCAATGCCACAGATAAAGCCTGTTTTTATTGTGTTTACTCTGTAACATAGTTTAGACTTAGATATGTGATTCTATGCATCATAATTTCAGGGATGGAAACATCTGGTCTCCTGTCCTAACACAGCATGAACTTCACTTTTTTTTTTGCCTCTAGTGGCTTTTATTTTGAAAGAAATCCAACTGAAAGGGTGGGAAGGGAGGACATGGAACCAAGGAGCCACGTAGCAGAGTTGTAGTCTGACCACCGAACCCGAGACCAAATCAAGACCAAGACCAGCACCCCACGCTACGTGACACAATAAAATTAAGTGCACCTATCAAAACTGCTTCTCAAATTGATTTGAAAGATCCACATACCCATAAAAACACCTAGATATTAAATACTTAGAGCTGAAATAAATTTAACCAGTTCAATTCAAACTCTTCTTCATTCTGTTTTGCTTTCATCTCTGTGCCACAATCCAGAGGTCTCCTGCCATCCCTAAAAAAATAACGCCCTGTGCGGTTGCCCATATTGCCAATGTCAGAAACCACAACTGTCTGCACCATTAAACATAGCAATTAACGGTAAGCAACGCTCAACTATGAACACTGTCCAAGGCCCAATAAGCAAAAAGTAACCAAGCAGGAGGAGCACCGTGACTGTTCTCATCCTCCCTCCTGCTGGAACGTCTGCCACCATGACAGGTGACGAAAACAAAGAGCAATGAGCATGTTCTGCGTTCCTACATTCTTGTTTTATTTATTCACCAATTGAATATAAAGATATTTTAATTAAATAAAATAGCTACTGCAGTGTACGCAGAGCATTACAAGAACAAAGAACGGATCTCAGTGAGGCTTCAGCACTATAGGACTTGGTCAAGATCCGTCCAGAAGAATCGGATCGTTCCCGATTGTCATATCACTATATTGCACTTTGGTACTAGCGTTGTCCCATACATGCGACACCTCAGTCAACACCTCCGCACAATAATTCAGCGCATGAGTGACAACTTTCTTTTTCATCACAGATGCAACATGTGTCTCTGTACAGCTAGCTTAGCTAGCATCACGTCCACAGATCTTACCTTTCTTTAAGCTTTCCTTTTAAAGTGACGCTAAAAGTTGGATGAAGTCCCACCGTCTGTGAAAGCGAAGCGCTGCTGATTTTACATGTCGCCATATCTTATGATTTATGCAGCGCTATATTACTATATTATATTACTGCCGCTCAGAGGAAACCACTGCGCATGTCTGGAGCTCCGCGTGCGAGTAAAGGTGGAGCCGATGGGTGACAACAGACACTAAGTCACGTTATTGCTCGGATTTTACGGCGCCATCTTAAATCCCTGAACTTCACATTTTAACGGACAAAAAGAGCAACGAGACTTGGATGTAACGAGTAACGCGACAGTTTTGTAGAAATGTAGTGAAGTAGAAAGTACAGATACTTACTGTAAAATGTAGTGGAGTAAAAGTAGAAAGTACCCATTATTAAATCTACTTAAGTAAAGTACAGATACACGAAAATTGTACTTAAGTACAGTAACGAAGTACTTGTACTTCGTTACTTCCCACCACTGATTATAATTCAACCTCTGTAATAGATTCTACTGGTTAAACTGGTTTAATTACACTCCTTACTTAACAGGAACATTGTCTTGTTTCAGGTGAAACTATTACAACAGTGTGGAAATTTCCCTGAGCTAAAAATGGCGACGTCACCAGGTGAGTTTGGAACTGAATGCATATGCAGCACTAAACGTTACTGCACTAAAAACAACGAATGCAAATCATTAATCCTGCCGCAAACAGTTGTGGATTAACTAGATCAACATTGTTATTATTATTTAACTATTAATAATTACATAAAATGAAAATCAGAAACAAACACTCCTGTTTTAATTGTTTTATCTTTTGAGCGATAGCTTCAGTTCATCAAGGTTTACAGACATTTTCTGTTTCAGGACATTTAATCAGATTAAACTTTAAACTGACTGGGTCACTACAATGATTTGCCACCTGCAAACAACAGTAAACAGCAAAAACTGATGTTTTAATAACATCATAAGAGAAGTTTTATCAACAGCCTCTGGTTTGTTCTTGCTCTCTTAAATCCTGTGGAATCAACTGAATTATATTGAGTCTTTTTCAACAGCTTTTTCTTTTTAGCTTCGTTGTTTAATAATGACAGCATAGAATTTTGTTTTTGCTCTTATGTATGTAAGATTTAAATCAAAAATACAAAAACATGTTATCCTTCTGAGGAAGTTAGAGGCTGATTTGTGTGACAACTAATTGGTCGTTTTTAACAAGAAGCAAGCAAAAAGTTCACTTTATGGAAATCGAGATGAATAAACTAAGTTTTAGAAAGCAATGGATCCTTTATCATGTATAAAAAAGGTTTATAAGTAAGAGTGATGAAGACATCAAACTGGGCCATCTTAATAAAATGGATCCAAATCCAAATTCTTATTTTAATATTTTTTTCTTACTTTCTTAAAAATAAATTACAAATGACAGAAAGTATTTTCAAAAACTTGCTTTTATTTCAATCAACCCTTCTGGGAATTTAATTCAAACTAGTCTAACTAAAAACAAAACAAGATGACAGGCCTCATTCTAAATGACTGAGACTCCAGTAATACATCATTTAAAAAATATGTAAATAAAAAGAAATCCAGATTTAAAAAAATGAAATCTTCCAAGGCAGCAAATTGGATCAACTGATAAAAACGATTTACTACCCAGCACAACTGCTAACAAAAAAATTCATACTAGCTTCGGATATAAACATTTGTTTTGTACATTTTACCATCTCAATATTTGCAATGATACAATACAGCATGTTACTTACAGTAATTGTACTTTTGCATGATAAATCTAAACATGTCAGTGAAAATATTAATTACTGAATTAGGATTAAAAACATCTAATCAAACTTTTTTGTTTTCAGTTACTGATCTGAGGATTGTGCTGCTTGGAAAAAACGAAGATGAGAAAACAAAACTCTGTGATTTGATGACAGAAAAAAGTCCTCATTCTTCAAAGAAAGTAAAGTCCTTTGATGCTATCTATGGGGAATGGATGGGCAAACCTTTCACCCTGATAAAAACAGGCGACATCCTCAGTCTGCCAGTGGAAAGAGTCAGTAATGACATGAAGATGTATGTGAGTCTCTGCCCGCCTGGACCAAACGTCCTGCTGCTGCTGGTGAAGCCGTCAGACTTCAGCATGTCAGACAGACAGAATCTGAACTTTGTCCTGAGTTTTTTCGGGAAAGAAGCTTTTAATTATGCAATAGTCATCACAACCGAACATGATGAGCGATGGAGGTTTACCGTGAACCAACTTGTCAGAGAATGTGGCCAAAGGATCCACAAAGTGAACCTCGATGAAAGTAACTTTTCAACTGATAATCTTGAAGAACTTATGAACAAAATGGAGAATTTGGTGAGAGAGAACAAAGGACGACATCTAACCTTTGCTGGAGACTTGGATCCTAAGGATCCTCCTCAAGATGTAAAACCCCAACTGAACCTGGTCTTGTGTGGGAGACATGCATTCAAGAAAGCTTCAGTAGCTCAAGCCATCCTGGGAGAAAATTATTCTGGTGATTCAGAGGTTATTAGAAATCAGGGAACTGTCTGTGGGCATCAGGTGTCCATAATGGAGCTTCCTGCTCTGTATGGAAGACCAAAGGAAGCAGTGGTGAAAGAATGCTATAAATGTGTTTCCCTTTGTCACCCTAAAGGCGTCCACGCCTTCATTTTGGTCATCCCATTGGACTGTCCCTCTGAGGAAGACAAGAAGGAGCTGGAAACCATTCAGGACATCTTCAGTTCAGGAATCAATGATTTCACTATGATTCTTTTTACTGTGGAGGCAACTGGCACACATTCTGCAGGGCTGAAGTTTCTGAGGGAAAATAGAGATATTCAAGATCTCTGTCAAAAATGTAAGGAACGATATATGGTCTTCTACACCAAGAATCAGATCTCTGAAGTGCTGCAATGTGTCCAAGTCATGACAAACGAAGCAACAAGAAGTTTTACTAAAAAGATGTTTCCCAAGCCTCCTGTAGTGCAAAGGAGCACAACGTTCAACTCTGGGACCAGTTCACCTGAGCACAGACTGAATCCACAGAAGGTGCAGAGGATGCAGCATCCATTCAGGGACCAGCGTCTACAAAATGTCTCTGGATCAGGGATGATGCAGAACCTAACTCTAAACCAAAATCCATTCATGCCGCAGAGTACAGAGCCTCTCCGTATGGTGTTGATTGGGAAGACTGGTTGTGGTAAAAGTGCCACTGGAAACACCATCCTACACAGGGAATGCTTTAAATCAGAGGTCTGTCAAAGATCAGTGACAAGTGCTTGCCAGAAAGAGACAGGAGAGGTCAATGGTCGTCCTATCGCTGTGGTGGACACACCAGGACTGTTTGACACATCTCTGTCTAATGATCAAGTTAAACAAGAGCTGATAAAATGCATCAGCTTGTCGGCCCCCGGACCTCACGTCTTCTTACTCGTCCTGCAGATCGGACGCTTTACAAAGGAGGAAAAGGAAACCGTGGAACTGCTCAAGGATTTCTTCGGAGAGAAGTCAGTGAACTTCATCATTGTTGTGTTCACCAGAGGAGATGATCTCAAAAAGCAAACAGTAGATAGTTACTTAAATAATAGTGAGGACTTTGTCAAAAGGCTGATCACTGATTGTGGGGAGAGATATCAAGTCTTAAACAACAATGACCAAGAGAATCGATTTCAAGTTACAGAGCTCCTCGACAAAGTGGAGGCAATGCTAAGTGGAAATGGTGGAAACTACTACAGTTCAAAGCTCTTCAGAGAGGCAGAGGAAGCCATACAGAAAGAAACCAAGAAGATACTGACAGAAAAGGACACAGAGCTGCAGAAAAAGAAAGAAGTCTTTAAAAAAGAACTTGAAGACAAATTTCAAAAGAAGAGAGCCACAAAAACAAAAAAACTGGCCAAGTCTGAACAAGGATCAGAACAGAGCGCCCAAAGAGTCAGGGAGACAGAGGAGAAATTTATGAGGGAGGAAAAGAAGATGAAGATGGAAAGAAGAAGAAGAGAAGAAGAAGAAAATGTGAAAAAAAGGGAAGATGAGATGCAAGAACATGAGTTTGATCAAAAATATGAAAACCTGCAGATGACACAGCGATTGAGCAAAGTATATGCAGAGAGAGTTTTATTAACGCAAAGCAGAGAAGACATGAGGAAAGAAAGAGAAGCTTGGGAACAAGAACGGAGGGAATGGTGGGAGAACAGACATCTTGAGGACATGGAGAGACAAGAAGACGAGCAGAAACAACTCCAAAAGCTAAGAGAAGAATATGAAGAGGAAAATTGTATATATGAAGTAAAAATGAGAGAAGAAGAACAAATCTGGAGGGAACAAGAGGAAAGCGAATGGAGAGAAGCAAGAGAAATGTTTCGCAAACAAATGGAGGAATTAGAGAGGAGAAATTATGAGGACGCTAGAAAACAAGCAGAGCAATGCAACGATTTTAGAAACAGGTACACCTGCGATGTCACGGCTGAGATGGAAAAAATTGGGAAAGAGATAAAGGACTTGAAGCAGAGGGAACAGAAACAAAATGTACAAATGATAAAGCAGCTGACTTCAAACAAATCATATCAGAAAAGTTTCGACAAGCTGTTGAAAAAACATGATGAAGAAATAAACACTCTGAAAACATCACTTTGTTTCCACAGCGAGGCGTATATCAACGATAGAATAGCTGAGCTGAAGGCGAGCCATCAGGAGGAAATAAATGAGTGGATACAGGAAAAGGTGAAAAAGGCTGCAGAGAGGAAAATGTGCAGCATTTCATGACTGGTTGTTTCTGTCTGAGACAAAAACCAGAATAGACATGGAAAATGTTGCTTTTTACTCTTTATATATAAATGATTTTATTCCACTAAACATACAAAATGTATAGCAGCTTTAAATTAAAACTTTTAGGATTATGGTATGTTAACCACACATATTCAATGTAGACTTTAACAGACATCCTGAAGGTTTAATTGGCATTTATAACATTTTATTTTACATTTTTGCACAACTGAATCACAACTGAATTTGAGTGATATTGTTTTATTCATGTATGCAATGTAACAATATGAGATTAGCAGAAGAATGTACAACTAAATACAATTTAAGTACAGTTGGTGAAATTTTAACTGTTTATTAAATTGGTTGCAAACAATCAAACCAGACTTCGGTAAAGACTTTAATGCTAAAAGAGGTAAAGAAAGTTTATGACTGTTAGAAGGTTTTACTGGATGTTAGGGCTGTTGTAAACAATTATTTTAGTAATCGAGTAATCTATAGATTTTTCTTACGATTAATCGAGTAATCGGATAAAAACAATTATGAAATAAAATATTGGTAAATCTTTCATAACACCAGTGTTACTATCGGATATCAACATCAGTCTATTTTTTCCACCTTTGAGCTTCCCTACCAGTTACTTTTTTGTAGACCGGGGGAGCAACACGGGATATTTACGGCTCCTCCGTTCAGAAACTCATCTACCAGCCATGTTCCGCCTCCCGTTTGTTCAGACCGGGATGATAGAAGTTTATTGTGCGGTTCGTCCGTAAAGCTGCTCTTACCCTGTAAGCATCAACCCTCAGCCGCCCGCCGTGTTCAGTCTCTCCGCTCACCTGTACAAATCCTCCTCGGCTTCTTCCCGCCGTTCAACCAGCAGCTCCGGAGCAGAAAGGCTGCCGGACTCCCGGCATCGCGCCGGTCATTTTAAGGATGTTTATTGGTCCCACAAAAACGATGAAAACCCGGAATTATCACCAATCAGTAAAATCCCCGCGGGCCGAACTTGAAGATTGGACGTTATGCCGCTAACACGTAGCTTCCGTCAACAACTCAGAGGCGGAAGTCAGAGCTCCGCGCAACGCAAATAATGTTCCGGCTGAAACACGGTGCGCTAAATGATAAAACATAAATTAACAAAGCTTCGAGGCAGGTCAATTTTCCTCGAGGAATTTTAATAATCGAGGTACTCGAATCACTCGAGGAATCGTTTCAGCCCTACTGGATGTGTTTTTGCCGTTATTCCTTCAAAACTATCGTGTGACTTACCAGTTTAACTGGTTTGTCAGAAGAAATTCCCATAAAAGCCTGCAGATCCGATTACGTCATGCAAAGTTTGTGTAACGAACATTTTACAGCATAGTCTGGATTTATTGATGGAGTCGATTCTCAACACAAAGGAAGGAAGTGTAATGGATGAGGTCGGTCCACCTCATGTACAAAACTATGAAATTATGTTTGTGCTTGAAGAACTTGTATGTTTTCTGGGTGTTTTGACGTGTGAATAAAGAGAAAATGTCAAAACAACATATGGAAACAATGATGTCTTGATGCATTACCCACAGTAACCTCAGAAACTGTGGTGCCAGCTCTCTTCAGGTCACTGACCAGCTCTGCCTGTGCAGTTCTGGGCTGATTCCTCACCTTTCTTAGGATCATTGATACGCCACCAGGTGAGATCTTGCTTGGAGGCCCAGACCGAGGCAGACTGACAGTCATGTTTAGCTTCTTTCATTTTCTAGTAATTGCTTCATCTTTCTGCTGATCTCTTTAGCCCTTTCCAATTTTGTCTCTGGTGTCTTTGATCAGCTCTTTGGTCTGAGCCATGTTAGTAGTTGGAGTCTTACTGATGTGTGGGATGGACAGGAGTCTTTATGCAGCTAACAACCTTCTAATTTAGGATAATAAGTGGAGGAGGACTTTTTAGAGGTGAACTAACAGGCGTTTGAATTTTTGCTGATATTCAAAGGTGTTCAAATACTTATTTGCAGCAGTAACACACAAATTATTAAAAAATCGTACATTGTGATTTCCAATTTTTTTTTTTTTTTTTTTTTATTGGTGTAGCGATAGAATAATTTCACGATACGATATATAATATTCTGGTCACGATGTGTTTCACGATATTTGTTGAACAATGCAATTCGCTACGATTCAGCGCATTTTTACGATTTTCTGGAAGATTTTAGAAGGACAGAGTGATTTTAGTGACATTTTGTGTTCCACAGACTTGAATTTAGTTAACTGAAAACTGATTAAAAGCACCAACTACACAATACCCGACTCTGATTGGACAGTCTAACAGTCTGCAGCTGGACAAAATGAATCAAAGATGCAGTGAGAGAATTAGTTTCTGTCATTTAATTCATGTGGATTTGACATAAAACTCAAAAGTTTAAATGGTAATCCAGGATCAGAGTGGGGAGATTATCAGCCTCTGTAGACTCTCAATATGCAAATGATTGCACTTGTGTTTTTTCTTTTGGACACTGTGGCTGCATTTTGGAGTAAAAATGCAGCCACAAATCCAGTCTTTTGGACTATGGGGAAAAAGGCGTTTCTACCTTGGCTCCCATAGTTAGCCGTGACTGTAAGCTGTTTACTACTAGCTGCTAAAGTAGTGGCTCCGCCTCACCCCGTAGTGATCGACTCCCTGCAGCCACGCAGCGCAGCTATTCCCCTGCTTGGATCTCTGAGCAGCTGCCTCTCAGACTGCCAGTATATCATCGTTCTCTCAGTTTCTGATACTCTTTGTCTGTTGCTAATAAAAATGATCGATCAGCCATTGTTACCATGGAAATCCTCACTGCGCCGCCGATCCCGCCTGGGGGTTTTTCCTCTTCATCTTCCTGCTCAAAACACAGCGCCGCTGCTGCTGCTTCGGATGTTATCAACCCATGTTCATTCTTCAGGTAATCCTTTATATTCAGAACAGAAACCGCTAAGCTAAAAACTAATTATGAAGTGAATGCTACCAGTCAAAATTTGCATTAATTTCGCGATCTCACTGCTTTTACAGCTGCTCCGTTCGCGCTGCTCCTCCTTTCCGCTTCTCTTTCACGGTTACTTGCGCAACTTTACTTCGTTTCTCAGCAACAAAATCCAGCCCATCGTTATTTATTGAAGATTTTACATTTCCAAAAACACAGGAATCTAATGTTTCGTTTCGTTTTGTACGTTTGGAAGCTCATTCCCTCTCACATAATCAGAAAAGCCGGGAAATGGCGGCTCTTTTGACATTTCTCTGACATTCGGGAAAATATGGTTTACTAATTTTAGCATAACTCCGGTTATACTTGGCCTTTTAATACAATTTAAAAACTGGTGTGTAGTTTATAATGTGCACTTTAAGCTCAAGTTGAAAGTGAGACTGAGGGAGGCAGAGTCTTGCTGCTACGCCGTAACAAACCCCTATGGTTTAACAGATCGATACTCGCGGATGAAAAATCGATACTTTCTGAGGGCGGAAAATATCGATATATAACGCCGAATCGATTTATTTATACAGCCCTAGTAGCTGTGGTCACTTACATAATATGAAATGGCAAAAAAAATAATTGAGTGAAAATCATTACGGTTTTCTGTTACTATGTTGGACAATGAATGCTTTTTGACATTTTGTCTAAATGTTCAAAAATGCATTGGACATGTTACGGTTATCAAATAATTCATATCCCAACAGTGAAATATTGTGGAAAACATGCAGCCACTGTAAAAAATTTATATTTTTTAAAAACAATTTCAAACTGTTATGTTCATTTTCTAATTTAGGACATGTTGATAGGTTTTCTCTACGCCAGACTGGTGACCTGTCCAGGGTGACCCCGCCTCTCGCCCGGAACGTTAGCTGGAGAGGCACCAGCAACCCTCCTGACCCCACTGAGGGACAAGGGTGTAAGAAAATGGATGGATGGATGGATGGATGGATGGATGGATGGATGGATGGATGATAGGTTTTCTTCATGTTGACTCCCTCGATCTACAGCCATGAGACAAAATGACCCATGTGCCAGCTCCCACCACACAGGAAGCACAAGTCAGAAGAGGCCTGGGTAAAGGCTTCTACATACTCGGACGTACTTCAGTCCGCGAACCCAACACGGACTCGAAGCAGACGTCCGCACAAAGATGCATTTTTAAGGCTACGTACGCACGCATACTCAGTGTCGCACATTTAACTATCCGGTGGAAACAGTGTTCACATCAAACTGGTTTTTATGTGACATCGATCTAATAAAGTTGAGAATAGCGGTTACACGATTTAATATTGTTTTAAAGTTGATATCCACATGATTAAATTGGACAGACTTGTCGTGATGAGGCAAAAATGCTTCACAGCAACAGGCTTTATTAACAATATTCAAGTAAACATTGACATGGTAGATTACGCAGAATTAAAAGAACAAAAAACAGAACATCATCCCAGACTTCTTCATCAGCAGCGGAGCAGAGAGGTGATCTGTTAAATCTGAGTCTTTTTTGATTTTTTTCATACAACGGTAGGTACTGATGATCGGGTATATGCTCGTTTTGGATTGCTGCACAAATTATTACACTGATCACAATTGTGCTTCGGATATAATTGAACTTATTATGAACGGATCTATTATTCCAATATTCAACTGTTGTTTTTTGGTGTTAAGAAAAGGTGTAAAACATGATGTGCCGATTTAAATAAAAGCAACTTTCTGCAAGGTGGCAGTAGACTCAAACAGCAGCAGCCCAAAAAGCTATAATAGAGGAGGATAATAGAGGACTACATTGGCTCTTATTGTGCCGTCCTACATTTCTTGTGCCCAACCCAGAATTGTGCAGGGTGGTATAACTATCCTGGAGTAAGAGGAAGCATACACAGCATGATGACAGCCTTTCAAACAATGCAAAGAACCACTTCAATTTCAGGTAGGCAAAGCCTCTTAAAATATGTAATAAATAATAGTAACACTTTATTTGAAGGGGGGTGAATAAGACCGTCATGACACTGTCATAAACATGAATGCTTATTCATGTTCATGACATGTTATGTCATGTTTATGACAGTGTCATGAATATTTATGACTGTTGTCAAAGTGTCATCAGTAATGATTTATTAACCAATAAATCATTACTGATATAAATTTGTTATAAAAGTATTACTGATTGCAAAATTAGGTAACTTTATGTTATTAAAGGTAAAGTTTAAACAGTAATGATTTATTGGTTAATGTCAAGTTGTCATAAAGACATTTTGAATAATGTCAACTTTGTATTAAAAGTGTCATAATTTACCAAATGATGCTTTATGACAACAATCATAATTATTCATGTTCATGACAGGAGTTATGTCATATTTATGACAGTGTCATGTCAGTCTTATTCAGCCCCCTTCAAATAAAGTGTTACCACTTTATTTGATAAAATAATTACTGATATTAATTATATTACTGACAAAATAATTACCTTTTATCAGTAATAAAATACATTGTCAAAGATATTGTTCCACTACAAATTAATAACTATTTTCTTAAATTATCTTAATATTAAAGTATCATTCACAACCAAAATAATGGCAAGACTAATAGATCATATATCATGTGCTACTTTAAAAAGGTATTTCTAATCAATTACATGCAGTATTCTGTGAGAATAAAGACTGGCTCCAAGCAGACAGAAAGTGAAATTTCCACCAGATTTGTTTTGATTGAACACAGCATTGATACATAACTTGATATTGTTGCATAGGTTAACATTCTAATTTTTAGAATTTTCTGAGGAAAGAAATTGGCAAGTTCATTGCTAGTCTCAACTATTGAGAGAATTAGATATGATTAAATATATTGCCATAAAATCTATGTTAAATTTGAAATATTTCCTATGGTACTTATGGAACAACAGATTGTCTAAGCTGTGACTATCACTTTTATACCTACCATTTGATTGGAGGTATTGAAGTGTCCCAGTCTGCTCTGGCATTGTTGGATAAGGCCAACAATTGTACTATCTTTAAGAAAAGTGAACAAACAACAATATTCAGTGAATCTGTCTCTTCTTCAATGTTTTTACTAACAAGAAATTATTTGAAAGACACCAACTCTTTATCGCATTTTGCCCCAAAATGGGGCAGCCATGTTTTCCCATTCTAGCAAAAAGCAGAAGCAGGTTTTAAGAAGTGGAGTCACAAGGAAGAAAACTAGAGACTTGGTTCATCAGACAACGGGAACCAAATACCATTGAGAAAGAGGTCACCAAACATGGAATTGTGTTAACTTTTTGAATGAGCTGTTTAATGTGCTGTTTTGTTTTATAATGTATGGGGAAACATCATACAAATATATTGTTGTAAAAATATGTGAGATTTTATCTTTCAACTAATTAGGACAAAATGGAAGAGCAAAATTACAAGTACCACAAAAAAGAAAGATTAACAGATAGATCCTTTGTTTCATTTTTTTAACATAAACTTGCATATAGTTTCAGTTTAAAAAGATCAAACATCAGATTACTAGTTTTTATTTTCTTTCTGTGTGAATTAAGATACATGACAAATAGTTGGATAAATTATTGGCATACAAAACACTGCAGTTCGCCTACAAAAATGTACAACTATCCAAGGAAAGAATTCTTTTCTTGCCCTTCCATGTTTCAAAGATTGTTTTAGATGACATACTGATTGATCATTGTAAACTTTATTAAACAAAGTTAACCATGTGTTTAAGCAAAGTCTACAGATTAGAAAATCTAAGGATCTCAAATAAATTTAAACAAGCCCACTGACCATCAGCCAGAAGAGATTTCACATTTATAAAAATTGTGCAAATTTCAAGTTCACATTGAGATAAGAGATGAAAAAATACAAATTGATTTTTTAGAAACTATTTCACACCTCAGTTATTTTGAGGTTGTTGAATCTTGCTGCACTTAGCGTTGTTTTCTTTTCCTCTTGTGTGTAAAGTCCAAAACAATCTGAGCATCCCAAAACAATGTAAAACTTTCTTTGTGTCTAAACAGAACCTGATTTATTTTTCACAGATTTGAACCAGAATCCTAACCTGAAGTTTTGAGAGTTACCACACACCTGGGAATGGCAAACATGAACGAGTACATGCTGTTGAGTGAAGATGATGCTTCTTCTAGTAAGTACAATCCACTGAATTGTGAGAATGTATGCTATTTTAAGGTTATATTTGGGATACGGGGCTTATAATGTGTTTTCAGTTCCAGTAAGTGTCCGCCAGATATGTTCCTGAAGCACAATCCTTCAGGAGGGTGCATTTTCCAGCAGATGTGCAGGTGCCAGACAGATTTCTAAAAATATGACAGTTACCCTAACATTTATTTATAGAGGATTTGATATTTACACAGGATTTGATATACGTTTTTAAACTGAAACACATTTGGCTAGATCTTAAATCAGCAAAACCCTATTTTACAAAATATATAATCACCCAAAAGTAACGTAAACCCTGCTCATAAAGGAAAGTAAAGAATGAACAAATTGGATATGGTTATGCCAAACAATTGTAGCTCAAAGATTAAACGTTTCAAAGATTAAATCAACATTTAAAGCAATGACGTCCTGCACTTGTCTCTACAGTAAAAGTATCTGCAGTAATAATACAATTACCTATTTTAAAGGCAGACATTTATTTTTTGGGATGTAGCAACTGGAAACCAAAGTCACAGGACTGCAGAGTGGAGGAGAAACCATAGAAAGTGAGAAGTGGGTTCTTTATTGCATGACAATAGTCACCTGACTTATCAGGGCCTTGGGTTGTTTTGGGGGGTTTCGCCATCTGTATTTTGTCTTGTTTTGCAAAGCAAAATAAAGTTTTGGTTTCTGTTCTGCTATTCTCTCAGTTCAGCATTTCTTGTGTTTTACAGTCTATTTGTTTGCTCCTCCTATCCCGAATGCCATGTCTCTTTCCCTCAGCCAGTCTGCCTGGCTTCCTCTCTCACCTGCACCTCGTTACCCATCAGCCACCTGTTCTTTGCCAGTAATCGAGATCCTCTGTTCATAAGCTCCACTCTATCATTATCTGCTGGATTCTCACGTTACTCCCTCATTTTCTCTCTGTGCCTCCAGATCTGAATGCTTTGCTTTGCTGGGTTGTCAGTTGTTGAGAAATGATTTCTTCTGGAAGGTGTGAACTCTGTTGAGGTTTCAAATTTAACCAAGAAGGTTATTTGAGGGTACAGTACACTCAAATAACCAATAGCTGCTAAACTTGGTTGAGGCTGTTGTGACACTGTTAGAAATATTAGATGGGACGGTTGGGATGTAATTACCCTAATCTAATAATGATCCAACTACATATAGTTCCTTTCAATCACTACAGTTTTCAGTATATTTGAAAAATATCCTGACTAAAAGAAGCATTTTAACCACAGTAACATATTTTACCGATCAACACCTTTAAGTTGTTATAGGTTGTAGAAGAACAAATATACTAAGAGGAACAAGTAATTTTGGAGCTCAGACATAAGCCTTTCCAGCTACGCTACTGATTACCTAAGAAAATCTTGATCACTACAGGACAAAATTTCCAAACAAAAAATTACATTTATTGCAAAAATACAGAAGCTACTCCTACACAAATATGTGATCAAATGTCTTTAGTGCAAAACATTTCCTGCTTAAAATGGGGATGGAAATATTTGTGTATTACAGAAACACAGCAATTGATGTTATGCTGGTTGTCATTGTTTGCTTTATTAGTTGTTCACTCAAAGGTAAAACAAAATTAATTGCTCTTTTGTTTCATTTTGCAGCTACAAGTCTAAATATTGTGTTGATTGGAACCTCAGAGGCAAAGGCAAAAGTGGGCAACTTGATCACAAGAATAAAATCTTTTAATTCTCAAATGTTTCTACCAGCAAAGTCCTGTGTAGAGGATCATGCAAAATGGAAAGATACGTTGCTGAAGGTAGTCAAAACCCCAGATTTTTTTGATCTACCTTTCTCGTCAGTAACCAAAAAAATCTCAAAATGTTTGGGTCTTTGCATAGCTGGACCAACTGCAATTTTACTGATAGTGGCACCTTCTGATTTCACAGAAGAGAAAAGACAGACACTGAAATCAGTCCTAAAGTTGTTCGGTGAAGATGCAATAAACCACGCAATGGTGATCTTAACCCAAACAGAAAATGCAATAGAAAACGTATCAGTGGAGAACATCATCAGAAACTGCAACCAAAGACATCACTGTATACCACTCAATAAAAAAGTTGATCGAAACAGCCTTCCAAACAATATCTTTCAAGAGCTGATGGAAAAAATAGAGAACATGCTGAATGATGGTTCGACACAAGACATGAGAAATGCAGTAGCACAGGAAGAATGTATGAGTGTCTTCTCAAACAGATTTAATAAAACCACGTCAGTAAATAAATGGTCTGATGATGAGAATAGAAACATAACATCCCAAAACAAAGACAAAAAAACACTGCAACATGATGGCAGTAAGATTTCCAACCTGGACAGTGTGACGATGAAGAAAGAGAACATTCTGAAAACAACATTAAAAGACTGTAACAAAGAGGATACGAAAAAAGATGGAGAGAGAGCAAGGAAGATTGAAGTAGAATCTGAGCTAAAGACAAATAAAGATCAGGAGAAAAAACATGCTGAAGAAAAAATGAAACTAAAAGAGCAATATGAAAAAAAGTTAGCAGACCAAAAATTAGACCACTTGAGGGAAAAAATGGCTCTGCTGTCTGACCACAACAACAGAATGAAGAATCTAATGCAAAAACAGGATGAAAAAACAACATATCTAACCTACAAACATCAGCTAGAACTGACACACCAGAAGCTAAACCTAGAAGTTACCATACTGGATCTGACAAAGAAGCACAACAAACAAATAGCAAATGTTGTTGAAGAGTGTCAGGAGAAAATAACGATTCAAAAAGAAGACCACATGAAAGAGACTATCAATCTGAAGCAAGAATATGAGAACAAATTACAAACTTTACAACAAGAGAGCGACAGGACAATGTCAATGATAAAAGCAGAACACGACATAAAGACAGCAACTCTAAATCTGGAATGTCAAAAAATACAGGCGCTCATGAAGCAAATCGAGGATGTACTAAAGAAACTGATGCAGGATCGAGAAAACAGCAGAAATCAGTTTGATTTTTGGGGTATTGTGACTCAGCTTGTCCAATTAGTTTTTGGCCACCTGAATCCATTTAATAACTTAGGTGAGGACAATGTAAAACATCTAAAAGAGAAACTTGAAGAAAATTTCAGAAATGAGAAAAAGGAGTATGAAGAAAAAATTCAGAGTATAAAAGAAAATGCCACCAAAGAAAAGATAGAAATTAAACATTATTATGAGAAGAAAATATCAATTATGAAGGAGAAATATGAAAAACAAATTTCTTCCTTGAAGCATGACCATAATAAGAAAGTAAGAGCTCAAAAACAGCAACATGAAAAAAAAATATGGGATCAAAAGCAGAAACATGAAACCAAAATTAAAGATCTAAATCAGCAGAATGAGGAGAGAATAAAACTACTGAAGCAAGACAATAAGAATGAAATTAAGGATCTGAAAATAAACCACAGCCAGGAAAAAGCTGATCTGAAGCAGGAACATGATGAAAATATAAGAAACCTGAAAGAGGATCATGAGCACCATGTTTCAGATATGAAGCAGGAACATGAGCAAATAATATCAGCACAGAAGCATGAAAATGATGAGAAAATTAAAGATTTGATGCAAAAGTGTGACGACAAAATAGCTGCAATGAAGCAAGACAATGAAGAACGAGTCAAAGATGTGAAGCAGAAGCACGTAGAGGACCTACATAGTCTGCAACTGGACCATAATGAGAAAATGAGAAATCTGAAAGAGGAAAATGAGGAACATGTTTCAGAGCTGAAACAGGAACATGATGAGAAAATGAGAAATCTGAAAGAGGAAAATGAGGAACATGTTTCAGAGCTGAAACAGGAACATGATGAGAAAATGAGAAATCTCAAACAGGAAAATGAGGAACATGTTTCAGAGCTGAAACAGGAACATGATGAGAAAATGAGAAATCTGAAAGAGGAAAATGAGGAACATGTTTCAGTCCTGAAACAGGAACATGATGAGAAAATGAGAAATCTGAAACAGGAAAATGAGGAACATGTTTCAGTCCTGAAACAGGAACATGATGAGAAAATGAGAAATCTGAAAGAGGAAAATGAGGAACATGTTTCAGAGCTGAAACAGGAACATGATGAGAAAATGAGAAATCTGAAAGAGGAAAATGAGGAACATGTTTCAGTCCTGAAACAGGAACATGATGAGAAAATGAGAAATCTGAAACAGGAAAATGAGGAACATGTTTCAGAGCTGAAACAGGAACATGATGAGAAAATGAGAAATCTGAAAGAGGAAAATGAGGAACATGTTTCAGTCCTGAAACAGGAACATGATGAGAAAATGAGAAATCTGAAACAGGAAAATGAGGAACATGTTTCAGTCCTGAAACAGGAACATGATGAGAAAATGAGAAATCTGAAAGAGGAAAATGAGGAACATGTTTCAGTCCTGAAACAGGAACATGATGAGAAAATGAGAAATCTGAAACAGGAAAATGAGGAACATGTTTCAGTCCTGAAACAGGAACATGATGATAAAATGAGAAATCTGAAAGAGGAAAATGAGGAACATGTTTCAGAGCTGAAACAGGAACATGATGAGAAAATGAGAAATCTGAAAGAGGAAAATGAGGAACATGTTTCAGAGCTGAAACAGGAACATGATGAGAAAATGAGAAATCTGAAAGAGGAAAATGAGGAACATGTTTCAGAGCTGAAACAGGAACATGATGAGAAAATGAGAAATCTGAAAGAGGAAAATGAGGAACATGTTTCAGAGCTGAAACAGGAACATGATGAGAAAATGAGAAATCTGAAAGAGGAAAATGAGGAACATGTTTCAGTCCTGAAACAGGAACATGATGAGAAAATGAGAAATCTGAAACAGGAAAATGAGGAACATGTTTCAGTCCTGAAACAGGAACATGATGAGAAAATGAGAAATCTGAAAGAGGAAAATGAGGAACATGTTTCAGTCCTGAAACAGGAACATGATGAGAAAATGAGAATCTAAACAGGAAAATGAGGAACATGTTTCAGTCCTGAAACAGGAACATGATGAGAAAATGAGAATCTGAAGAGGAAAATGAGGGAACATGTTTCAGTCCTGAAACAGGAAATGATGAGAAATGAGAAATCTCAACAGGAAAATGAGGAACATGTTTCAGTCCTGAAACAGGAACATGATGAGAAAATTAGAAAATCTGAAAGAGGAAAATGAGGAACATGTTTCAGTCCTGAAACAGGAACATGATGATAAAATGAGAAATCTGAAACAGGAAAATGAGGAACATGTTTCAGAGCTGAAACAGGAACATGATGATAAAATGAGAAATCTGAAAGAGGAAAATGAGGAACATGTTTCAGAGCTGAAACAGGAACATGATGAGAAAATGAGAAATCTGAAAGAGGAAAATGAGGAACATGTTTCAGAGCTGAAACAGGAACATGATGAGAAAATGAGAAATCTGAAACAGGAAAATGAGGAACATGTTTCAGTCCTGAAACAGGAACATGATGAGAAAATGAGAAATCTGAAAGAGGAAAATGAGGAACATGTTTCAGTCCTGAAACAGGAACATGATGAGAAAATGAGAAATCTCAAACAGGAAAATGAGGAACATGTTTCAGTCCTGAACAGGAACATGATGGAGAAAATGAGAATCTGAAGAGGAAAATGAGGAACATGTTTCAGTCCTGAAACAGGAACATGATGAGAAAATGAGAAAATCTCAAACAGGAAAATGAGGAACATGTTTCAGTCCTGAAACAGGAACATGATGAGAAAATGAGAATCTGAAAGAGGAAATGAGAACATGTTTCAGTCCTGAAACAGGAACATGATGAGAAATGAGAATCTCAAACAGGAAAATGAGGAACATGTTTCAGTCCTGAAACAGGAACATGATGAGAAAATTAGAAATCTGAAAGAGGAAAATGAGGAACATGTTTCAGTCCTGAAACAGGAACTGATGAGAAATGAGAAATCTGAAAGAGGAAAATGAGGAACATGTTTCAGAGCTGAAACAGGAACATGATGAGAAAATGAGAAATCTGAAACAGGAAAATGAGGAACATGTTTCAGAGCTGAAACAGGAACATGATGAGAAAATGAGAAATCTGAAAGAGGAAAATGAGGAACATGTTTCAGTCCTGAAACAGGAACATGATGAGAAAATGAGAAATATGAAACAGGAAAATGAGGAACATGTTTCAGTCCTGAAACAGGAACATGATGATAAAATTAAAGATTTGATACAACAGTGTGACGACACAGATAATGTATTTTATCATACTTTTATTTTGGTCTTGTTGATATTGGTTTTAGTATTTCAGTAGTTATTGCCTAATCTCATAAAGCGATCTATGAGCTGTATCTAAGAGAATTTACTGGTGACATCAGGAACTTGTGAGTCCATCTTCTATATTTTTTTTTACTGATGAATAACCTGGTGCCCTGACAATAATAAATCATTTATAGTGAAAAAAGAATGCATTTAAAATTTTGTATTTCATTTGAGGTTAGACATTATAAGTGCAACATTGCATATGTATATATAAACAATGCAAGTACCTAGTGAAATATATCACTGAATATCCTTTTCTAAGACACGGGAAAAATGTATTGTGACATTTGAATTGAATATTTTCAGTTTTGTCATCAAATAAAAACTCACAAATCGCCTAAAAGGTCTTAATGATTCTTTTTTTAAATGGTAATTTTTTTGTTTGGTCCTAAGAAACTAAGAAACACAAAAGTGGCCTTGAATTGCATTCAGTGCACCAATTACAAGTGGTAGTGATTAACACTTTTACTATAAACTCACACAGGCTGGTCAAAGGTACTCAATGGGCTGAATGTTGCCAGCTGGGCTGTAACATCTCCAGGTCTACCCTGATCTGACACTGCAAGATCTATACAAAATATTTACTTGAAATTTGTTAACTAAATCATTTTTATGCCTCAAAAATAAAGTGGTCTTCTTTTTTTAAACAATTTATGGACAGAGCAAATTCTCCCCACCAATGTAAAAGAGAAAATTTTAATTTCTGCCTTTTGAACATTTGATGCAAGACAGGCAACATGCAAAATCATCACAAAAATGCTAAAGCAGTTGGTTAACGGAGAGCTTTCATGTTGTCTCAAGAACGGTGAGTTAATAAAGCATTGAAGAAACCCCCACTGTTTTTAATTAATTTATCTCTTAATTTATTTTGGAAACTCAATAGAAAAGACATGACAGAAAAAACAATATCTGACACTTTGACATCAACACATTTTGACAAACCAAAGACTAAAATTGATCTAAATTAGCCCATATCTTCCAAACGCTTTTTACTGCATCATCATGATGTTCAAACGACTTTGAACTTTAGAACCAAATGTGCTACTAGCATGCAGAACTTGAACTATATTAGCCTTGCATGTGTCATTTATCCCCATTTTGCTAACCATCTTAAGATAAAATTTAAGGTTAGCCTAAACTTCTTTCAAAATGATTCCTGAAAAACTTGCTACAATTATTTTTTCTAACCAGAAATAAACAGTCCATTTTGACAACAAAACAACCAAAGTTACTTTTATGAAAAATGCCAACTTTGCATCGGAGAACATCAGAGGTTCTTACCTGTACTGGACCACCATCATGTTCTGCTCCCCACAGTGTCTCGCACAGCGGATGTACCTCATCCAACTGGATTTACTGGGATCGTTTCCATCTATAAAGTGCTGCAACGTTCCCTCTGCGTCATAGATCTAGAACACACAGAAACAATGGTGTATGTAACTGGCATTTAAATTAGTTTATATTTAGTTTAAAACAGTTTTACTAGCTGAAATTGTACAGGGTTTTTTTTTTTCAAGAATGGGTTTCCACCTTGACCTACTGTTGGTCCAAATTGGGCCCCACAAGTACCAGACTGGAGCCTAGACCTATAGATGGGACCCGTTCCTGCTGTGTTAGTCAGGTTAGCAGGTCTGGTATTACTGACCAGAGTCACCAAGAAGAGGCACAAAAACATTAAAACAGTCAAACCAAATAAAACGATAAAAACTCTAAAATTCCTCTAAAACATGATCATTTGACATTTTCAGTCACGTTTATGAATGAATAAATGAATAAATGTATTTCTATGTGTTCTGTTGGCCAGTATTTTTCTGAATGTTGTTTTTATTTGGCTTTGTCAGGACGGCTTCTTTAAGCTCAGAATATAATTTAATCTGCAGACCTGGACGCTCTGAGCAGCACAGAATTGATGTCGACTTTAGGTGGAAAACATGATGATGAAACTCGTACATCAACAGAAAGCCGAGGATTCACAGCTAATAGTGATCATAAGCAGTTAAAGCGTTTCGATCTCACCCAGCCTCTGTGTGTGTGTGTGTGTGTTCATTATTAATCCATCCCTCCATCCATCCGTGGTGATGCAGTGTGACTGTATTGAGGAGGCGTCGAGTGTGTTTATAAGGTGATGACCTGAGCCAATAGCCGGCCTCTGTTCTGTCCATACAGCCTGCAAACAATCAATGCAGTAAATGACTGTGGGAATCAAAGGAAACAGCCTCATTCATTATTCTCAGTATGTCGCACTGCAACGTCTGTCACTGTCAGTCTGTCTGCAGACTCTCAGGTTTTATCTCAGTGGTTATCTGATCTGTTAGAAACCCAACAGATTCATCACTGAACATGAGGAGTCGACCTCAGGAACATGAAGTAAACCAGGGGGGAGTCAGCTCTGATGAACTGAGCTGCCCAGTCAAACTGTCCTGTGCTGCAGCTACATTCATCAATCAGGTGATGCAATTCATTACACCTGTTACCCATCCACAGATAACATCCTGTAACAAGTCGGTCTTAATCATGAGTTAAAGTTATTTTTTAAATCAACCTTGATGGTGGCTGAAGGTTTATTGTGTCCACGCTTTAATTGGTTGTAAAGTTTACGATGTGCATCCATTCCTAAATGTTTTTCTCACATAAATGAGCTCTGATCGAGGCAGATGGAGAGACGGCTCCTCCTGCTCGTCCGTCAGTGGTCTCATGTCTATTTGGTGAAGATTCATCACTTTAAGGCTGCATTCCCACCAGCCACTTTAATCCAACGTGAGCCCATTTGTCCAGAAGGTCCGGTTCGTTTGGGCAGGTGTGAATGTGTAATCAAACTCTGATGTGGACCAAAGAAGCAAATTCAGCCACTTCAACTCTGTTTGGTTGAAGTGGACTGTGGTGCAGTTTAAATGCACGTGAACGCCAAACAGACAGTAGATTGGTCCAAAAGCAGGAAGTGGACTAACGCGCAGGGCATTCTGGGTAAACACAACCAAAACAAACGTGTTAGTTCAGCGCTAGCAGCAGAAATGACTTGTGGTCTTTCACTAAAGACAAAAAAGGGAAATCCTCCAACCGCTAAAATCTGATTTGTGTTTACATTTGGCGAAGGAAGCTGCACTCAGCGTCGTCTTCAGAGGTTTTTGTGTTGTTTCCTTCAGTGGTGCTTGTTGCAGCGCCCCCACAGGTGAGGAGGGGAACAGGTTTTTCAGCTGGTTTGGTTGGTCTGACAGTGCAGTGTGAAAGCAAAACGCAGCAGCTGAAAATGTAACAATTTGGTCCCCAATCTAACCAAATTGACCATAAGGTGAGTAAACAGCCTAAGTAAAATGAAGATGAACTCTGGGATGATGCTGTGGCTGTTTGGACTTATAAATATTCTGGCATCCAAAGCAAAATTCACCAGCATGAAGTCCCTGCTGCTGCTTACATCTGTGTTACTAGTGATTTAAATGGGGATGTTATGAATAAAACTCAAATTAAGGAAAAAGGAGGAGGAAGATTAAGAACAAGAATCTCTAATGTCTGATCCCATCCTGACCACTTCAGTCAGTCAAAGCCTCACCAAAACAACACCAGAGTATTTGGGTCCATTTTAAATAAACTGAATGCCTGTTCACCTAAATCACAGACATTTAAAACTCTGATGACTCTCAGTGTTTAGGTCAGTTTGTGTTTGAACCCTGTATTTTCCAAGGCAGTGAGAGCGATCAGAAGGCTTTTTATCGCCTGAGAAACTTCCTGCTGCCTGTGCAGTGATGCTTCTGAAGCTAACAGCTGGTTTCTAGCTCCATGCTGTTCTGTCAGGTTTTTTTGGCCGCCTGTGTTTATCGAATCCATCGCTGAGAAATTCCATCTGAAAGACAAACGACCAAAGATCTCATATTGTTTAGTTCAACGGCTACAAAATGTTGCAAACGCTGCCAGGCTCACAGCTCCAGCTGTCATTTTTCTGTTGTTGTTGTTAAAACTCCATAAATTATTCTAGTTCAGCTTCGGCTTGTGTTGAACAGATGCAGCACAAAGCTTTATTTTCACACACATCAGCTGCTGGAGAGTCCATCGTTTTCTCACAACCTGATTATCTCAGCATCTTCTCCCTCGTCTGATCAATTATCAGAACAGGTAAAGGAAATACTCTGTTCCATCTTTTACCATTTATCTATCCAAACAGTCTGATGTCTCTTTATTTAACGGTTCAGGACAAAGAAAGAGGATCAGTCTGAATATTTTCTTAAATATTAGAATATGAATTTATTAGTTGTAGCTGCATTCTACTTAATTTTAGGAAATAATTCTCAATATGTCTCAGAAATATACTTGATCAGCACAACAGAGAATAAAGTTAGTCTGAAGTTGATCAGTCAACTTCAGACCAACATTAAAGACACATTATTATTGATTGACTAATGATTAATTGAAAGCAGCCGTTTTCTTAAAATCCTGAGTTTTGTCTTTTATCGGCTTCCTTCTAACATCGATAGATATTTATTCATAATTTCCTGAATTAAAAAAAAAGAAGTACATCTGCTATATTTTAACAATTACTGTGTCAGTTGTATTAAATACTGACTGAACAAACAGAAAATTTTGGTTTTCTCACATTATTAACTTTGACATATTTATAAAACATAAACAGGCACCAGGCTGCATTTGGGTCATTTAACTTTCCTGTTCTGGGATGCCCCTGCCATGATTATTTCCCTTAGAACCATCAACTGGTTCTGCTTAAGGAAGAGCAGCAGCGCCCTCTTCTGGATGACGCCAAACTGCAACACTGACAGAAGCTCCAAACGGATGTTATCAGCTGATTATTCTAATAAACCATTAATCGATAATTAATCATAAATCAATTATTTGCATCCTTACTGTTAAATATTTTAAATAAATATTTCTTCTAAATTTTCTCAATTATAGTACGTTAAAAAATATTAGTACGAGTATAAGAGAACACAAATCTAAACTTAAAAGAGAACAGGAAACAAATATTGGATTCTCTTAAAATGAAAATCTCAGATGTTGCCTGACATTACATTCATTTAATAAATACAACTGGGCAACAGGAAAAATGTCCAGGTTCCCTCATGTAGCTCAGCTCTGACACCATAAGGCATCCATCCATCCATCCATCCATCCATCCATCCATTTTCTTTCACCCTTGTCCCTCAGTGGGTCGGGAGGGTTGCTGGTGCCCATCTCCAGCCAACGTTTCGGGCGAGAGGCGGGGTCACCCTGGACAGGTCGCCAGTCTGTCGCAGGGCAACACAGAGACACACAGGACACACAACCATGCACACACACACTCACACCTAGGGGCAATTTGGAGAGGCCAATTAACCTGACAGTCATGTTTTTGGACTGTGGGAGGAAACCGGAGTACCTGGAGAAAACCCACCATGCACAGGGAGAACATGGAGACTCCATGCAGAAAGACACATAAGGCAACCAGACCCGCCAAAATAAAACAGAGGTGGCATGAACACAGTTTTATTCCACAAACGTCTTTCGTTAGAAACTGAGGCGCTGATGCATCCCGACTGGAAACGATCAGAGATCTGCAGCTTCAACTGACAGCAGGTGTTTACTGAAGTGTTTTCACCTGTTGACATCATTACAGACTAAATCTTCATTTTGTCCCATCTGAACAGCTATTTCAAAGTTTGTGTGTGTGTGTGTGTGTGTGCGTGTGTGTGTGTGTGTGTGTGTGAGGAATGTTCTTCAGTTATCAGTTCAAACCCTTGAGTGCAGCTCTGCTCCACCGCTGGCATGTAAATGGCTGCTTGGCCGTCAGAGGACGATGTGTGTGTGACGAGCAGCTGAGCTTTTATCACAGAGTGGATGTCATTAAGCCACTAATGCAGCTGTGAGTTATCATGTCTGAAGGTGTTTCAGCTCTCCGACACACACAGATCACACACACGTAAGTAAAGTCGGTGTATCTGAAGCGGTTTTAACACCTAATTCTTCGTCAGCTCAGCTCGGTCCCTCTGGCTGTTTGTGTCCAGGCCTCAAAGATTTATTACATTTGAGCAGATGTGGCCGTGGGATCAAGTTTGGTAAATAGTTTCAAACTAAAAAGCTGAGAAAGCAACATGAAAAATGTATTTCTCTACTTAAAACAGCATCTTGGATTTCTTTAGGAATGTAAATCAAAGTAAAAAAATAACTTGAAATGTAAAAACTGTTTAGACTCCGGAGTAAAATATGGTTCATAAAGCTACAAATCTATTGGCTGAAAAGACACGAGAATCAGATCAACATAGATCTCTCATGGTGAGTGTTTTATTATTAAACTAACCTGCAGTTCTACTGATTCACCACAGGGGTCGCCATCGGGCTCCAAAACAAGCTAAACGATCCTGAAACCCTCACTGGGTCTGAGTTCATCACTCCGTCTAAACGAGTCTCTCAAACTAAAGTCATGCTTTTTCACTGAACTCGTTTCTCTCAAGATGTCTCATTAACTTTAGATTTTCCCAAAGTTTATGTTCACGCCACTACATCGTCTCTTCATCACAAAGGTGCAGCGACTCACAGAAACCTCCAAATGTACTTTTGTAAATGATTCAGAAAAAAGGTGCGTCAGGAAAAGGAAATGGTGCAGTAGGTCTGCCGGGCCAATCGGTGGCGCTGTGACACTGCCAGACAACAACACAAAAAACACTGAACAGCAGTGTTGCCAGGTTGGACAGGTAGGCGCCCAGTTGGGCTTCTAGGTTTGGGCAAAATGTTAAAATTTAGGCTGCTTTTGACAACATTTGATGGATTTTTAGGAAGTTTTCAGATTAAATTTAATTCTTTTATTTTGAAATGTGACATAATCAATGATTTGTCATTGATTAATCAAGAGATACTATGTGGCGGTAAAACAGGAAATCCCAGAGCAACTTCTTAATTTAAACTAATACAGCGGTGGACACTGTAAAAGGGCCAAACAAGGTGAGACAGGATGCTCCGGCGAAGATGAAGCACGAGACTGGCTTCAGTCAGAGGCTTCTTCTACCTGTTGCACTACTGACTGTTACAGGAGATCCTTCCTTCCATCAGCATCTGCAACTCTGAAAAATATCTTTGAATTGAATTAAGCTGAAGTATTTCTGCACCATAACATGGAACCATCTCCCATCTGAAGCCATGTTTCTCTCTGGACTGAAGAAGTTGCTTTAATTCAGTGAGAAGTTCTGCAAAACAAGGAAACATTTTTTATCTGAACAGTAACGGCAGATAGTTACCAAACAAACCAAAACCAGGTAATCCTCTGCCCTCAGCTCATCTATTCAGGAGGTAGATCTTAGAGGAATCGGCGCCGTGCTGAACACATCGGTGTCTCTTTCTTTTCCATTTTTCTTTTTTTACTCCAGATTGTGTAAAACTGCCCCTGAGAGCCAATCAATGATCACAGGCTTCTGTTCTACAGCTAATCAATGAACCCTCACTAATTCTACTGTTATCTGTTCTCTTCATCTTCCTCCTGCTTATCCCACCATTCCTGCTCCACCTTCTGCTGCTCCCGTCATCTCACGGCAGGAGACAGTGATCTGAATCCACACGTCTGTAGCCGTTTATCCAAACAGTCAAACATTCACACACAACTTCTCAACCTCCTCATATCTGAATTAAATCTGAAACAAAGAAAACACAATGGAACCATTACTGGGTTTTTCCCTGCAATGCAAAGTGATCATCAGATCTCTGTAATTGTCTTTATTTATCTCTAAACACACGTTTTTAAAATTATATTTTTATCCTCAATTAAAAAAAACTATTTTAATGTGAAAAGGAAATGCACAGAGAAACTATCTGTTTAGCTAAATATCTGTTGATGTGGAACCAGAATCAGAATGGATTTACATTTCAAAGCCAGAGAACAAAATACGGAACAAAAAAAAATCTCATTTTCCGCCTATCAACAGAAAATAAACATGGCAAACGTTTTTTCTGGACGGCATAAAAGCTGAGAAGAAACTGTAAACACATTGATTTGAGTTTGGTGGGACCTATAAAGAGGAAAAGCCGTTTATTAGTTTCTGTTTGTTGCTTAGTGGGTCTAACATCCATCACTTTTCTGCTGCAAACAGCAGAAACATTTTTCACTGACGGTTTCCATAAAACAGTGAAAAGTTTACATTTTTGAACATATGATTAAATTGGCAATGACTTAAAATAAACAGAAGAAAGTCCAAATGCTTGATGTTTGAGTCACAGAAAGTCTTTTTTTTTTAACTTGGGATTTTTCATGTCCCTGTGGTCGTTTATTTCATTCAGTCTCCATTTTCAAATCATTACCTCTAAGCTCTGCAATCTGCATTTTCTCTATAACCAAGAGCTTAAAGCTGCTCCTTTGAACAGATTTCTGCGTTTCCATCACATTCCCCATCCACCTCTCAACAACTCCCGTCTTTCCATTAAATACAAACCATTTGAGGAAACCTTCCAGGTTCTTCCTGCCAAATCTAAAACCTAACTTTAATATTTTTTAGACTTCTTTACCAAGTCCTCAGCTCCGTGTGAGGTATCTCGGCCATCTGTTCCCATACCAGCTCTGCTGCAATAAAACCAGCGTTCGCCAAACCAAAGCAAAGCCACAAAGCTGCTCATTCTTCCTGCTGTTCCCTCCTTCAAACGCAGCAGCGTGTCACTGAGGTGTTCACTTTTCAGCTGCAAGCCTTATAAACTCTGCTGCCATCGCCGCCGCCGACGTGCCCAAGAGCAACAGTCGGGGCTCCGCGTGAAGCCAGAGCCACTTCAGCATCTGACCGGGCTCTCAGCGTCTGACCGGGCTCTCAGCGTCTGACCGGGCTCTCAGCAGCCTGCCGGGCTCTCAGCGTCTGACCGGGCTCTCAGCGTCTGACCGGGCTCTCAGCGTCTGACCGGGCTCTCTGCGGCCCGCCGGACTCTCAGCGGCCCGCCGGACTCTCAGCGTCTGACCGGGCTCTCTGCGGCCCGCCGGACTCTCAGCGTCTGACCGGGCTCTCAGCGTCTGACCGGGTTCTCAGCGTCTGACCGGACTCTCAGCGTCTGACCGGGCTCTCAGCGTCTGACCGGGCTCTCTGCGGCCCGCCGGACTCTCAGCGTCTGACCGGACTCTCAGCGTCTGACCGGACTCTCAGCGTCTGACCGGGCTCTCTGCGGCCCGCCGGACTCTCAGCGTCTGACCGGACTCTCAGCGTCTGACCGGGCTCTCAGCGGCCCGCCGGGCTCTCAGCGGCCCGCCGGACTCTCAGCGGCCCGCCGGACTCTCAGCGTCTGACCGGACTCTCAGCGTCTGACCGGGCTCTCAGCGTCTGACCGGGCTCTCAGCGTCTGACCGGGCTCTCAGCGTCTGACCGGACTCTCAGTGTCTGACCGGACTCTCAGCGTCTGACCGGACTCTCAGCGTCTGACCGGGCTCTCAGCGGCCCGCCGGACTCTCAGCGGCCCGCCGGACTCTCAGCGTCTGACCGGACTCTCAGCGGCCCGCCGGACTCTCAGCGTCTGACCGGACTCTCAGTGTCTGACCGGACTCTCAGCGTCTGACCGGGCTCTCAGCGTCTGACCGGGCTCTCAGCGTCTGACCGGGCTCTCAGCGTCTGACCGGGCTCTCAGCGTCTGACCGGGCTCTCAGCGTCTGACCGGACTCTCAGCGTCTGACCGGGCTCTCAGCGTCTGACCGGACTCTCAGCGTCTGACCGGACTCTCAGCGGCCCGCCGGACTCTCAGTGTCTGACCGGACTCTCAGCGTCTGACCGGACTCTCAGCGTCTGACCGGACTCTCAGCGTCTGACCGGACTCTCAGCGGCCCGCCGGACTCTCAGCGTCTGACCGGACTCTCAGTGTCTGACCGGACTCTCAGCGTCTGACCGGACTCTCAGCGTCTGACCGGACTCTCAGCGTCTGACCGGACTCTCAGCGTCTGACCGGGCTCTCAGCGGCCCGCCGGACTCTCAGCGTCTGACCGGACTCTCAGTGTCTGACCGGACTCTCAGCGTCTGACCGGACTCTCAGCGTCTGACCGGACTCTCAGCGTCTGACCGGACTCTCAGCGTCTGACCGGGCTCTCAGCGTCTGACCGGGTTCTCAGCGTCTGACCGGGCTCTCAGCGGCCCGCTGGGTTCGCTCATAAATCAGGACGGCAATAATCGTCCAACGCAGCCGATAATATTTGGATAACCGACTCTGATGCAGCTCAGCGTCGACACCAAACAGTTTCCATCTGGAGGCAGCAGAGAGTGACGCAACAACACAGGACAGGGCCCCACCACCCACTAACACCACCCACAGGACAGGACAGGGCCCCACCACCCACTAACACCACCCACAGGACAGGACAGGGCCCCACCACCCACTAACACCACCCACAGGACAGGACAGGGCACCACCACCCACTAACACCACCCACAGGACAGGACAGGACAGGACAGGGCCCCACCACCCACTAACACCACCCACAGGACAGGACAGGGCCCCACCACCCACTAACACCACCCACAGGACAGGACAGGGCCCCACCACCCACTAACACCACCCACAGGACAGGACAGGGCACCACCACCCACTAACACCACCCACAGGACAGGACAGGACAGGACAGGGCCCCACCACCCACTAACACCACCCACAGGACAGGACAGGACAGGGCCCCACCACCCACTAGCACCACCCACAGGACAGGACAGGACAGGGCCCCACCACCCACTAACACCACCCACAGTGTTGCATCCATCAGTCCAAACGGATCAAACTATTGACTAATCAGCTGCTGTCTCTGTAAGTTTCACATGAAACATGAAATAAAAGTCAGACATTGAACTGGACGGCTGGTGATGGACCTGCAGGCCAGACGGTTGGTTCCCTGTGAAACTGAGAAACATCCTTTGTGATCTAATGTTTACTACATTATCCTCTGAACGTCCTCGTACAGTTAAAGCCTGACAGTGTTCATACTCCTCCCAGATTTAATATTATTAAATTAAAACTTATTTCAACCAATAAGATTGTTTCTGATAAACGAGACAAGCATCTCCAAAAGGATAAAAAACTGTTAATTTTGGAAAAAGACAAAAAAAAAAATCAGTTTTTCATATTTTTTTTGTAAAACAAGCCAGAACGTCTCTGTGAGTTTCTCAATGTAACGCAGCAACATTTCCGTGCCGATCCATGTATCACACTTAGCTGTAAACTCTGTGCTGAGGTTGTGAACATTCATGGCTCTGCAGTGACTCCGTCTCCAGGTTTTCCTCCTGGTGTTCAGCACCTTTCCCTCCTCTCTGATGTTTGCTGTCCTTTCTTCTCCTTTCACAGATCTGCTGTTTGCAGAGGTTCTGGGTAAATAACGTTCACCAGCTGTCTAGCTGAGCATCTCTCATCATGAAGCTGCAGACGACGTGTTGCACTGACCGCTGAAAACTGCTTTAACAAGAGATTTTACATCGTTTTTGTCTGCGGACCATTTTAGCAGTTTTATGCAGAGGCGAGATCCTTCAGAGCCAAATAAAGCAACACATGTGAGCTTCTACAAATCTGCTAGAGATGTGGGATGGTTTGCTTTCCCGTTTCCAGAATATGTTTTTAAAACCCTCCCAGAATGTCGCCAGCTTTTTAAAAAAATGAATTTTTCACACCTTGTCAATTATTTACAGACTAAACATCATAAAACTTTCACATTTTCAGACTTAAAGAAAACAGTAGTTACTGGAGCTCGTCACAGCAGGTGGAGCTGCTGCAGAAACAGCAGAAAGTTTGAGGAAAACACGCAGATCAAACCTTCGGCGGTTAATGAAGAGGCTGCACATATGAACACATGCGTGTTATTCTGACACGCCGGTCCTGGCGGAAAGCCCCGGGCTTTGTTCTGCAGCGCCCTGCGGTTATCGGGCCTACAGAGTGAAGTCACACAGAGCGAGGAATGAGAGCGGCTTCGATCCGACTCACAGGGAGGGTTTAACCAAACAGCGCCGAGCCGAACGGCGGTTTCACTGCAGCCGACCGCAGGCGACCCAGAGGTCACCGCCTCTCCCGGGTCCGCCTCGCCGTTTTATGACAGAAAAACACAAAACAAGATGGACGGCGCAGAAAAATCAAACCAGTTAAAACCTAAAACTAAACAGTAGAGCAGGGATGTCCAAAGTGCGGTCCGCGGGCCGTTTGTGGACCTCAAAACAAGTCAGAGCGGCCCTCGATCACAGGCCAGTTGATGGGATTTAAAAACCATGTTGGGTGAAGTTTTCACTGATGGAGCAACGCAAAGTCTTCATCCAGGTTTGAACTTCTATTAACACCAAAAAAACCTCCAGTGACTTAAAACACAACCTGAGCATTTTAGGTTAATAAGCTCAAACTGACGCTGGACTGAGCCATGTTCTGATCTTGTTACTAAAAAGACAAAAAAATAAATCAGAAGATGAAAAATTCACTGTATAGTTAAAGGTTTTTTTATACGACAAACCTTTTTTGTTTTAAATCTACAATCTGAACATCTCATCTAGAGGAATCCGACTGCTTTGCTCAATACTTTAAAATATTGTGTTTTCAGTTTATCTCTTATTTAGCAGGTAAAACAGTTTTTTCATTTTTGCTATTAGGATTTTGTGGCCCTCAGAGTCGTTTCAACGTGACATTTTTAGCCCCCAAGCCAACAGTTTGGACACCTGCAGCAAAGACCTCCAGTCATGTTGTGAAAAAAGAGGCAATAATTTTCAAATGGAGCTGATCGGAATCCTCTTTTTCACTGTAAGTCGTATTTTGTTGTCCAGTCAGCTCAGAGCAGGCTGCTTTCAGCTCCAACAGGAAACACGGCTGCAACAACGGAGAGGATTACAGGAGGCAAACCGGCGCCGCACACAAACATGTCCGCTGTTCTCAGTCAGACGTGTCACAGAGTCAAACATGACGAGAAACAGTTTCACCAAACAACACATCAAGATGGAAAACTAAAAGATTTCAGAAACAGGAAACTGTGTTTGTGTATCAGCTGAAATAAATTATGTTTAATGTGAAAAGTTTCAGGAGAAATGGGTTCAGAGAAAGATCGGATGAGGATCCAGAGATGATGAAAGTATCAAAGCTGTCAGAAAATCCAGAACAAGACGATATTAAATTATCCCACAGATTTTCCTCCGCCTGATTGTAGAAAAATGCTGCATTAGTTACAACAGTGGTGTCAAACTAATTTTGATTTTGGGCCGAATCAAAAATCTGAATGTTCTTAAAGGGCCGGTTGCACCAGAATCTATTGATAAAACCAATAAAACTGTTAAAATATCAATAAATAGCTGTTCCTCCAAGATTTGTGATTATTTTAGTGTTTATTTTTGCAATCAAAATGACAAATTTTGTGGTGAAAATTAAGAAATATTTATAATTGGGTTTTTTTTACAGTATTTACACTAATGTATGATAAATGTGACTCTTTATCACTCGCTGCATCAGTTACGGATTCAATGTTTTTGACCAATTTTGAGAAAATTAGCAGTAAAATCAGGACAAAAATGTGGAAATTTGTTGACTTTGTGTGATTTTTGCAGATTTGTGAAAAACTGGAAGGACTCATTGATGTAATTTGGAGTCCAGAGGGCCACATAAAAAGCTATGGCGGGCCAGATTTGGCCCCCGGGCCTTGAGTTTGACACCTGTGAGTTACAACAATCCCTCCCAGTTTCTGCTGTTTTGTCAGAACAATTTAGCTAATAGGTGAAACAGTTTGGCGTCCTATTAGCAATAAGATCATAATAAAATGATCATGTGACTCACATCAACCATAAACAACAGAAATCCAGACGACATCAAGACGTTTTTCCACGAAGTGAGAGAAGAGGACGAGCTGGAGGCCATCTATCAAAATGTTTTCACAAGTTCGCTTTTTCTCAGCTTCTGGTTTTCACACATTTTTTACAGTTCTCAGCGGCTCAAGTTACAAACTGAGTTACACCAGGCTTCACTTGACACGCAGTAAAAACATCACACAATCATTACTGTAATTATTTTATGATCCATAATTTGTTAGCAGACATCTTAGAAGCTAAAAACGATTATATGCATAATTTTCAGTTCTTTTATTTAAAATATTTATTTTAATTATGTTCACTGTTTTTATTTTCTGTGTGGAGAAAAGGAAAAATGACCGTAAACTCACCATAATAGAGATAATTGTGTTTTGACTGACAAAATGACAAAACCAAAATATGCAGGTACAGATTTGATAGACCTGCACTGTAAAACATCTGAAGATAGTTTAACCTGAAAAAAATCAAGTCAACTAGAATTTTTTTTAACTCAGAAATGAAAAACATTAAGTTGATGTAATAACAAAACATGAGTTATATAAAAATTGTTTATAACTTTATATATCTCATTAAACTTAATGCTGTATTTTAAACCACATTATTATTTCACATTATGCAAAAACTGCTTCCATCTAGTTGAACAAGCTCACATTTTAAACTTAAGAGTTAATTTACTTACCTTAATTTCCACTAATTTAAATTCTTGATTCAAATTGAACAGCATAAATAAAAAACCTGATAATAATGATAATAATTACAATGACTTTTTGCTGAAATACTAATTCTGAACCGAGCTTCAGCAGCGTGAGCAGACATCGTCCTCAGCTAGTAACACAGGAGGACAGTCAAAGTAACAGGACGCTAAGCATCCTGGGAAATAATCCCCACTCCTTTTCCTTCTTTAACTTAAAAACCCTCATTATTCAACTCTTGGAGACAAAATTAGCAAAACGTTAACACATCTTAAGTTTATCTCACCCAAATTCACACATTTAAGTTCAAAATGTAAAAAAATGAAAGATTTCTGAGACTGAAAGAGTAAAAGAAAATAAACAACTAAATGCGGCTCAAATGTTTTTGAGTGAACAGTAAAGTACCAGCTGTAAAGCAAACAGCTGCTCTGAGCCTTTATGAGATTTAAAGATGCTTTTTAAGAAAAATACTAATTCTAGTGTAACTACTGAGGTCCAGAGGTTGAGCACCACGACGTCCCACTGGATGTTACCAGAACCACAGATTGGGAAACATCAATAAAAAAACAAAAACTTCATACAGAGCCAGAAACAGACGGTGTTAGAAAAACACGGCTGTGGAATTACAACAGTGCAAGAATGCAGTGACAACATCAGCCATGAAAAACACTTTAATCTCTGGGCTCCGTTATTTAAACTGGACATTATCAGCCTACGTGTGAAAACATGATGCAGCACAAACAGACGCAGCTCTTCGCAGGAAGAAGAGAAAAGGAGGAAAATAGTGGTTGAGTTCCTGGAAAGTTCACCAGAAAACGCCTGAACTTCTGCAGGAGACACAAGTTCCCATCGAGGAACATTAACAGCTGCAGATTCTTCATATCATCATTGTGATAAAAACACGTTTGCCTCACTGAAATCTAAGCATGTAGAAAACCATCTGATGTCTGACAGAAACCATTTACGATTCTGTAAACAGAGCGATGATGTCAAAGGCGATGGGAGCCTTTAATAAAACCCAGAGAACAAACATGAAATGATGACATCAGTCAGAAAGCATAGCAGCGCTGCGGCGAACGCTGCGACCACAAACCGCTGCAAACAGAGTCAGGGGGAAATCTGCAGCAACGCCATGATGGACGGACTGACAAACACTCGCACACAAAGAAAACAGTTTACCAGGCAGAGTGAAGCCAACAGCCGACCGGCGTTTTGGATTTTCCTCCGTCCTCCAGCGTCCCGTCAGCGTCCCATCAGCGTCCCGCACTGGCCAAATATTTTCCCTGAAGCTGTTCTGAAGTTTAGATGTTGGTCTCTTGTTTTTTCTCTCTCTGCTCCAGCAGTTGGGCCTCTGATGTCTCCAAAAGAAAAAGTGAGCAGAAGCCAGCGGGGAGAGGTCAGAGCCGCGGGCATCCAAGCGTTTCTCCTGTTTTTACTGCACATTCTTTTCAATCAGGACCGGCCCGAACGATCCCGCCGCGAGGCCCGGCCCGGCCCGGCCCGGCCCGGCCAATCAGCACAAACCGTCCGTCTGAAAGCTTCTCTGATGCAAACCCAGTCCTTTATAACATCAACCGTAGCAGGAACCAAACGTCTCCGTTTTTTCTAAGAGGTTCAGAAAAGTTTCCTTATTTGTGTGAGTTTTTAGATGTTTGGACTTTGATCTGACAGGAACTCAGACAAGGCAGCAGAACTCAAAAGAACCGATTGGACTGTAACTCACAGTGATCTGCTGTCCTATGAGAATGTGGACTTCCAGCAGACGGACTCTCTAGTTTGTTTCAGTGAAACTAATACATCATTCTGAACTGGAAGTGATCTGAGCCACTGAACCGCCAGGCTGCCACCGCCAGGCTGCCACCACCAGGCTACACTGCCAGGCTGCACTGCCAGGCTGCCACCGCCAGGCTGTACCGCCAGGCTACACTGCCAGGCTGCCACCACCAGGCTGCCACCGCCAGGCTGTACCGCCACGCTGCACTGCCAGGCTGCCACCACCAGGCTGCCACCGCCAGGCTGTACCGCCACGCTGCACTGCCAGGCTGCACTGCCAGGCTGCCACCACCAGGCTGCCACCGCCAGGCTGTACCGCCACGCTGCACTGCCAGGCTGCCACCGCCAGGCTGCCACCGCCAGGCTGTACCGCCACGCTGCACTGCCAGGCTGCCACCACCAGGCTGCCACCGCCAGGCTGTACCGCCACGCTGCACTGCCAGGCTGCACTGCCAGGCTGCCACCACCAGGCTGTACCGCCACGCTGCACTGCCAGGCTGCACTGCCAGGCTGCCACCGCCAGGCTGTACTGCCACGCTGCACTGCCACGCTGCATTGCCACGCTGCACTGCCAGGCTGCACCACCAGGCTACACTGCCAGGCTGCACTGCCAGGCTGTACTGCCACGCTGCACTGCCAGGCTGCACTGCCAGGCTGCCACCGCCAGGCTGTACTGCCACGCTGCACTGCCAGGCTGCCACCGCCAGGCTGTACTGCCACGCTGCACTGCCACGCTGCACTGCCAGGCTGCACCACCAGGCTACACTGCCAGGCTGCACCACCAGGCTGCACCACCAGGCTACACTGCCAGGCTGCACTGCCAGGCTGCCACCGCCAGGCTGTACCGCCAGGCTACACTGCCAGGCTGCCACCGCCAGGCTGTACCGCCAGGCTGCCACCACCAGGCTGCACCACCAGGCTACACTGCCAGGCTGCACTGCCAGGCTGCCACCGCCAGGCTGTACCGCCAGGCTGCCACCACCAAACGTATTTATGCAACTGAAGCTCAAGCTTCAAACTGTAAAATATCTCATCTATTAATTACGATCATTCACTATGTAAGATGCTTTTATCTGTTCACTAAACCTGAAATAAACCTTCAACATTTAGTCTCTCTTCTACAGAAAAATCTAATTTGTGTGTTTATTCAGAGTTGAAGCGTAATCACCGGAGGAAAACGGAGCGTTTGTCACGGCGCCTCGGGTCGGAGCGACGCAGGATTATTCCTCCGTAACTCTTCCTGGAAGGAGATCAATTTATCTCGTCGTAAAATACTGCAGCACCAGAAAATCCTTTACTGCTGCATCCAAACGTAACGGCAAGTATCTCAATTAAAGCTGGCCCTTCCTGAATGCCATAGACAACATGACACAAGCTCCCTGATTGGCTATAGGACAGACATCACTTCCTGTTTTGGGGGGCGTCAATAAGAGCGTTTAGCAGCCGCTGGTTTTAATGAGATCTGTGTGCACCGTTTCTTCATCGATGGACCTAATGACCGGTTGCAGCCTGGCAGCCGATACCGTGGCAACGGGTACAGGCAGATTATCGGATCAGCGTTTCTCCAGGGCCGACGAGATCCAAAGGCTGGTTTGAGGGCCAAACAGGGTCCAGAATAAACGCGCCGGGTCCAAATAAACTGTGCCAAAAAAAATTACTGACAATTTATTAGATAATAAGTGGCATAATTTTGTTCTGTAAAATGTTTCCATACAGGTTTGCCCAAAAATCTGCAGGCTCTCAACATTTCGAAGTGGAGGGAAACGGTCACTACACGTTTCCAAACTTCCAAACTTTTCCAGACAAAATCCATTTTGTGCCTCGACGACTTCAGGCCTAAAACAACGATTAGAAGATGAACGGATCTGAAAGTCGAGTCTTTAAGAAGAACATCAGGAAGGATCAGATTACTCAGCTGGTTTCTGATGCCGGGTTTTCAGCCAGCAGTTCTCCGAGCTAAAATCTGCTCGTTATCTTTCAGATGTTTCATAATTTCAACTAAAGAAATGGAGATGAATCCTGTTAGCGACCAACAGTTCCTCGTTACATTAAAAACATCATCAATAAACCTTTTCCTCCTCCATGTTTAGGTTCTGCTTTCTGCTGCCAGACTCGGCCATTGTGTCCCCTCGGTTCCGCTGACCTCTGACCTCCCCTCCACCGTTCAGCAGCAGAGAGACTGATGTCCGGTCGGCAGCGCCAGGCTGACCTTTAGCGGCTCAGTCACCGGGGACTCATCTGTCTCTGTGTCCGTCTCCCAGCATGCCTCAGTCCCGCCCCGCTGTCTCATGCTAATGCAGCTGTTTCTAACGGCCACATTGACTTTCTCCTGCCTCTGCATGTAAATACAATCTGCTCTGATCAATGATCTGAGACATGACAGCGGCCATGACACCTCTCTTGCTAACACAGACATGCATCCCTCACATCCAGTTTGAACTTTAAAAATCTTAAATGATCACATTTATCAGCTCTATGATGAGATCAAAAAGTGTAATGATGGATGTCTGAGGTCACGTCAAGTAAGCTTCAATCAGATCACATGTAAATATGTACATGGGTAGTAACTAGTTACATTTACTCCATTACATTTACTTCAGTCACTTTTTGAAAACATATACTTACTGGAGTATTTTTACCAATTTTATTATGAAGTATCTTTACTCTTTCTTCAGTAAAATTTCTGGATTTTCTACCCACTGAATGAAAAACTAATGTTTTAGCCATAAATTCACCAGACAGACTCACCTGCAGTTTTTGTTACGCTTTAAGTTTTTTTTATTGAAAGAAACTGATTTGGAAAAGGCTGCACAGTGGAGCAGTTGCCTTGCAGCAAGAAGGTTCTGGGTTTGATTCCCGGAGTCTCCATGTTCTCCCTGTGCATGGTGGGTTTTCTCCGGGTACTCCGGTTTCCTCCCACAGTCCAAAAACATGACTGTCAGGTTAATTGGCCTCTCCAAATTGTCCCTAGGTGTGAGTGTGTGTGTGCATGGTTGTGTGTCTCTGTGTTGCCCTGTGACAGACTGGCGACCTGTCCAGGTGACCTGTCCAGGTGACCCCGCCTCTCGCCCGGAACATGAGCTGGAGAGGCACCAGCACCTCCCGACCCCACTGAGGGACAAGGGTGTAAGAAAATGGATGAATGGATGAATGGATGGATGGATGGATGGATGGATGGATGGATGGATGGATGGATGGATGATTTGGAAAAAATTTTCTTTTGCCTGATTTTGTAATTTTTTGTTACTTGTATGAATTGTTGCCATTTTTGCCGTGGAAATGACAAAATTTCCACTTAACTTTATATTTTGGTCTGTCTGATGATGTCATTCTTGAATATCAAGTGATTGATAATTTGATCAGTAACTCAGTACCTGAGTAACTTTGTACCTAAATGTTTTTTACTCTTATTTGAGTAATTTTCTAGACAGATACTTTTGAGTAAAATCAAGTCCAAGTCGTGCCACCCTGACATGACTGCAGTGTTTGGGTTCTCTGCATATTTTCTTCAGCATCGTCTCAGTTTGACCGGATCCAAAGTTTTTGTCGTCACTCGGAGGCGTTGGGATGAACTCACCTCCCACAGGTGTCTGGTGTTCCTGACGGCCCCGGAGTGCAGTTTGTCCACCAGGAGGGGGACGCCCTGGAACGGGCCGATCCAGGTTCCCTGAGGGATCCTCTGGGCGGCACAGATCCCGTAACCCAGACCGGGAACCGTACTGGTGCAGAGACACACCTGCAGTTAACGAGGAACAGCTAATTAAAACTCTGCAGTCTGGCTCTTTGATCCACAGCTTAAAAATAATGCAGCAGAAAGAATGATGGAGATAAACTGAGATTAACTGAGAAATCTTTATGTTTCATCATCTAACCATGCTTTATTCTTATTCTTAACTTTATTCATCTTTTGGTTATTTTGATTTTTTTTTTTGTTTTGTTTTCAGATTATGTCTGTGAGAATAAAATAACTTATTGTGATAAACGATAATATTGTTGTTTTGAGACCATTTTCAATAACATAATGCTAATCGCCTAATAATACAAGAACACATTTTAAAAATCAGTAAACTTTAAATTCTGATTAACATTTAACCCACGAACTGGAAGACAAAATAAATGAACAAAGCAACAAATAAAATGAATTATGAAAATTGTCCTTCGAAACAGAGAAGACAAAAGAGAAAACAATTATTCTAAAAATGGAAATTTATTGAGCTCATTTTAATTTCATCCATCCATCCATTTTCTTCCGCTTATCCGGGGTCGGGTCTCGGGGGCAGCAGCTTCAGAAGGGAGGCCCAGACTTCCCTCCCCAGCCTCTTCCAGCTCCTCCGGGGGAATCCCAAGGCGTTCCCAGGCCAGCAGAGACATCGTCCCTCCAGGTGTCCTGGGTCTCCCCTCCTCCCGGTGGGACCTGAACACCTCACCAGGGAGGCGTCCAGGAGGCATCCTGACCAGATGCCCGAGCCTCAACTGGCTCCTCTCGACGTGGAGGAGCAGCGGCTCTACTCTGAGTCCCTCCCGGATGACCGAGCTTCTCTCTCTAAGGGAGAGCCCAGCCACCCTGCGGAGGAGGAAACCCATTTCGGCCGCTTGTACCCGTGATCTCGTTCTTTCGGTCATGACCCAAAGCTCATGACCATAGATGAGGGTGGGAACGTAGATCGACCGGTAAATCGAGAGCTTCGCTTTTTGGCTCAGCTCTCTCTTCACCACGACGGACTGGTACAGCGCCCGCTTCACGGCAGACGCTGCCCCAATCCGCCTGTCGATCTCCCTTCTTCCCTCATTATGAACAAGATCCCCAGATACTTAAACTCCTCCACTTGAGGCAGGACGACCACTTGATTTTAATTTATCGTTATTAAATGATGCGTAGTGACAGGTCCAATTCAGATGTTATCTGATAGTTTACATTTGTGTGTGTAAAGACCTCATAAAGCAGAGTAAACATTAAATTTGATCAGTAAATTAGAGGCTTAGCAACACATTAAATTTGCAACCTGAAAATATTAACTTTATCTTTATCTTTGAGCCTCAAGATTTCCTCCAAACAAACATAAATAGTTCACATTTCAGAGGAGAGACAGGTATGCAGACGTCACCTCTCTGGGCAGATCCCTCAGCCAATCAGGGACGTCCGGCAGAGGAACAGGCGCTGCAGTGCTGCTGGTGCCCACCAGGCGGCGCAGCGAGTGAAGAGGGCCGTGCATCGGACACTCACCGTTCCTGTTATCTGCACACATGTCGCAACCTGCAGAGAAACGGAAGAGTTTTAAAGTTTAACTGTGTGCTCTCCGTTAGTTAGGTCTCCGAGTGACACTTTTGATTTATTTAGTTTGAATTACACAACTAGAATCACCAACACATTAATCAGTTAGCACAACATTCAACACGAGCAGAATCAAATACAGCAACATTTCCAAATGTTCACCACAAATTATCCAAAGATGCTACAATTATGCATTATTTACAGCAGCTCTGGTCTTCACCAGCATTTAAGTCAGATATAAACTTGCTCATCAACATGTAAAAATAGCTTTAAAATGTCCCGTTCAATTAAAAACTACGGTGTGAATCAACTGACACCTGCTAACTTTCCGTTCACCAGATTTAGACACTTGTTGCTAATTTAGTGCTCAAAATTTCAAAGCTCAGGATTTTCAGTCTCGACAGATTATTACTATTTCAAACTAGTTTTTTTATTTATTTATTTGTTCATCATTACGCCGGTTTTGTGAAATGTTACGTTATGCTAAGCGTGAACGAAGTTTCTGGAAGAAACCATTAGCTTAGAGCTGCTAACGCTAGCAAGCTCAGCTATAACTGCAACAAATCTTTCAAACTTTATTTTTATCCCTCAGAAACCTCGCACAGTTAGAAACACTAAAGCAAAAAATAAATAAATAAAACATAAACAATTTACAGCATTTCTAAATAACTTACCAGCGTCTGTTTTTGTGAAAAACAAACTGAAACAGAAGGTTAGTACGGAGGCCGCTAAGGGACATGGGGAGAAAAAAATCTTTTGCGTTACCTCGCAAAACTTACAGCAGTATTTACTGGTCTATTTTGTACACAGTTACAAATAAGAGTTTAAATTTTCAAATCTATAAACATTTAAAGAGCCTCAGTGAAAACGTGTTTATGTATTCTTGGCTCTTTGGTGTAAAAATTGATTGAAAATCGATTTATTTACTGCATGTTCATGTTTGTGTGAGGTTGAGATGGAGCTGCAAATGAAAACAGCCTTTTATTAACCAACACAAAAGAGACACAATCAAAACTGTCAGATCTGACTTTATTACCCCGTGACTATAACTCAGAAATAGTCCAGATAGTTTATAAATGTATATTTTTTTTCTTTCCTTCTTATTGAAAGTTTGTTTACATCTTAAAAGAGATGGAAATTCCATGTTTGGTCTGTTTTGCTTTTGCACAAAGGTTTGTGGTGCATTTCTATCCTAAGGAAGAAATAAAACTTCAGAGATCTCACAAACAAGGACAAACCTTACGAAGCCTTACGTTATAGCAGAAAGTATAATGAAAGACTCTCAGTATTAATTTATGCTGCATGAACTGATCAGTACATTATTGTGAAGGGACGCAAAAGAAGAAGAAAGATTTTCCCATGCATTAATTTACGTATCATTTTTCATTTTTTTCTCAATTTCATTTATTTATCAATTCACCTATTTATTTATTCACTTTTTAGAAATTTCACTGACCTGTGCATTAGCTTGGCTTTTCATCTCTTAATGTGTTTAGTAGTTTTAAGTTAGCATTGTTTGATGTTTTGCTCAGTATTAGGTTTTCCTTGTGTGTTTTTTACTCACCGTCTTTAAAAACCTGACTTTTAGTTTTCAATCTCCAGGCCTTAAAACAACCAACAGGCAAGTCCACAGTTTGGCCCCGTCTGCTTTAAAACCTTTTTTTTTTAAAACGCTCCACGGGAATTATTTTGTTCCTGACTGTGTGAAAAACTGAAACTGATGAAAAAAGGATCCTGTTTCCACAATAAAGTCCAAATGAGGGGAAAAAAGTCCTCTGTGGTGTTTTTCTACGCTAATGTAGCGCGCAGCATATTGCCTGGAGTTAGTGAGTGTCAACATTTACTTACAGATGCAGTCTGACAGTAATGGATGCTAATTGACTGTAGCAACATAATGAGAGATGATTATCTGGACAGAAAACTCCCACAAAGGCTGAGAGAAACAGGATGTGAATGTTGTTTTTTCTGACTTTCCCAAAATGAAAACATTTTCCATTTGATAGACTGGCAGCTGCTTTTACACCATGATGAATGGGAGTTAATTAAATCATATTAAAGTCATTTATTAACCGCAAAGTGCAGCCCTGGTTCATGGCTGAGTAAATGGGAAAAATTCTCCATGTGTTTCTGTTAATGATGGCTTTTTGTTTGTTTTTGTTTTGATTTTAAGGACAGAAATCTGGGATTCACCTAAAGTGGAGACGTTTGCGTGAGTACTCGAAAAGTTTCCACATGAGTGTAAGAAAACTAACAAAATCATTTAATAGCCAGAAGCTTTGCAGGGATAGTTGTGTTTTAAATACTTTCTGCTTTACGAAGTTCATTACAAAATGTTTTCGAGGTGGTATGAAAAAATAATAGAAATAATATAAAGAAATGCAGATAAAATCCATCCATTGATATAATTATCAGCCTTGTTCCTCCAAAACCTGAGCTAAACCATTTTCCTCTTATGCTAGCAAAGAATCATGCAACCATCACGACATCAAAATGACAGAAAACTGCTGCTGAAAGTGTTTCACCTGAAAAAACAGATTTATGCATCATCAGAAAGTACAAGGTATACGGAAACCTCAAGAACAGGTTTCAGATTCTCCAGGAAGAACAAGGATGGACTGCAGAAGGAAATCAGACCCACAGTGACCAAAGTTAGATTGAAACAGAGAAACCTAAAAAAAAAAAAACTCAGAACAGCAAGAAATGACTGATAAAAACAACAAAACACAGAATCAGAGAGGCGGCTGAGACCCAAATCAGAGGTTTTCTCAGCCCTCTGAGTGACACAGTTCTGATATCCAATGCCTCCCACTTCCAAATGCGGAACTAAATCAAATAAGTATCTGATTGTTTTCGAAGCGTCTGCAGCCTGAACAGTCATTTCGCATTTATTCTGACCTTTACGTCATTGTTGTGAGACATGCATCCTGATTCTGCACAGAAGAAGCCAGAAGTGATAAATCAGGACGTAAACAATGGCTCAAAATTATGAAAGCAGCCTGAGTCAGAGAAATGCATCACATCACAGCCCCACCATGATAGGACATTTTTCAGGCTAAATGATAAACCATATGATAAATGTCCAAGCCGACCTGGAAGACATGCTAGCAGCTACAAACACGTCCAGCTGTCATTTCATTCTGTTCTTTCTAAAACATAAACCTCCTCACGCCGGACGCCGCCTCAGGGCTACATCAACAGCTGTAGTCCTGACCGGTACGGTGCTGATGAGGCTGAGCCGGGCCGTCTGTGATTCGGACTCGGTTCTCCGGTCCACCTCCAGCAGACGGACTGAGTCGCTCTGTTCCCAGAACTCTCAGAGGAATCTGAGGGAAACGTTCTAATTTACAGGATTGCTGCAGAGAGCTTTTTAATGGTTGCTCTAATTGAAACATTTTGCAGTGTAGTAATGAGAATTAGCCGGTTTCACAACACGCTCTGTGACTCCCCTGTTGAGATTTTGCATCATTTCCTGACCTGCTGCCAGCTGAAGCATTGAAACCAGAGGTTCAGTAACAAACTCCTGGACTCTCCCGCAGTCCAGTCATCTGATGATGATTATGGATGATATCTGTGTTTGTTTGCAGTTTAGATGAAGAGCGGCCACACACTGAGCCCAAACATGTCTATCTGATCCGGACTCTCCTGGATGACACTTTCTGGGCTCCTCGCTAAAGGCAGCAGGAATCAGGTTGAACAAATAAAAGCCTTTATTGGTTAAAGGTGAGACAGAAGCAGTTTCAGCCCACAGAGAAAAATGCTTGAAAAACAGCTGAAAAAACCCAAATAAGTTAAAACTGACTCTATAAAGAAATAAATTGCGTATCTATGCAATAACACAGCTAATGCCGAGTACCAGTAGGCGTTCCTCTAAGCAGCAGAAACTGAAACAATTTGAGTAAAAATCTGATGTGCAGGATCACAGACGTCCTCATGACATTCCAGCCACTGATTGGACAATTTTCACATCGGATTTAAGGTGTTTTCACACCTGGTAGTCCGGTGGACTGTTCAGTTGGTACCAAAGTTGCAGCATCTGTTCCAGCTCCAGCTGCTGTGGTTCTGTTTCTCTCTGCTCTCAGTCAAACCAACCAAACCCCCTCAGCAGCCTGTTCCCCTCCTCGCCTGTGGGGGCGCTCCACCAAGAACCACTGCAGGAAACAACATGAAAACCTCTGAAGACACTGAGAGCAACTTCCTTCTTCACAAATGTTAACAAAGATGGAGTGGAATGAGATTTTATCAGTTGAAGGATTTCTCTTTAGTCTTTCACTAAGTACTACGAATCATTTCTCCCTCTAGCGCTAAGCTAGCACGTTTGTTTTCATTGTATTTACCCAGAATGCCTTGCGGTGAGTTGGATTAAAGTAAATTAAACAGGTGGGAATAATCCTTTAGTGATTTTCAGTAAAGTTTTAGCAACTTTTAAGTGAAATGGAAGCAGGAAGGTCTGTCCTGCTTCTATATGCTGCTGCAGACGCTGCATTATGTAAATAATGATTTTCTATTGGGGCTGCACAGTGGTGCAGTTGGTAGAGCTGTTGCCTTGCAGCAAGAAGGTTCTGGGTTCAATTCCCGGTCTTTCTGCATGGAGTCTCCATGTTCTCCCTGTGCATGGTGGGTTTTCTCCTGGTACTCTGGTTTCCTCCCACAGTCCAAAAACATGACTGTCAAGTTAATTGGCCTCTCCAGATTGTCCCTAGGTGTGAGTGTGTGTGTGCATGGTTGTGTGTCTCTGTGCTGCCCTGCGACAGACTGGTGACCTGTCCAGGTGACCCCGCCTCTTACCCAGAACGCCAGCTGGAGAGGCACCAGCACCTCCTGACCCCACTGACGGACAAGGGTGTACAGAAAATGGATGGATGGATGATTTTCTATTGGATTTTTTTTAATGCAGTTGAAGCAAAACTTACAAATATATTCTTTAAATTCTGGGTTTTCTGCTCTTTGTCTATGATGTCATTATTCCCCCATTCTGAAGTGCAGTGCTGTCGAGTAGGAACCACTTCACTAGAAGATGAAGGAATCAGGATGTGACATCAGCAGGTGTCATCATGAACCCATTTTTGACAAACAGTCCAGCTGTCAACCTCCATCTGACCTCCACAAAACTCCACCAAATGCTGCCTGATTGTCAGAGGCTTCTGCCAGCGTCTGATGAAGCTCCCTCTAGTGGCCGTTTGAGGCATTCCAACCTTTTACCAGGGGGTCCATGGCCCCGCGTGGCCACCTTTGAAGGGCACCACTGCACACTTTCCAGTCATTGGTAAAATTAAAGTTGCAGTATTACGGTAAGTTGATGGGTTTTTTTTAGCTTTACATCATGTTATGATGTTCCCTCATCAAAAACACACCTGGAGTGTTACCTTCATTCCTTCATGCATGTTTGAGAAATCATTTAATTTCCATGGCAACCATTAAGCTGCAAAACACCTGGGTGGACCTAGCCCCGCCTTCGAGGTGCAGCTCCTCCTCTGACCTGCAGTTTCCAAGCCAACGAGTTTCCACCTCACGAAGCAGACGACGACCCCACCCAGCTCCTTCAGACTAGCCAGCAGCAATTAGCAAACACCTGGTGGATCTGCATGTACTGAGCTCAATACAGGAGCCACTTCTCAGTGAAACGCTGATAAAAACATTGTTAAAGGTAAATAGAGGAGCCATGTTCAGATCACTTCCTGAAGGCGGAGCTTCAGAAAGAGCAGGAGTTTTTAAAGAGACAGAGGCCCAATTTCAAAACATTAAATCAGGAAGTACATTTGGTTTTAAATCATATTTTATATAAAGTACTCAACGTAACTTCATTGTGCTATAAAATGGCATTAAGTATCAGAAATCATTTCGTTTTGGAAGCTGAACTTTTGCTCAGTTAATTAATTTTGTCTAAAGTAAAACTACCATGAATTAAACAAGTTTCAGCCAGAAGAACAGAAAAAGTTCCTGTAATAAATAATAAGAACAATTAAAATATTGAAGGTTGTCTTCAAGGCTGGCAACTTTCATCATTAATTTAAATATTAATTTTGCTTTTTCATGTTTAAAACTCTGAACGTGAGAAAAATAAAGATGAAAGACACTGAACCAAAAGATGATGAGCCCAAACAGAACATCTGCAGAACCAGCAGAACCAGCAGCAGACAGAGCCGCCCGCTGCCTTTCCTCTGAACGCTTCAGCCACTAACGAAGGTGCTTTCTGCTCTTCATCGTCCCGTTTCTCCTCCTCCTCCTCCTCCAATAAAACCACGTCTGACCGGATCTGACCAAACTGCATCTTACTTAGAAAAACACTGAAGACGTTTCAGGTTTAATCTGCCAAACAAAAAGTCCAAATTCTGCCTGTTTTTCTGCTTTCACTCCTTTTCTTTTACAGGAAACGAATTCTGAGTTAGAATAAGGATAAAACGTTCCAAATTTATCTACTTTCTAACTTTATTGCACTCTTTTCTTTCCATTATCATTATTTTATATACCTTCACAAACACTAATGTGTAGACGTTAATGAGTTTCTGTTAAATGTACAGTTTCCCGTCTTTGTGCTGCAGTCGGCTCTGTGTCTTTAGGCCTTTTGTGTTTGTAATAAATCAGATTTTCCTAAAAGTTTCCAACCCAAACCACTAAAAAATGTTCAGTTTTAAGTATAAATTTAAATGTCGCAGTTCAGTTTGTCCTCTAAATGAAGCCAGGAAGGAGTAAAATGTGTGATTAACCCTTTAATCTTCTTGAATGTTTACATTAAAACTTAAAAAAAAAATTCCCCTGAAGCAAATCTTCATTTTTTCTCTTCATATTTACTGAATGATGACAAACAGAAGAGCAACTTTAAAGCATTCAGAGGAAAAACGGAACTCATTTTATTTTAGAACAACATTATTCTGCTGAAATTTATTCATTCATTTGCTTTTAATAAACCTGAAAATTATGAATGTTCAAGAAAAATTGAAGAAAAATTCCAAAATGTCTGAAAAAGGTTTAAATGAAAATGTGACTCAATTTTTAAACTAATTTTAAACTGATATCCTGCTGCCTGCTTCAGGAGTTATCTTTATAGTTATTTGATATTTATTCTCAATGAAACTAAACTAAAACACTTAAGAGTTTAAACCCTTTAATCTGATAGTTGTGAAACTAATTACAGCAGACCTGAAATTATTAATCTAAAGACAAAAAGTGACCTGAATTATTATTATTATTAATATTATTATTATTATTATTATTATTATTATTGGTTTAATTATTGTTGGAGGTCAGACAGTGACATGTGAGTGTGTGACTTTATCTACACCTCCCCCTCTCCACACACACACACACACACACACACACACACACACACACACACACACACACACACACACACACACACACACACACCCCAGAGACCTGCATACGGCCGTGTTGGGATGATAAATAGCGGGCCGGCAGGCCGGTGGATCGATCTTCCTCCCCCTCTCCTCCTCTTCCTCCCGCTCTTCCTCCCCCCTCTCTCCTCCACAAACACAAAACTATATACAGCAATTAATTCCTGCTTGTCCCTCCATCCCTCATCGGGCCTGCCGGAGCGTATTGACTCAGATTACTGCTGATGGTCCGTTTTATCACCGCGGGATGAACAGCGAGGGGCGGCGGGGCTTTTAGGCCCGCAGACAGCCGGGAGGAGGAAGAGGAGGAAGAGGAGGAGGAGGAGGATGAAGGTGATGCGGCGCGGAGATGATCTGAACATGTTGGGAGGTTTCTGATCCAGAAGATCAGAGTCAGCGCTTCCGGCTTCCGGTCCTTCCGGAAGGTTTTAAATCATCCGGTCCGACTGATGCGGCTCATAAAGCCGCTAATGTGGCAAAAAGGAGCAGAAAATCCTCCACTTTTCACTCCGAGAACTAAAGTTAAACTGGAAAATAAACGACTAATAAAGTCTGTTAACGTTTTTATAGTGAGGCTTTTTATTCTATTAAATTATGAGTTTGAAAAACATTTATGACAACCATAAATTACTCCGATATCAGTAGATAATGTATTATTATTATTATTATTATTATTATTATTATTATTATTATTATTATTATTATTATTATTATTATTATTATTATTATTATTATGTAAATTCCTTAGAGATAAAAACAGTGACGTCGTCCTTTCGGAAACTACAACCTACTTCCGCTCCGCGAGCAAAACAGTTAATTGGTTAAAAGTTTAACAGATTTACGGATCAAACCCTTTATTAAGATATTTATTAATTATTTTACGTCTGCTTGGAGACGCCATCAGCAAGGAGCTGTTAATGAGGAATCGATGTAATCGATGACGCTTCGATTAATTATCACTTCCTTAATAATAATATTTAATTAAAAATATTTTATCATAGGAAGAAAGAATATATTTTATTACATGCACAGAAATAAGAACCAGCATATCACTGAATACTGTATTTTTACACTGACTAAATATAATTAACTGAGACACACATTAATTTGAAATATCTGCTAAATTACTGAAAACGTAAAAAAAAATAAACGGTTAAATTAATATTAAAATGTATTTATTCTAGCAAAAACTTAAGTTTATGCATAAAAATAGCAAATGTCTACAGTTTTACACAGTTATTTGCAATATTGGAACAAACTGCTCAGATATTTTTTAAAACTTTTATTATTAATTATTTGTCTTCTTCTTCTTCTCCTGCATTTATCTGCGCGCTCTGACAGGAACTTCCGCCTTTCAGTTTAGGAAACATCATAAAATATAAATTATGACGTTTTGTGGAAACAGAACAATTCACGAGAAATGAACTGATCCCACGGGGGGACGGTGACACGCGCCTTTAAATTGATCCCGCACGTGCGCCGCTTCAAAGGGCCGCTTGGCGTGCGTTGTGACGGAAGAGCGCGCGAGCTGAACGCCCCACGCCGCGGAGAGGAGAGTCCCGGGCCGCGTGCGCGTGGAAGTGTGAGTGGTTTTTACGCATGAAGGGACTCTGTCAATGTCGGTCCACGCGCACGAGCGCGCGCAACAACAGGAGGTAAAAACTGAAGCTTGAAGAAAAGATCAAACTCGCGTCAAGGATTATTTATGATAAATTAAGATCAGCTGGGAAAATTAGAAAAGTAAACACCGGTAAATGTTTTTCTCCTCAGATGAGCAAAAATTATTTAACTTATTTATTTGATTTCGACAAATTATAATTAGAAATGGAAAACCGGCAGAAAAAAATATGTAAATTAAAAGACAATCTGCAGGTTCAGAGCCTGCTGGCCTTTGACCTCTGACCCTCCACACCCCAACAACCTTCCTCCTCCTCCTCTTCCTCCTGTCCAACGAGCCTCTGTCTGAGAAATCATTTCAAATTCAAGGTTTCCGTTTATTTTTCACCTGATTCTGATTTTAATCAAAGAAAATTTAAAATTTCAAGATTTTTTTTTTTAGAAACGCAGATTTTAGAGAAAAAAACTGAATAAAGTTTTAAATTAAAAACCATAAATATGACGTAAAGCCCTTTGAACTGCCATGCTGCTGATTGAAACATGTTTAATATTTTTAAATCATTAAATCAACTCACGCTGTAAATCTGCAAAATTATTTCAATTTAGAAAAAATCTTAAGAGTTTTTTTATGCTGCTGAATGTTTTCATGTGGAGATAACAGATCAAAGAAGATCTAAAGCCAGAGAGGTTAAAGGTCACAGACTGATGGGTGGATGTCTGCAGAGCGCGGAAACATCTGTGCGTGTGTGTGTGTGTGTGTGAGAGTGTGTGTGTGTGTGACGTACGGTTGTTGAGCTCCCCGGTGTGGTTGCTCAGCGGGATGATCTCCATCCTCTGCTGACCGTACAGGTAGTAGTCCAGCTCCTCGGAGGTCAGCTTGCATCGCCCCCCCGCAGCCTTCCCGCACTCCTCCGCGCCGCCGCCGCCGCCGCCGCTCTTCACGCTGGACGACACCACCCCGACCGCCGCGCACCGCTGCTCCTTGGCCTGCTGGAGGAGCTCCGCGGCCGGGTTGTGGCCCTGCTGGTTGTCCGGGGGGACCACCACCACCAGGTCCGCCGCGGCCCCCGGCGCCGGGGCCAGCGCCTGCCCGAAGAGCGCGATCTGCTGCGGGACGGGCAGCTGAGCGAGGCCCGCGGGGGTGGAGATGGAGGAGGAGGAGGAAGGAGCTGCGGAGGAGGAAGAGGTGGAGGAAGATGAGGATGTGCAGGCCAGGAGGTGCGCGTGCAGGCGGGACGGGCGCAGGGCGTCCACGGCGATGGCGAGGCGGTCTGGTGGAGGCGGAGGCGGCGGCGGGGCCAGCGGAGCCTTGAGCTGGGCCTGCGGGAAGAGCTGCTGCCAGTGCTGCAGGTAGGACGGGTCCACCTTCAGGAAGGCCGAACCGCTGGGGTCACCCGGCTTCAGCATGGCGGCACTGCGGGGGTCAGGGGGCGTCATTAAACACAGAGAGGACACAAAACCAATCAGATTCATTCAGAGTCCCGGAAAACAAAAAGAACCGGTTCTTTACTGTCACTCCAACTTCAGTCAGAAAGGAGTTCACTTGGAACTGAGATTTATTTTCTCTCCTGATGTCTGATCAGTTATTCTTCAGAATAATTACAAAAAATAACGTCATGACAAATGTATACATTTATATAAATGTATATAAATAAAACAATTTCTATAGATTTATATAAATATATATGAATCAATAAATTTTTCCCACAAATGAAACAGATTTAGTTTTATACATTTAAGGCAAAATGTTTCTAAATTCATCCTCGGAAGCAGATAAAACATAATAATTTCCCCCAACAATCACTTTTTCTTATGCTTAGAAACTTAAAAAAATCATTTATCCACATAATTATCAGGTTTTCTGGAGATTCTGTTGAGTTTTTTGTTGTTTTTGTTTTGCTTTAACTGTAAATTGGATCATTAACTCTCGCGCACTGCGCGCTTTTATTTAAAGGAAACAGAGCAATTCAAAGGACATTAGCTTTACAGATTGATTTCCTATTGGTAAAAAGTGTCAGGAAATCCATGAAATCTCTGCTATGCTTATTAGCAAATTAAAATAAATCAAATTATTTAAAACGGGAGAAATAATAAAAAACGGTCCTGTTGCTCAACCTTTAAACGTTTCTGAAGATTTGAAGTTTTGACCCAATAATTTACTTTTCTAGATATAATTTGGTCTTTGAATAAAATCTTTAGCCTGTTGCAGTTTAATTAATTTAACTCTTAAACTGTTTAATTAATTTAACTCTTAAAACTGCAGCTTTGCTGTTTTATTTTACGCGCACAAACGCATAAAACCCAACACATAAAGGCTCACCTGCTCTGTCTGAAGTGGTTCAGCAGCCTGCTGGAGAACGTTTCATCTGAACAAATGAACTGGAGATCCGTTTGGGTCCAGCGGAGACCAGCGGTGCGCCGCTCCGAGCGCGCCCCGGCAGAGGCAGCGGTCGGCGGGGTGAAGACGCGGGGAGCCTCCGCTGATCTTCCTGGTTTATTCCGGGTTTGTTTTTAAAGCGGAAGTTGTTTAAAAAGCTCGGATCGGTTCCGAACCGACCGGGTGCTGATGTCCAGTCAGCGGGGAGCTTCTCTCCACCTCCAGGCTGCAGAGAACCAGCCGGGACAGTCCGCTGCGTCCAGCGCGTCTCCGCAGCCAAAACTGCTCGACCCGCTCCTCCTCCTCCTCCTCCACCTCCTCCTCCTCTCTCTCTCTCTCTCTCTCTCTAAAACACACATGTTTCTCTCAGCCTTTTTTTAAACTCACAATTCTCACATTTTTCTCAGTCAGTTTTCTTTTTCTCCATCCACATTTTCCCAAAAACTCCCACAGCTTGGACTTCCGGTTCTCCTCATCTCCCCTGTTTTTTTTTTTTTTTGGGGTTTGTTTTTCTTCAGGTCAGTTCATTCAAAAAGTCTTCAACATAAACAGATAATTGGGTCGGAACCGGCTGGATTCCAACTCTCTCTGCATCAGCATTAATAGATATGTTAGCCAGTTCTTTTAATTATTGTCTTTTTCACCCAAACATCAAGAGTTTGGCCCAAATTCTCTGGATTTCAGATGTTCCGAACGGATCCTGAAATTTATGCAGAAAAAAAAAACCTCTGAAAATCTCTTCAGTTTTTATTCCGGCCAGTAAAACTGAACTTTAGGTTCATTTTAGGAGCTAAACAGAACCTCGGACTGCATCACCAGTAGGTGGCGCTATTGGCCACTTTTCAGACAATATTTACCAAAACCAGGAAAACTGATCGATTTTCTTTGTTTATTTTTATTCGGCAGGAATTAAAATGAGAAATAACGAGAATCGTCATGCAGTACCACTGACGACCAACAGGGGATGACGCAATGACGTCACTGCCTCCATCTCAGGTGTGATCAAGCAGAAACTCATCATTGTAGTTTTTCCAAAGTGTCGAATTCCAACTGAGACAAACATGAATCCTCAGTAAAACTACAGATTATGACCGAATGGTGAGATTTAAGGAAAATAACATCCTGAAGAACGACGGAGGAGATCTGACCTCTGGAGACGATCAGGATGGACGGATGGATGGATGGATGGATGGAGTGGCTCCTCCATCCATCCATGGAGGATGAACAAGTTCTTCCTCCATCAGCTGAACTTCCCACTGTGACCAGACAGGATTCAGTTCATTGTGAACCAGTTCATCGTGAACCAGTTCATCCTGAACCAGTTCATGGTGAACCAGTTCATCTAGAACCAGTTCATCTAGAACCAGTTCATCCTGAACCAGTTCATCGTGAACCAGTTCATCGTGAACCAGTTCATCCTGAACACAGTTCATCCTGAACCAGTTCATCTAGAACCAGTTCATCGTGAACCAGTTCATCGTGAACCAGTTCATCCTGAACACAGTTCATCCTGAACCAGTTCATCTAGAACCAGTTCATCCTGAACCAGTTCATCGTGAACCAGTTCATCGTGAACCAGTTCATCCTGAACCAGTTCATGGTGAACCAGTTCATCTAGAACCAGTTCATCTAGAACCAGTTCATCCTGAACCAGTTCATTGTGAACCAGTTCATCCTGAACCAGTTAATCCTGAACACAGTTAATCTAGAACCAGTTCATCGTGAACCAGTTCATCGTGAACCAGTTCATCCTGAACAGTTCATCCTGAACCAGTTCATCTAGAACCAGTTCATCGTGAACCAGTTCATCGTGAACCAGTTCATCCTGAACACAGTTCATCCTGAACCAGTTCATTTTGAACCGGTTCATGGTGAACCAGTTCATCTAGAACCAGTTCATCCTGAACCAGTTCATCGTGAACCAGTTCATCGTGAACCAGTTCATCCTGAACAGTTCATCCTGAACCAGTTCATCTAGAACCAGTTCATCGTGAACCAGTTCATCGTGAACCAGTTCATCCTGAACACAGTTCATCCTGAACCAGTTCATTTTGAACCGGTTCATGGTGAACCAGTTCATCTAGAACCAGTTCATCCTGAACCAGTTCATCGTGAACCAGTTCATCGTGAACCAGTTCATCCTGAACCAGTTCATGGTGAACCAGTTAATCTAGAACCAGTTCATGGTGAACCAGTTCATCTAGAACCAGTTCATCTAGAACCAGTTCATCCTGAACCAGTTCATTGTGAACCAGTTCATCCTGAACCAGTTAATCCTGAACACAGTTAATCTAGAACCAGTTCATCGTGAACCAGTTCATCGTGAACCAGTTCATCCTGAACAGTTCATCCTGAACCAGTTCATCTAGAACCAGTTCATCGTGAACCAGTTCATCGTGAACCAGTTCATCCTGAACACAGTTCATCCTGAACCAGTTCATTTTGAACCGGTTCATGGTGAACCAGTTCATCTAGAACCAGTTCATCCTGAACCAGTTCATCGTGAACCAGTTCATCGTGAACCAGTTCATCCTGAACCAGTTCATGGTGAACCAGTTCATCTAGAACCAGTTCATCTAGAACCAGTTCATCCTGAACCAGTTCATTGTGAACCAGTTCATCGTGAACCAGTTCATCCTGAACACAGTTCATCCTGAACCAGTTCATCTAGAACCAGTTCATCGTGAACCAGTTCATCGTGAACCAGTTCATCCTGAACACAGTTCATCCTGAACACAGTTCATCCTGAACCAGTTCATTTTGAACCGGTTCATCCTGAACCAGTTCAGTTCGTCTGTGTGACTCCAAGTTTTCTGCTCCTCTCTGCTGGTTTTTCTCCTGCTGCTCTCTGCAGGACCTGCTCTCTGTTAAAGTGGAGATTATCGCTGTTACAACATTCACTATCGCCTCCTGTGGTTGGTGGCCGTCCTGTTGTTGTCTCACCTCGCCGAGATCCAGGCCCGTCTTTCACTTTCACTCGGCCCGCGTGTGTGTGTGTGTGTGTGTGTGTGTGTGTGTGTGTGTGTGTAGATAAGACGGATTACAGCCCAGCTCATTGTGTTTAGGGTCGGACTTGTTATCCAACAGCCTGAATTTTCCCACCCGTTGTTCCACACACACACACACCACACACACACACACACACACACACACACACACACACACACACACACACACACACACACACACACACACACACACACACACACACACACACACAGTCCCACCGGTTGGGTACATGTGTGTGTGTCCATCAGCTATTGTAAGTTTCTATGGATAATAACATCAGCTGTGTGTGTGTGTGTGTGTGTGTGTGTGTGTTGTTATGACTGGCGTTGGCCTGACAGGCCCCATTCGTCATCCCAGAGTCCTCTGCAGGATTGATAAAGAACAAAAACACAAACATAAGCGTCTGAAAATGAACTCCTGTCGGTTTAAAGACACTTTTTCAGCTCAGAGGAATGCGCCGCTGCGACGGGTTGGAAGTTCAAATCCCACTTCTGGCTGCTCCTCGTCAGCTGTTTTTATTTTATCAGACTCTCAGCTTCAAGCATCGTCTCTGAATGATCCACAGAAAAGTCACAAAACACTCATCTGGACTCAGAATCTGATTTATCTCACACATAAATGCCTTCCTGACAGCTTAGAGCTAAATTAGCTTCACATTTATGTCATCTGACTGAATTAAACCACCAACTGATGGCACAATCCCCACTGTGTCCTTAGTATTTAAATGAATCAATAAGTTATTCTAGGAAAAAAAAAAATTCCAGTTTTTATCAGATTTTGAAATAAAACTAAATCAGAAAATCAATAAATTAAAAAAGTTCAACTACAAAATGATGTTCAGGTGAAACTTCATTTATTGGGATGATTGTGAAGCTGAAGGAAAATACTTGGCGTTGTCACAAGTCTTCCCCAGATCATGATGCTGCCACCACCGTGTTTCAGTAATGTGTGTTATGTAAAATTCATGGTTTGTTTACCTCCATGTACACAGGCTGAAAAGTTTAATTTAGGTTTCACACGATAAGAGCAGATAATAAAGTCACGCTATAAGAAAACATCAAGGTGTTCTGAGCAAACCTTTAAAATAAAATTAATAATTAATTCACTACAAATTCAGCAAATTTCTTTCCAGCTTCCTTTTAGCGTTTAACTCTCTTTTGGAAAAGCCAAAAACCACCTCAAACTGAAAGTTTGATCAATGTAATCACATTTCAGCAGAAAGGCATTTTGAACTGAGAACGTTACTTTGAACTTTGACATTTCCAACCTTTTCTAATGCAATGCTTAAAACATGTTCATAAAAAACAGGGATTCACTTTGCTTTAGTGCTTAATATATTTACTGAAACGTTTACGTTACAAAAATACAAACGTACAGAAATTACCAGTGAGAAAATGACAACGGTTATAACTAAAATCACTGCCTCCATGCATTGCTATGGGCATGCCCCAACTAATAAACTACTGGCATGCCCCAACTAATAAACTACGGGCATGCCCCAACTAATAAACTATGGGCATGCCCCAACTAATAAACTACGGGCATGCCCCAACTAATAAACTATGGGCATGCCCCAACTAATAAACTACTGGCATGCCCCAACTAATAAACTACGGGCATGCCCCAACTAATAAACTATGGGCATGCCCCAACTAATAAACTACTGGCATGCCCCAACTAATAAACTACTGGCATGCCCCAACTAATAAACTATGGGCATGCCCCAACTAATAAACTACTGGCATGCCCCAACTAATAAACTACGGGCATGCCCCAACTAATAAACTATGGGCATGCCCCAACTAATAAACTACGGGCATGCCCCAACTAATAAACTATGGGCATGCCCCAACTAATAAACTACTGGCATGCCCCAACTAATAAACTACGGGCATGCCCCAACTAATAAACTATGGGCATGCCCCAACTAATAAACTACTGGCATGCCCCAACTAATAAACTACGGGCATGCCCCAACTAATAAACTATGGGCATGCCCCAACTAATAAACTACTGGCATGCCCCAACTAATAAACTACGGGCATGCCCCAACTAATAAACTATGGGCATGCCCCAACTAATAAACTATGGGCATGCCCCAACTAATAAACTATGGGCATGCCCCAACTAAGAAAAACCTGCCCCATAATAACAAACAGACCGAGTCCTGACTGTCATTCAAATGCTGAGCAAAGAGAATGAAATGATGTCTGCAGCTAAACGATACCAACTGAAAACCATCCGTCTTTGAACCTGTGACGATTATTGATTAAAAAACATAAGATTCCCAAGTCTGGAAAAAACTTGTAAATTTTTACCAGACTTCTCCAGAATCTGATATTCTGGAGAAAATCAGATGTGTCTCATTACACATTTGATTTTCTCCAGTTTTAAATTTGACATCTTTCTTTGGGGGTAGCAGAGTTTAGGAGGGTGGAATAGAAAAGCACGCCACACTATTCAGATGGGAAATAGTTTTCCTTCCACTTTAAAACCAGGTTACTTTGTTTATGTCATCAGACAGGAAGCAGTAAAGTTTGGGCCTCTAATGGATCAACATTCAAACCAATCAATCATTTTTCATCAATCCCAGACGAACTCGTATTCACAGGATCCGTTCTGTGACGGAAAATGATGAACTTCCCAAACTTTTCCGAGATTGGAGTTTGCTGAATGAGGAACGTTGCTGAGTATTTTTAACTCCATGTTTGCCGAGTGTCAGGAAGTCGAGCAGCAGAAGTTCAGATTCTGAAGATGTCTGACGTTTGGTTTCATTTCACCGATTAAAGTTTCTCTGGAATCCGACTGAAGCAGAATTTCCCTCCACAGCAGGGGTGTCCAAAGTGTGGCTCAGGGGCCGAATGTGGCCGCTGGACTGATTTTATGTGGCCTGCCAGATCACATGGAGACTTTCAGTTTTTAATTTAAGCAAAATTGTTTCAATCAAGTTCAAATGTTTGACACAACGGAAAGTTTTCATCTTTTAATTTCATCGTAGATAGAAACACACCAGGCTGTAAATGTTATAAATACTTTTCTGGTTTTATTTTAGTCTTTTATTAAAGTGAAACGTGATTTTTAAAAAATATAAAAGCTTGATCTTCAGATAGAAACATGGTAATCCGTTTTCTGTTGGATTACCATTATTTTCTCCGTCTTCATCATCATTTTCAGTTCAAATCATAATTTCTCTCCATGCGGTCGCCGGGGAGACGGAAAACAGAGAAGAAAAGGGAGGAAAGCAGAGCAGGAGCAGAATTAGGTGTTTTCATCCATTGATTAATGGCTTTCTAAAGCAAAGCACATCGAAAGGCGCCGGCCGATCAATAAATTAACTGCCCAAATTCATCATTTTCTACAACAAAAGCTAATTATTTAGACGGCTGCAGGAAAGACAGGAAAAAACAACGTATTTTTAACAAGAGTTTATTTAGCAGAGCTTCGTATTCCTGTGTGTGAGGAGACTGCAGATTCAACAGCAGCCATGAGGAAATGCAACGTTAGTGAAGAAGAAACGGTTTCCAACCAGGATCAGTGATTAAAGCGACGCAGAAACAAAAAGGTGAACATCAGAAACACCTGCAGATTTATCACAATAAAAACTGAATTAATAATTAGAGCTTTCCTCACCTTACAGCCTTACACACTGACCTCCCATTTAAAGATGTTTCCACATCATAAAACATGGAAGAACCTGCAGAAACTCAACTTCCACCAATATTCTTCTCCATAGAGTGCCCATATTTTAATTCAAACACTTATGTCCATATATATAAGACATATTCTAAAAATATTCATTTGGATAACTGAGTTAAAGCCTCATGTACAGAAACTGCTCCATCTTTATTTAAAAAGCCCAACAACAGACTAAAGAGCTGCACAGCAAGTGAAACAAAATAAAAATTAAACAGAATCTGAAATCCTTCCTAAGGCTCTGGAACAGGTTTGCAAAGCTGCGTCTTCTTCACCATGTTTGTATGAAACCAGGCATTACCAACCGTCAGCACGGTGGTGGTGGGGTGATGATGTGGGACGATTCAGCAGTCAGAGGACCCGGTCACATGAAGTCCACCATGAACTCCTCTGGGTCCGTCTGGCAGCTGGAGCTTCGTCCAAACTGGGATCACTGCAGCATATGGCAAGCTGAGTTAACATAAAATCAGTTTCATCTGAAGATTAGTTTGGAGAGGCATCTACGTTGATCCTCAATGGCAATTCAAAATATCTGCATTTACATTCTGTTCATCATCTGTAATTATGATTAAAGATATCTGAAGTGTAATTATGAGTCAAAACTACATTTTTAGATTTTAAGAATAGATTTTTTTCTGCTCCACTGAGCTGTCCAACAGTTTCCTGCACAAAATAGTCAGAAAATGTCAGCATAGAGAAAGAGCTCAGCAATGTGGGACATAGAGAAAAATGTAAACTTTGTGAACTTGAAGACAAGTTGCACTTTTAAATGACTTAGAAGAACAAAAACTGCAACTGGCAACAGATTAAAGAGCTGAAAAAATGGAGCATTTCCAGAATCATTTTGCATTTTTTCATTAAAATTTCCAAATGCTTCATAAATCTGGGATGTTTTGACTAGACAGAATAATTATGTAAGGAAACTTTAACAGAAAGGCAGTTCAGATTTTTTATTCAACATCTCTAATTCATTTGGAAAGTTAGAAATACAATTCCAGATATCTCGTAGTTAGTTTTGCTGAGTCGTTATTTGCTTTTAAATTGTCCAAAATTGAACTTAAACTAGTTGAGTTTTATAACTAGTTTAAAACTCACATATAAAAATACATTTAGGATATTTTTAATTATGACTTCAGTCTTGTTCTCTCACTTTTTGTCAGAACAAAACTGACAAATCTTAAATTAACTTTTAAATGAGACAATTTAATTGTTGTTGTCTGAAATATACATATCAGAAAGTCAACTTTTTGTAGATATCTTGCTATAAAGATACATGCAATATATCATATAGTAATGAAATATTTACAAATTAAAGATAAATATGTAGTAATTTATGTTAGTCTGAATGCAATTAGAGGAAAACTACTTAACTAATAGTCACGAATCAATTTCAGATATGTGGAATGAAGAGTGGGGAAGATTATTTTATGTCAAAATGGCCTGCCATAGAACTGCAGCTCTACCTCAGGAGTTAACAGTGGTTGAAATGGTCCAGTCAAAGTCCAAAGTGCAATTTTAAAAACAAAACCATGCAGAATGTGTTTATATTCAAATATCATGGTGAAAATAAATGTTCTGCCTTTTGTCCAAGCAGCCAGCAGGAATGCAGAGGGAGTCGGGAAATTTGAAGGAGTCGGGAAGTTTGAGGGCGTCGGGATGTTTTAGGGAGTCGGGATGTTTGAGGGAGACGGGAAGTTTGAGGGAGTCGGGATGTTTTAGGGCGTCGGGAAGTTTGAGGGAGTCGGGAAGTTTGAGGGCGTCGGGATGTTTGAGGGCGTCGGGATGTTTTAGGGAGTCGGGAAGTTTGAGGGCGTCGGGATGTTTGAGGGCGTCGGGATGTTTGAGGGCGTCGGGATGTTTTAGGGCGTCGGGAAGTTTGAGGGCGTCGGGATGTTTTAGGGCGTCGGGAAGTTTGAGGGAGTCGGGATGTTTTAGGGCGTCGGGAAGTTTGAGGGCGTCGGGATGTTTTAGGGCGTCGGGATGTTTTAGGGCGTCGGGATGTTTTAGGGCGTCGGGATGTTTGAGGGAGTCGGGATGTTTGAGGGAGTCGGGAAGTTTGAGGGAGTCGGGATGTTTGAGGGAGTCGGGATGTTTGAGGGAGTCGGGATGTTTGAGGGAGTCGGGATGTTTGAGGGAGTCGGGATGTTTGAGGGAGTCGGGAAGTTTGAGGGAGTCGGGATGTTTGAGGGAGTCGGGAAGTTTGAGGGAGTCGGGATGTTTGAGGGAGTCGGGAAGTTTGAGGGAGTCGGGATGTTTGAGGGAGTCGGGAAGTTTGAGGGAGTCGGGATGTTTTAGGGCGTCGGGAAGTTTGAGGGAGTCGGGAAGTTTGAGGGCGTCGGGATGTTTTAGGGAGTCGGGAAGTTTGAGGGAGTCGGGATGTTTGAGGGCGTCGGGATGTTTTAGGGCGTCGGGAAGTTTGAGGGAGTCGGGATGTTTTAGGGCGTCGGGATGTTTGAGGGAGTCGGGATGTTTTAGGGCGTCGGGAAGTTTGAAGGAGTCGGGAAGTTTGAGGGCGTCGGGATGTTTTAGGGAGTCGGGAAGTTTGAGGGAGTCGGGATGTTTGAGGGAGTCGGGATGTTTGAGGGCGTCGGGATGTTTTAGGGCGTCGGGAAGTTTGAGGGCGTCGGGATGTTTTAGGGCGTCGGGAAGTTTGAGGGAGTCGGGATGTTTTAGGGCGTCGGGAAGTTTGAGGGCGTCGGGATGTTTTAGGGCGTCGGGATGTTTGAGGGAGTCGGGATGTTTGAGGGAGTCGGGAAGTTTGAGGGAGTCGGGATGTTTTAGGGCGTCGGGAAGTTTGAGGGAGTCGGGAAGTTTGAGGGCGTCGGGATGTTTTAGGGAGTCGGGAAGTTTGAGGGAGTCGGGATGTTTGAGGGAGTCGGGAAGTTTGAGGGAGTCGGGATGTTTGAGGGAGTCGGGATGTTTGAGGGAGTCGGGATGTTTGAGGGAGTCGGGATGTTTGAGGGAGTCGGGAAGTTTGAGGGAGTCGGGATGTTTGAGGGAGTCGGGATGTTTGAGGGCGTCGGGAAGTTTGAGGGCGTCGGGAAGTTTGAGGGAGTCGGGATGTTTTAGGGAGTCGGGAAGTTTGAGGGAGTCGGGAAGTTTGAGGGAGTCGGGATGTTTTAGGGAGTCGGGAAGTTTGAGGGAGTCGGGAAGTTTGAGGGAGTCGGGATGTTTGAGGGAGTCGGGATGTTTGAGGGAGTCGGGATGTTTGAGGGAGTCGGGATGTTTGAGGGAGTCGGGAAGTTTGAGGGAGTCGGGATGTTTGAGGGAGTCGGGATGTTTGAGGGCGTCGGGAAGTTTGAGGGCGTCGGGATGTTTTAGGGCGTCGGGAAGTTTGAGGGAGTCGGGAAGTTTGAGGGAGTCGGGAAGTTTGAGGGCGTCGGGACGTTTGAGGGAGTCGGGATGTTTTAGGGAGTCGGGAAGTTTGACCGTTTCATGACAATAAATCAGCGATGAGGTTTAAAAGCTCGGCTCATTCAAGCCTTATTGGCCTTATTGGTTTAAATCCGTGAGGGTTAGTTAGTGCACAAGTGACGGTAATTCAATTAAAACATTTGCACTTCATTTACACTCTGCAGCCAACACACACACACACACACACACACACACACACACACACACACACACACACACACACACACACACACACCTACACACACACACACACACACACACACACACACACACACACACACACACACACACGACCAGGCGCTGTAACCTTGGTATATACCAACACACAGGTTTAATCTGTGTCACATTCATTTACATAGCAGCATGTTGTTAAGGTCCTGCTTTGACATTCAATTAAAATGTTTACATTTCTGCTTAATTAATTTGGAGAAAGGTGGCAGGAAAAGACGAATGGACGGGCTTCTTTGACAGGAGGCCGATAACTCTCTGTGTGTGTGTGTGTGTGTGTGTGTGTGTGTGTGTTAAGGTCACGCCAGGCTGACTATTATAATTCATCTCTACAGACATGTATTCATCAGGGACTTATATTCTGTTTTTCAGCTTTATTTCCTGCAGCTGAAGCCGAGCCGTTTTAAAGGCTGCTGAAGCTGGACTGCGCTCGGCTGCTCCCGCCTCATTATTCTTCCCTTTAATGTTAAAAAACAACCAGATGAATATTGATCATACGGGGAAAATGCATTTATTTGTCAGTCAGGAAGGAAAATTAAAAGTCGTTGAGCTGCAGGCTTGTTTTTCTGGTTTTGTATTTACATTTCATATTCAATAAGTCACTCGGTTTTACAGCAAACGGTTCTGAAGAGACGTTTTCATTCTGGTTTCTCTCTTTAAACACACATTTTTGTTTTTCACATAAACACTGTTTTATAAAAGGTAAAGGTATGAAACTGAGTTCAGACTATGAATAATTAGCTTTCTGAAGGTGCAGAATCGTGACTTCTAACCTGGAATAGGATTAACAACAGATCAGTGGAAGAAAATGCACCAAAGATTAAACCTGGAAGATCAAGTTGAGCAGCAGTGGATCAGGTTATTTATGGGATTTACTTACAAAGATGATAGTCAGAGAGTGACAGGAAATAATGATGCAGCATTTAAGACCTTCAGCTGGTTGTCTGAATAATTTCAATGTTTTTTTTACAAAGAAAATAAAACTAAGCTGAAAGAATAAGCAGAAGTACTTATACCAGCCAGTAGGGGGCGATTTAAGAAATAAAAACATTCTACACAAGGCTTTAGTCTCAAACAAAAAATATATTTTAACACTACTTGTCTTTATTTAAGAATATTTTAACTTTTCTCCATATAATTTAAGTTTTACTTGGAAAATATGTACAGAAAAATTAAAATAAACTGAATTTGAGGATGTTTATTGAGAGAGGGGAAAGAAGTAATGGATTCTGCTCATCATTCCTTTTCTGCGCCCGGTTCAACCAGCTGGTTGGTCCGTCTGATCCAGGAACGTTTCAAAATGTCTCAGATTTTAGGCACAAATGTTCTCCTCTTTTCTTCCATCTATAATGACCCTAACACGCATCGCTGCTTTGAGCGAGTCTGGAAACGGTGACATCATTTACGTAAATACGACGTTCCAAATTTTGATATTTTTGTGTGAATTTAAACAGTTCTGTAATATTTAGCCTTTAACTGTCTGAGTGCTGCCCCCTTCTGGTCAGACTGCAGATGGATTTTCCTATTACAACAGTACAGCTTAGTACAGCTGCGTCACATAACTCAGATACGCCCCCTGGTGGCGAGTCAGGAGTTGGACTGGTGAGTGTTGATCGACAGCATCATCAGCTTTGCTCATGTGTGATTCACATGTTACTGACTGCAGCACATTTCCAACTTTTCTCCACAAAAGTCTCCAAGCGGGAAAAAAGTTGCTGGATTTGATGGGAGTTGCTGAAAAAAGTCCAGAAGGTCTGAGACGTTAATAAGTTGGCAACAGAGATTCTCTGGTACCGACCACAACCTCCTGACCTCAACCCCACACTTGGAAACGCCCTCTGCATTTTGGCTCCACCCATTTTTGTAGGATTTGTTTTAATTTGTCAGGCGGCGTGGCTACGGCTTCATAGAGGGAGTTAATTTCACTTTAAAAGCGACTATAAGGAAAATAACCCTGTCATGTGGCGGTGACTCAATATGGCCTTCCTAGAGTTTGAGTCCAGGTTCCCTGCCACGTCAAGGAGCCCAATAAGCAAGGCACCTAACTCCAAGATGCCTTAAAATCTGTCATAGTTTGAGTCTGTGGTTTTACTCGTTGTTAACATTGGATCGGTTATATTTAAAGGTTATATTCTGCTGTAATTAAAGCTTCCTGCATGTGGCCAATAAATATGATGGGTGCTTTGATGGCAAAACTGTTGAAACAGTTGGTCAACTGCAGAAAAATGTTCATATTTTTTATGCTTTCCAGCCAATAACATAAAGTAGATGGAAACGTGGAAAATAAATATGAATAAGTGTTTAATCTCTGTCATGAAGAATAGAAAATAAACTGGTTGCTACATGTAATTGTTAGAAGTCAGATATAATTCTGACTTATCTATGTTATAATGATCTATGTCCTTTTCATGGGCGGTTCTCTGATCCGGGCTCGGCCCACCGGGGGGCGTGGTCTGCTGATGTAGCCGGTCTGGATCGCAGCCTCCCGGCCCGCCGTGATCCTCCTTCCTCTCCCCCGCCTCGTCGTCACTTCCAGCCGGGCCGCTGACGGCGCTCAGTCCGGCTCTGAAACCATGGAGCTCCGGTCGATCTTCCCCGCGCTGCTCTGCCTCTCTGCCGCCGCGCTGCACTCGGTGAACGGCGCCTTTTCACGAAGAGGACCGAAGGTCACCGAGAAGGTGGGTGACACATTTACCGCATCTGTTTTACCGCACAGCCGCCTCCCCGCACAGCAGCGGGATCTCCGCGCGTGGAGAAGAGCCGCGCACCGTGCAGGTGTGTGCGTCGAAGCACGCGCACCACGTACTCGCGCACATACAGGTGAAGCGAAGGTCCCGCATCAGCAGAAAGAAGCAAACCGTTATTTTATTTCTCCGCCGTGGATCTGCAGATTCTTCCAGAACATCTGGGCCAGCCCACGCATAGACACGCACACTCACAGCTGTACACGTGTCCACTCAGATTATGCTTAATGCGCAGTGCGTCTGCCTGCAGCGTATCCACACACACACACACACACACACACACACACACACACACACACACACACACACACACACACACACACACACACACACACACACGTTTATATTACCTAATGGGGAGCATTGAGATACGCATGTTTAATGGGACCCACCATTTCTGAAAGGCTTAAAATCAATTCTAATTACTAAATCTATTTAAAAATCTAATAAAAATAACTGAGTTGAAATTTTGGAAACAGTCCTATTGAGTTTTTGACCTGACTGTTTGCAACCTCCCAGGACACACACACACAGAAACACACTGCTCGTTTCTGACCTTCATAAAAACAGAACTAAAACTGGCCTGAAGTCACTGGAGGAATGAACGGTTCACTGGACTGATTCAGTTTGTGTAAAGAAGCAAACAGAATGTTATAAAAGCAGCCAGGGCCAGATATAGCCGGGAAGCTAGAGCCGTTTTAATTTCTGGATGCATGTAGAGTACAGTTAATTAATCAGAGGTATAATAATGATTCCTATGGTTTGTGCATGTTAAAAAGGAAAGAACATTTCTAAAAATGTCGTCAGCTATATGAAAAATGACCCGAGTAACTCCTCCCTGCAGAGCGCTTCTTCACTACCTGCTTTTAAAAGTCATCTAAAAGAACAAAAACAAATGGCGGGACTTTTAAATATACATTTTTATCGACTAATTACATAGATTTTAACATGTTAAAAGTTTTAATGCAAATAATCACTTTTTTTGTTTGTTTTTTTATTAACGTATAGAGGGTCTTGTGCAGGAACCTTTGCATTCACATGTTTCTGGTACACCAGTAAATTTGACGCACAGATATAGAAGACAAAACCGCTTCTCTCGGCTCACTGGGGGTTAATTTCTGCTTCAAATCCATCTGATTGGTCGTTGGAAAAGACTTTTGTTTTGTCCAGTCTCCTTTTGGTTGTGCTAAAAGGAAATAGCCTATCAGCAAAACTATTCAAACCGTAAATAGCATCTCAATGCTAACCATGTAGCAGCAGCACAGACGCTAATGCTAATAACAAAATGCTACTCTAATGAGTAGAACAGCACTTTGCACCAATGTTTGTATTGTCTTTCTAACCAATAATTTATCAGCAAAAAGGAGTTTTGAAGTGAGAATGTTTTTTTTATTTTGTTGATATGTTTTTGATTAATTGTGATTAATTAATTACACACCCTACAATTAATTCAATTAAAGATTTTAATTGAGTCCCACCACTATTTAAAACCATGTGGTGTGGATGGACTTTTGTTTTTCGTCATTTTCAGTTACTGGTTTTTTGGTTTTCGGCTAAAAAAAAAAAAAAAAATCCAACAAAATTTCTCTATAACTTCTAATATAAATAAGTTTTATATAATATTGTATTATGGAAACTTGTGTGCTGTAGTTAGTTTATGTGAGCCACTTGTTTCTTGATTTATAAAGATCATAAATCTGCCTCACTTAAAAATAAAAACAGAACATTTTGGATTATCAATTAAGGTTCCAATAATCTGAATTATCTGGGGTGGCAATAATCATAAAGGAGGTTTTATTAACTGGAATATTTTCTTTAAGTGGGATTTTTTTTCCTATCCTGAATTAATATCTGGAATAGTCCTAATTTAAAAACAGCTGAGGTTAAAAGCATTACTTAAATGGGGTAGTGTGGAGTAGTTCTAAAAAGTTAGCATGTTATCCCCTCAGGAGAAAGTTTATAGAAACATGAAGCCATTTGAAAAACTAAAAGATTTTTGAATGAATGCTTTTAAATATTTTTACTTTTGTTTATTTCTCAGATATATGAGTTTTAATAAGATCCTGTGTTTTCTGCGTCCAGGTGTTTTTTGACATCACAGTGGGAGGTCACGAGGTGGGACGCATCGTCATTGGTCTGTTTGGAGAGGTCGTCCCTCTTACTGTTAGCAACTTCGTCGCCCTGGCAACAGGAGAGGTACAGTACAACAGCACGATAAAACATTTTAAAAAGGAATGAAAAGTTTCAATCCAGACTAAAATTAATCTGCATTTTTTGTTTGTTTTGTATTTTTGCAGAATAAATCTGTTTCAGATTGAAACTCCAGTTTCCTTCAAACAAACTTGTTGGTTTTGGAGTAAAAACTCTTATTGCATCCAGTTCTGCTCTGCTGTCCTAAATTTTATAAAATACTCGGCAATATTAGCTATTTTTCTGCTTTTACCCACTTTGATCTTAGGGTTATTTCTTGCAGATGTTATCAGTGATAAGATAATTTTTTTTCAGGCTTGTGGGAGCAGAGGAGCTTTCACAGCTAACAGTTTCATCTGTGTCTCTGTAGAAAGGTTACGGCTACAAGGGGACAAAGTTTCACAGAGTCATCAAGGATTTTATGATCCAGGGAGGAGACTTCACAGCTGGAGACGGAACCGGAGGTGGGAACGAAACCCAAACTGACCGTTTTAATTTACAAAAAAAACCGCAAAAGTCAAACAAATCAATCTGATTTCAGCAGAATTTACCGGCTCTATAAATGTTACACTATAAGAACACACAGTTGGATCTTAAGTTCTCATTGTTTGTGTTAAATTAGCTTTTAACTCTGCACTTATCTGCACTGACAAGTTTTAAAACTCATCAAGCTCTACTTTTCATGTCGCAGGTCACAGCATCTATGGGACAACATTTGCAGACGAAAACTTTAAACTGAAGCATATAGGAGCCAGCTGGGTGAGAACCTGAACCCGGAAAATAGTTCTGGACCAGGAAGTTTGTTTTTCACTGACCTAGCTTTAACAACTCTAATGTGTGTGTGTGTGTGTGTGTGTGTGTGTGTGTGTGTGTGTGTGTGTATCAGGTGAGCATGGCCAACGCTGGTCCAGACACCAACGGCTCTCAGTTCTTCATCCTGTCCACCAAAGCACCGTGGCTGGACGGGAAGCACGTGGTTTTCGGCAAAGTTCTGGACGGGATGGTGGGTTGAAGCCTGGAGCGCCGCTCTATGTGTCTGTTATCAGTAGAACCAGCGACCCGATGTACTGACTGGTTCCTGTACCAAACCTTTTTTATGTCTCAGAGTTCAGCTACAATTATAAAACTAAAGGCCTTAAAAAGACAGTAATCTGTCAGATTAACACGGATTTGTTTTGGGCCCAAACTGCAATTAATTAATTCTACAAATTTGTTTCATAAACTTTAGATTTTTAATCAGGTTAACAATATTATCGACATCATTTTATTGTTAATAGAAAATGTTAAATAAAACATGAAGTATTCATCTTTTTTAGAACCAAACTTTTATAATAAGCATGTTATAACATGTTTGTTCAGAAACTTTTACTGCAAAACCAACTTTTATTGCTGCTTTTATTTAATTTATTTAATGCTGCTAAATATAGTATTCAAAATAAACTGATGCAAATTCTGTTATTATGACTAAGAACAAATTTGTTCAACCAAGTCTAAAAGAATTTGAAAACTAGATTCCTTTATTTGAACACAGCAAATGTGCAAAAATGTTTTTAAATTCTGGATCTACAATGATTAACATCCCTTTAGTAGCTTGTTTTTTTTTCTTGGCCCATGAATATATTTGATTCAACGATTTTAGCCATCTGAAAGTTTGGACGGCCTTGGTCTGACCTGCATGTGCGTCTCTTGGCAGGCCGTCGTTCACACCATCGAGCTTCAGGACACCAACGACAGAAACCTGCCGCACACCGAGTGCGTCATCGTCAACAGCGGCCGGATCCCGGTCAAAGAGCCGTTCGTGGTGGAGGTGGAGGGCTGGTAAACGCCGTATCCTGGAGGACAAACACTGAATATCAATGTGAAACTCCATTTCAGTTGGTGCCAAATTAATTCTTTCCAATACATTTGCATAATTTAACAGAAATGCCAACGCATTGGACAGGATATACGTTTGGATTTTCTTAGAGAAACTCAGTTTTTAAATGCAAGCAAGCTAGCATAATAGACACATGACTGAAAAGCTAACTAAATCCAGCTAATGTTAGCATGTTTACATGATCCAAAGGTATGCTAGCCTGCTAGCTGTGGGCTAGATGTCAACACATGGAAAAGCAGCTAGCAAATTTAGAATCAGTGTTGTGCAGGTTTGGCTTTCACATTAACTAGTTTGAGGTTCAGTTGACACAAATTCACAAATTATTCATGCTAATTTATCAAATCATATCAAGGATGGATATTATAAAACAACTTTTTTAAAGTTGAGTTAAAACCATGTAAGGCATCATAATTCAGTTCCCAAATATTTCTGTTGCCAAAAACCAGAATAAAAAGAAACTAAAATTCAGATTGAAAAATGTAATATTTTGCATTACAGTTACACTGAAAGCACTACAGGCTGTTTTAATATTTAATCCCTTAACGTTTATATATTTAAAATAACATTTTAGCTGTTGAGCAGGTGTTAAATCAAATACTAATAGATTATGAACCACCAATACAAATTATTTATGATGCAAATCAGCGACATTAGGCATCATTGGGTTGAACAAATGATAATATTTTCTCATCAGGAATGATAGGACTCTTGGTATGTGTAGAAAATGCATCAACAGGCAATTCGGCTGCATTAAGCCCCAAAATGATTGAAAGTAAAGGGCATGAAAACATAAACTCCATTTGTGAAAGAGCCATTTTATGCACAACACTGGTTGGAACATGACAAACCATCTACACGTTATGCAGTTGAGTTATTAGTAAAAGAGCAAGCATGTTTCTATAAAAAATAGGGCTTATATTGATGCATGTTAATTACATTTTACTGATGCACCAGATTATTATACTTTATTATTCTCATATGTTCCCACAAGATATTTATTTCCAAAATCTGAACAGAAACAATCTAGAAACCTTTTGCATTGGACATAAGTTAAAATAAATTTTATTACTATGAGCACATATTCAACCACTGTCACCAGTTAGTTTTATTTAATACGTATTTATCAGGTTCTCTGTAGTTTATGTTGGCATGCGTGTATATTTAGTATCTGTGTAAACATAAAAGAGTCTATTTTAGTTTTTACAGAAGATCTTATTATAAATGCAGGGATGATGCTGTGAAATAATAAAACCCAGAGTTGTAGCTCTCTGTGCCAAATGGTTCAGCTCTATGAAACGCATCTTATGCATTTAATCTGAACATATGAGACGTTCAATGCCTGTTTTTAACTTTATGCCAAAAAACTCAGTAGCAAGTGTCAAGCGTTGTTGTAGCAAAACCATCTTCATTGCATTTTTAAAAAGATTATGCATCATATCATGTTTACTAAAACTACAGCACAAATTTGCATAAGTGAATATTAAATAATGTGGAATGAGTGATGATCATCTTAATGCCCTGTGAGTACTGATGTTTACTGTTGCATTATGTCAGTGACTGTGATCCTGTTGGATAAGTCGACTGTTATTTTTATCCAACTGTCTTTATTACCTGAAAGATTCGTTGTAGCATTAATGCAAAAATGTTTATCCTCATATTGAATCTTATGCAGAATGTCTCAGAAGAGCAAAGTGCCAACCACTGATGTTTTTCTACAATAAAACTGGATTATTCTAAAATGATTTATGTGTCACAGATTTTTATTTCTATTTTTAAATGTAGTTCACCTTTCAGTTACTTTATCCGTTATTGAGATGCTGCTGCTGTTTGTGTCTTTTTGGTACTTCCCATTCAAATATTTAGCTCAGAACTAAATAGTTAGCTTCTAGTAAATGAACTATTTAGTGATAAGATAAACATTTAATCTGTTGGACAAGAAAAGAGGAAAATAAACGATTATCTTCATCACTTCAGTCTCGCCAGCTGGAGTAGAGGTCTGTAATAGCCAGCTTTTATTTTGGTAGTCCACTTTTGATTACTGGCAACTGAATTTGCATACTACCTAAATATTTAGCCATGATGTAAATATTTAGCTTTTAGTTAAATGTTTATATTTAGTTGAAACTGTGATATGTATAAATTAATTAATAACTTGGTGAAAATATAACTTTGAAAGATGAACCACTATTTTTTATCTTGTTGCTGATTATTTAGTAATAATTTTGGCTAAATAACCAAAATTATTGCTGTTAATTTTTGATTGTGTAACTTTACACAATCAAAAATTGGATTTTTGATTAGGGCTTAATGCAGCCGAATTGCCTGTTGATGCATTTTCTACACACACAGTCCTATCATTCTGCATTCATATGGACGCAGAAGGAACAAAATGCAGACAAAACATGCCGTATTTTGCTACTATTCAGGTAAATGAAGACCGTTTTGGACAAAATTTGCTTTCATCTATACTCAGTTTCAAACATGCAATGAAAAATCAAAGCACTTTTTACATTCTGACTTCATCCTGACTAAACCAGACCCATTTGGGTCGGCCCAGTGTTTGCTGGGAAAGCGGCGCCGTTAAACGGTGTAATTATCGTCTGTAAAAGGTGAAGCTGCAGAGGCTGACAGCTGATCTCTCAGCGCTGACACCAAACCGCTGCTAATGAGAACTACAGCGGGTGATTTGTTTTCCCCTGTTCTACAACGCACACACGCACACAGAAACAAACGGATAAACGGATCCGAACGCAGACGCGGCAGGAAAACGGCTCCGAACACAAAGGTCAGAGCGGAGCAGAAATCTCTGGAGGAAGACAGGAAGTCAACAGAAAACAGTGAAATATATCACAGCTGTCTGATCAACGCAGCCCCCTGCGAAAAGCCACATCTTAACATGTTAACAACAACAAAAACAGCTAAAGGTGAGCTGGGAGTCCAGCGTAAAGCATCCAAACAAACGTTAGCGGCTTGCTACATTCATTTTTACTGAAGGCCAACTTATTTACCCAGCGGCTGTCAGCTGCATGAGCTGCAAGCAAGTAAAATCAAAACCGGATTAGAAAATGAGTCAGAACAAATCACATATCCTCCATTTAGTGGTGTGAAACACAGAAGGTGACGTTAATATCTTTCGACAAAGTCTTTCCTCAGGTTTCTCCGGGTGCAAAGCCGGTTGGTTCCTCTGCGCTCCTGTTGTGGAAATTGTCCTGCATGTTTTGTGTTTCACTGAAGTGCTGAACCATGGACGCTGTTTCCAGTTTAATGCCAAGTTCCCCTTTTCCCAACAATAATCTCATTTTACATTCAAGAACTGACTGGTCAGTCGACACCAGACCTACGACGGCCAAGTAGATGCATGGTAAATATGGGAGTACATTTCTGCCAAAAAACTCAGAAACTTTTAGATTAATCTCAGAAATTTTGTAGAAAAAAAACTTTGAAATTTCTGTGATCCACAAGATGAAAATTTTTTTACTTTTTCAGATCAGAAAATTTCTATGATCCATGTTGTAAAATTCCTCTTTTGTCATTGGAAAAAGACTACGAGTCGTTACTCTCACTGGCCTCACATGTTTGTCCTGGTTGTGTTTACCCAGAATGCCCTGCTCTCTAGTCCGCTTCCTGCTTTTGGATTTACTGTCGTTACAAAATGTCACATCTTCTTCATCTCTTCCCATAAACTGAAATATTATCAAAATTGTTGTAAAATTTTGAACAAAAAATATAAAAAATCTACATATATTTTTGAAAAGGAGTTAAACTGAAGAAGCTGATAAAAAAAAAAACAGTGTTTACATTTTAAAGTGCAGGAATTCATTTACACCTTTTGTCTTTTGAGACGGAGCAATCCGGATTAAACTGAGATAATAAACTGAACACGGAGGTAGCGCCAAGACTTAAAACAATAACATGAGTTGTTGCAGCTCATTTTCAGCTTTGATAATCAGGTGATTGAATATTGTGCAGATAATATCAGGTTCTCAATTCAGAGGTGGCATAATTGAAAACCACTGATGTACAGTAACTTTCCTCTGGCTGAAACATCTCAGCTCGCTTGTTTTTTTTCCTGCTCTTTGTTTTTTCTTTATTTTTTATTTTTTTGCAGAGGACCACCAGGTGAGACGAACGGACAGACGGACAAACTAGCGCCTTCAGCGTGGGGAGAATATCGGAGAAAGCCCTCTCCGTTTGTCAGCCGACATAACAAGACTGTCTCAACTCGGAGATGGAGGGCAGAGAGGGTTTATGAGGACGACGGAGAGAGAAACAGAAAGCAACGGAGAGGAGGAGGAGGAGAGAGTGGTGGTAGGTTTTTAAATGGTCCAGAGGGATGAATGTCGAGGAGGAAGAGGTGGAGGAAGAGGAGAAGCTCCCACAGCGACTGCTAGTTGTTATATTGGGGATCCGTTAGTGGATCAATGAAAGAAGAGAGAATGAAAGAGGAAGAAGGAGGCAGAGTGGAAGGATGACAGGCCTCATTACCACCAAACCGCAGACAGTGATGCCTCTGTGTGTGTGTGTGTGTGTGTGTGTGTGTGTGCTTGCCCATTTTTAAATGCATAGTGTGTGTTTTCATATGTTCACAAAAACATGTTTACATGCAGGGTGCTTGAGCTTTTATGACTGTTTTCCATTGTAACTTTGAGTGTGTGTGTGTTTATGTGTGTGTGTGTGTGTGTGTGCGTGCATGCGTGTGTGTTCATGTGTGAGATCCCTGTGGGTCTCTGCGAGAGCAGCAGAGGATGATGGGACAGAGTTGTTTAAAGGTCAGCAGCAAACATCATCAGATTGAGAGCGCCGCTCAGAGAACGATCAGTTAACCGACACACAACCCCAAAGTGAAGCCGAGCGGCGCTGCAGCCGCGGCTCCAAGCTGCAGCCCAGGATTCAGATTCAGCTCAGATTAGGAATTACGACATATTTATACTCATTTTACAGAATTAGAAACACAAGAAAACTCCCAGACAGTAAAACCAGACAGGACAGCAGCAGATGGAGCATCATTTGCAGAACTAAAACTCTGTTGGTTAATGAAACTTTAAGGCGGAGGTGATATTATTTGTAATGTCACTGTGTGAAGTATCTTACTATTATGATATGATCTTAGAGAAATTAGACAAAAGCTGTAATTTTCTCATAACAGACATCAAAACAGCTTATTTGTTGCAAAGAACCAACAGATTGAAAATGAAACTGAAATTAAAACAATAAAAAATATCAACTTGAAATTAACTTGTAGAGGGAACTAACAAATTCAGATCAGTGATTCCTCAAAATCCGCTGATCCACTGTCACCTGATAATCCGGTAGAGTCGGAGCGTCTGGGAACCAGAACTTCATCATCTGCTCCACCTCCTGCTGCTCTTAGTCAAACCAACCTGTTCCCCTCCAGGCCTGTGGGGGCGCTGCACTAAGAACCACTGAAGGAAACGACAAGAAAACCTCTGAAGACACTGAGAGCAACTTCCTTCTTCACAAAATAGAAGTCAAAAATGGACTAGCGTCAGATTTCTCTTACGTCTTTGGTTAAAGACCACGAGTCCTTTCTCCTGCTAGTGCTAGGCTAATGCATTTGTTTTGGTTGGATTTACCCAGAATACCCTGCACTATAGCCCACTTCCTGCTTCAGTCCGCTTGACGTTCACATGTGCATTCAAAGTTGAAGTTCACGTCAATCGAACCCAAACCGAGGTTCGTTCGATCACACCTCACCAAAGAAACTAGTGTCTAAACAAACGGACTGCAGTTAGATTGACCAAAGACCTGAAGAAGGGTTTTTAAATGGACTGAACTGAACTTAAATGGCACCTTTCCAATCATTTTGACCACTCAAAGCACTTTACACTGGAGTCACATTCACCCATGGATCGGTAGGCAGGTTGGGGGGTTACACATCAACATAAGAAACTCCAGAACTCACTGGAGTTTGGTATAAAGCCAGATGAAATCAGATCAAAAGCCAAGAGGATGATGAGACATTTTAAATCAAGTACTAGAGCTCAGGAGAAGCAAAACCACAACACAAGCTGCTTCAGGAAGATGAGACAAGATGGAATTCGACCTATTTTATGTTTCAACGTCTCCATGAAGAAAGTGAACCAACAGCAGCAGACATAGCATCTCTTGTCGCTGATATTCCTTCCAATTATTTTGACTGACAAACCAACCAGGTCAGGTCTGAACGTTTAGTTAACAATATTCACCCCACTCAGCAACTTTCCTGCTATATTTAGCAACATTTCAGACAAAAAAAAAAAAAAAATCAGCCAAAATCAAAATCAGCAGCTCAGGCTTTTTAATGATCGGTAACCAGGTATCGGCCAGAAAACTGCAATCGGTGCAGCCCTACACACATATTCATGACATTCTTTGATTAAATTAATTGCTTTTAACTTAACTCCAATAGCTAAAAATGTAATTTATACCAGGTGAGTCTTTCTTCCTTGGAAAGTGGACCGGTACCGGTACTGGACAGAGTCTGAGCCTTCAAATGATTTTAAGACACGTTTCCCATGTAAATGACTTTATTAGTATTTTTTTGTTTCCTCATCTAACTTAGAGGTATTTGTTGTTTTGCGGCCGATGCTTTTATTTTGAAAGGGCTTTAAAGGGCAAGGTTGCTAAGTGACTGACACAACACTGCAGACAATAACTGACAATTAACTGCTTGGACGTCATGCAGAGAGTCGGGTCACAGTGAGAAGGAGATAATTAAGGAATAGTCAAATTAAGTTAGCGCTGGATCGATGAGGGAACAAGATGAGTGGATTGTATGTGATGTTTATGTTTTGCCATCAGATGGTGTTAATATTTGGTTAACAGTTGAAACACGTTTTGTTTTATTTTAAAATACAGGAATGTTAAGAGTTAAATGAATACATGTAAACATAATTATAGCACATAATTAATTCATAGGTTAAGGTGAAAGGTCAGAACCACGTAGTGTTACTAATGGTAGTTTATTTGTTCATGGCTGTTCAATAAAGAAACATGGACCATCAGTGTGAGAGACCATCCTTTCAACCGGGACGCTACATCCCATAACTTAGACGTTGATGTAAAAATAATGTTTGTTTAGCCACAAAGTGATTGTAACCAGCAGCAAACAACAAATCCCAACTGCAGCTCAGAGCAGCTAATCCATGTAGCAGCCATGTAGCCTGACGTGGAAACATTTTACTAGACGATGTCAGACATTGACAAGTTTTAATTATCAAACGTTATCAAACTCGGCGTTTTGAAGCCAAAAATACTAAAGAAATATACAGAACCACCATGAGAATCAACTCATTTACAGTTTAAACTCAGTTTCTCACAAACACGCTAGCATAAATGTTTGGCTGTTGAACTGGACCGGTCCAGGTCGCTATCAAGCTAATTTCCTATTAGCAGCTTTACTAATCTATACATTACCAAGGCTTATCAAATCAAACCTTTATCTTGGCTTTTTTCTATTCTTCCTCTTTCTTTTCTCCCTCCCTGAAGGATAAGTCCTTTTAGAGACATTGTTTTGCTAACTTAACTTCTGACAGGAGTTTTGGACGTTTGGATCCTCATTGCAGCTCATGGTACCGGCGAAGCTGCAGTACCTACCGCGGCCACCAGGGCAGGAGCAATTGCATTTTTTTATGTGTATAGGCTACATAAATAATGATTTCTACATACATTATCAAATAGATATTATTGTCAAAACAAATCATTTCATAGTGAAATTGTGTGTTTTTGATATTATAATGACATAGAAATTCTTCCAAGTCCTCCAGCCGGAAGCTGCACCTGTCCTAGCCCCTCCGAAAACCCGACCTACCTGTCCGCCCTCCTCCGCCACCAACTCAGTCCGCCGATCCCGGTGCCTCTTATTCCCCCTTCAAGATCTGAATCCATTCCTACAAGTAAGATCAAACATCTCCGTTAAACACTTCAAATTCCCACTGAACTTGAACTCACCGTTTTTTTTTGTTTGTCCACACACCAGGATCCCTGAGACCCAGCCAGGCAGTTCTCCGCTCCTGAACCTCTTTTTATTGTCTGTTTTTTTTCTTTCAATAAATTTAAGAAACCTTTTTTTCCTGCACCTCGGAGTGTTTTCTGCATGTGGGTTTGAAAATTGAATGAAATCATGACAGCAGATGATTCTTCAGCTGTGAGGAATCTCTGAATCTCCTCTCACAGCAATATCAGCTGTAAGGTTTTTCACCAGTGTGGATTAATTGAGGACTCTTCAGATGTGAGGAATCTCTATAACTCCCTCCAGGCAGGCAGAAAACGGACACAAGGCGTTCTTCGATAGTTACTGGCATTTAATAACTATGCCGTGAGAACTGTACAAAAACATAAAATACAGTTTTGTAGAAAGAAAGACGTTCACATAAATAGACAGGCAGCTACTACACATTTACAATAAAGTGGCTTGACTTACAAAAACAGACTCATGTCATCTTTAAAAACACGTGGCTAACAAACTCGACAAATTCTTAAAATAAACATTCTGTTTAATAACCAAACTAAAATACAAAAATACGTACCTCATTTGCTGCTTCAACCTGAAAGGGTTAATACCGAAACTCACCAGGTGGTGGTAAAATGACTGAAGACTTCATGGTCAGGATGTGATTCGGCGAAAGAGGTTGTGGAGAGAGGCGGCTGTAAGGCTTTTCACCTTCGCAGATGACTCTTAAAACTGCCCTTGTGAATGAAAGTCTTCCCACACTGGTCACAGGAATGGCGCTTCTCTCCAGTGTGAATGTGTTGATGGATTTTCAGATATTTCTTCTGTCTGAAATATTGTCACAACTGTTTGTTCTGCAGGCTCTGTGTTACTCCTCTCGAGTTAAATCAAAGCTTAACGAAGTTCTTGGTTTTCAACAGCCATTTATTGTGGACACGTCTTTCAAAGTCCCCAAAAAATGGTCTTCTAATCTAGGCATAATCACAAAAGTACATTTTAATAAAATGGTAAATGACTGAACTTATACAGCACTTTTCCAGTCATTTTGACCACTCACAGCACTTCACACTAGAGTCACAGCCACCCATTCGCACACAAACACTCACATTTATACATCAGTAGGGGCCAAGTGTCTTGCCCAGAGGTACATCAACATGGACCAGGAGGAAGCTGGAATTGAACCAACAACCACAAAACAAACACTTTACCCACAGAGCCACAGTCGGCCCATAGTCACCAGCAGTACACAACAGGACACTAAAAGAATATGTGTTAAAAAGAACACAAAAAATGTATTAAATTAAAAGCATATTTTGTGTTAATTTTACACATTGTGTGTTAAAATGAATATAACAATATGACACGCAGTATGTGTTGAATATTTATTTGAATATTTCAACACATAATTCTGCTAGTTTGTGTTTGTCAGGTACACAAACATGAATCTGATGGTAATTCATCTCAATGACAACTAGTGTGAAATAATTTTTTATTTTTAAACATTTCCTTTTAATTTATTTTTAAACTGTGGTTGTTAATTTAGTATTGTGATGAGATTGAATAATTTTTAAAATGATGCAGAGGTATTATTTGGGGGGAGTAAATCAACACATAATGATTGATTATCACTTTTCATTAAATTATTACTATTCTTACATAATTTTAATACATGGTTGTTTATTGTTTGCTAAGAAAATATGCCAATCAGCCATTTTTTATATTTACAAAAAATAACAATTATTACATATATTAATTAGAAAATATTTGAGCAAAGAAAGTCGATCAAATCAACCATCACAGAACAACCTCAAGTCAGCACAAGTGGCCACCAGATGAAGGATTACGTTTGGATTTTGTTCCCCTGCACGGAATAAGCAACACATGCAGGAGGCAAATGGAGATCTTATGAAATGTTTTAAATTTCTTTAAACACAATTATATAGTCTAGAATTTGGGGACTCAATGGTTGGAAAAAACTTTATTTTTTGTGCCACTACAGGGTCTGCAAAGTTGTAACGTTAATTATCTCACTGTGAGATGGGGCCACCATTTTATCATTTGTTACAGTTGTCTTTTTTTGTCCAAAGAGGGTAACATTTTTAAATTAAAGGCTAAAGAGAGATTGTTGACGTTTTGGAATAAATGTACAATACATGATGAATATTGCAGTGAGAATTTTAGACAAAACATAATTTCTTTTTTCAAAATAACACCTGCAATTCATTTTTGGGAAAACATCTCAATATAATAAATATTGTACACAAGTGTAAATATTGTCATTTAACTTTAAATTAAAATTGGAAACCTTTGTAATCTAAAATGCCTGTTTTTCTGTAAACTGGAAGTTAACAGCTTACAATAAAGCTGTTAACTTTTCTGTAACAGAAAAGTTAACAGCTTTATTATAATAAAGCTGTTAACAATAAAGCTGTTAACAGCTTTATTGTTAACAGCTTTAACAGCTTTTAACAAAGCTGTTAAAGCTGTAACTTTTCTGTAACAGAAAAGTTAACACAATAAAGCTGTTAACTTTATTGTTAACTGCTATGGTTACGAACAGCTTTATTGTAATAAAGCTGTTAACAATAAAGCTGTTAACTTTTCTGTTACAGAAAAAGCTGTTAACAATAAAGCTGTTAACTTTATTGTTAACTGCTATGGTTACGAACAGCTTTATTGTAATAAAGCTGTTAACAATAAAGCTGTTAACTTTTCTGTAACAAACAGAAAAGTCAACTTACACACTTGATGTCTTTGATGTTTTTAATGTTTTTATATTTACTTGTTATCTATCCATTAATGTCACATACTGTTTTTATTTTTTCTTTAATTATGTAAAGCACCTTGAAATGCCTTGCTGTTGAAATGTCCTAATCAAATGAAATGTGATTGATTTCGATTGAACCGTAAGTTAACGGTTCTGTAAATTCCCTTCGGCAGTGAAGGAGACACTAACGGCTGTAGCTGTTAACGGCTGTTGATATGGGCTCTTTGCAACTAAGGCGCTGACGTCACACCCGCATGCGCGTAGTGCGGCTCATTTCCTTCCGCTTTGAGTGACCATGACCGCAAGGAAAGACAAAATCGTATTTCAAAAACAATCTAAGCAATACCATGAACACTGTTGTGTTCCCCGGTGCACAGCGTCTTCCAAATATAACGGCCGTTTAAGTTTTCATAGATTTCCATGCGATCCTGACTTAAGAAGACAATGGCTAGTAAATATTCGTCGCGACAAATTCAAGCTAACAACACATAGCAAAGTTTGCAGCCTTCACTTCACTCCGGATCAGCTTCTTCAACCTAAAACTGCCGGAGGGAGAAGAAAGGTAAATAAAGGAGCCTCCCTGAGTTATTTCAATGGAACAACTTCTGTGTTCAGCCTGAAAGAGCGAGTGTATGGGAACGAGTGAGCAGACCAGAGCCAGACAGCATTGAAACTGATCCGCCTGTGCAATGCACTTCTGCCGATCACGATTATTGCTCCGTCCCAGAACCAGCTGGCCTGGACATGGCAATAAATGAAAATGATAAATTAAAAGAAGAAATAAAAGCCCTAACAACCCAGATCGAAGAACTGAAAATTCAATCTACCTTTGGATTACAGCGGTTCGCAGGGTCCGATGATGACATCCGATTTTACACAAGGTAAGCTTGTACACTGCAACGAACCTTTTCTTTTTTTAAATGTGGGTTACTTGCCCCACCTTTGATTTTTTTTTAATTATTATTAAATGTGTCTTAATTCAAAAATACAATAAACACACTTACATTTCGTGTTAAAGTCACACTTGTTAGGTCACAGGTATCAATTTTCAGAAATGTTTTGTATTTGCTGAACCTGCTATGCTACATATATCAAGTGAAAATAAAAAGTATGTAATGTTACTGAAAGTATTTTGCATTTTTCTAACATTAAATATTAGAATTAATACAATCTACTGCTGTAGTTTCAAAAGATTTTTAACTTTTTAAATTTAATTTATTGGGTGTTTGGGAACCGTCCTTTTAAAGTATTTATATTATTGAATAAGTAAAAGTTCTGGTTACTTTATCCTTTACTTTACTTTTGTATTATTAAAAATAATCTGAAATGTTATTATGTTGTGTACCAACAGATTTTCAAGTTATCGTCACTTCATGTTGTTTTGGGGGCTTATTGAACCTTCTGTCCACAAAATGATTCGCTCATCAAGAGTCAGAGCTGTGGAGGGAAGCGGCGAAACAATAACTGCTGTCAGAGCAGCACACATGGTTGGTAGCTTCCACAAGTACACTTTGTATATGCAATAAGAACTTTTACTACAGATTATAGAGGAATATGTTATCTTCAGAAAGTGCTGCTTGCATATCATCACAAATTTCTGATAATTATTGAGTCAGTATGTAATATATTTCATTAAACTGAGATAAGGGTTAAATAAGTGAAAATGAGTAGGAAGAAATGAACAAACTGAAAAGTAGTGGAAAGCTAATTATTCTGTTCTTTGTTATATATACACATTTTCTCTTGTTCTATTGGTTACTATTGTTTATGATAACCTCTTTGAAGTACATAAGTAAATAAATATGGATTTTTATACATTTTGAATGTATTTTTGCTTTTTCTTTTATCAGAGGCATTCCTTGCAACCCATTGATGAGCTGTTCCTGTTCCAGATGTACCTGGCTGCAGGGCTTAAGGAAAGAGACCTAGCAAACCAGTTTAATATTCACATTTCTACTGTAAGCTGCATTATTTGTTCATGGACCAATTACTTGTACACTCTTTTGGGTTCACTATGTATCTGGATTGATACAGAGGACATCCGAGCTCAACTCCCTGGTGACTTCAAAGATTTTCCTGACATTCAAGTGATAGTAGATTGCACTGAGCTCAAATGCCAATCTCCTGCTTCTCCTCTCCTCCAAAGTGAGATGTTTTCCAAATACAAATCTCACTGCACAATGAAAGGTCTGATCGGAATGGCTCCCCATGGTGCAGTGACCTTTGTTTCTTCACTCTATGAGGGGTCAATAAGTGACAAAGAGTTGTTTATGAGGTCAGGGTTGGCTAATCTTCTTACTGAGGACATGGCCATAATGGTAGATAAAGGATTCCTCATCTCTGAGTATGTGAAGTGCAAGGTATACTGTCCACCTTTTCTCAGCAAGAAAAGGCAGATGCCAGCTCAAAATGTTCTTCAGACTCAGAAAATTGCACGTCTCCGAGTGCACATTGAACGGGTAATCCGAAGAGTTAAAGAAAACAAACTCTTTGATTCAATTATCCCTTTATCTATAGTTGGCTCCATTAATGAACTTTTTGCAGTGGCTTGCCTCCTTATCAATTATCAAAACAAACCTCTGGTCAGGGCATGGGCTACATAAAGTGAACGAATGTGTCGTCCACTTTAGGCGTTTCCCAATCCTTGTCCTAAAGGCACATTTCCCTGATTGCAGTTCAGCAAATGGCTGTTATTTATCAAAATCAGTAAGCAGATGATAAATTGGAGAAACAACTAAAACATTTTATTTTGATGGGATGTGCATAAGACTGAGATAACCTGTCGTGAACATAAGAGTCTTTATGAATGTTGTCATGAATTCTCATTTGTTTAATAACACTTTTAATGGAAACTTCTCAGTTGCATTGAAAGCCCGTTAAAAGTAATAACTTTGCATTACTGTGTCATTTACAAAATAATACAAAGTTAGCACTTTAATGGACTTTGATTGCAACTTTCAGAGAAACTTTGCATTAAAAGTGTCATTATTTACCGAATAACACTTCATGACAAAAGTCAGACATTCATAAAGACTCTTTCATGTCCATGACAGGTGATATGTCATGTTTATGATGGTATGTCAATCTTATGCATACCGTCAAAGTGTTACCTAAAAAAATTGCATTTTCTCAGATGTGTAAGTTTTGTAAAAGGAATGAGTTATCGCAGAAGCAGTCAAATGTATTTGTATTTCTATTATGTGTTAATTGAATGTTATCAAATTTTATAAATGTGATTGTAAATAAGCATTTTTCTCATGTAAACCTGGTAACAAAGCTAAAGCAAAATTAAATTGACAGTATTGACAATAGTGCAACTTGAGATTTGTTTATTTTTTGCATTTAGTGAAACCTTACTTTTTTGCAAAAAAAAGGTATGTCTAAAAGAAAATTGCAAGGACTTGCAAGAACTTGCAAGGATACAATGACATTTACTAAAATAAATAAAAAGGCACAGATGGACTGTTACAGTCTCTCAATGAACATTGATGCTCAAACCACAGAATGATTTGAGTGGCCTACAATCAAAAGACAAAAACAAATGAATGCAGGTGGAAAATTTGCCTGAGTAGCCAAACATTTACCACTATCACAGAATGACAATGTCACACGTCATGTGCTGCACGTTTCATTGAGAGATAGTTTTGCATGTAAATGTTGAAATAGAAGTGGTCACATCTCTGTCTGATTATGTTTTGAACTTCCATGTCTGGATCTAGTCGCTGCACAAAGAAATCCTCCTGTGCCCAAACAAAGAAGTCACACCACATAAGACCAGTAACAAGAAGCTGGCCTTGTACTTGCCAATAGTAAGCATGAGTTTTCTTTAATTTGAAAACTCCATCTGACATCTGCAAGTACTTGCAGTCAACATAACTTCTTACATTTGGGCATTTAATTTCAACCAAGCCAAATGATGGTGTTTCCTTGGGGTCATAAACGAGGCCATCAGGAGAGGCACCTAACCATGGGGCTTCAGGGTGAATTACTAGCCCACAAGGTGAATAATTCACATTACAGCGGTGGGCGTATTCTTTTGCTGCCTGAAACTCCATGTCAGAACCTCTTCGCATTTCAGCTGTTTCTTTGGTACCCCTGATTATTCGCTCTGCCAGAGATTCAGCAGTGGTGGGACCTCTCACATAACACACTTCCCTAAATCTTGACGAGGTTATTCTTGATTGTTGCAGCATGTGCCACTCATGAACACAGCTCTGGTCTCGTGTTGATGTCTGAATTCTGTCAGCCATATCAAATGATAACTGCAAACTCTGCAAATGAAAATGTTCCTCTAAAGTGCAAACCCAGGCACACTCTGATGGTGACAGATGATGACTACAAAGTGGAAGAGAAGGAGAAGGTGGAGCATGGTGATGTAACTCTATACATCGGGTTAAGAGTTTGGGTTGCTGATAGGACAGTACACTTCCTTTTTGCACAAGTCCAAATTCAGAATCTACAAGCGGCTTCTCCACACTCATCCCCATGGTTGTCACCAGCGGCTTCTCCCGGGAATCCAAATCGCTGTACGTCTCTGCCACTCGAAGCGCAGACAGGTCAGGAAGAGGGCCAGTCATTCCCCTGAAGAGTGTACTCCTATAAGTGAGAAAAAAACAAAAACAAAAAAAAAACACATGTATTTAACTCAGGGCTAAAATATATAAGGCAGCAAGACATGAAAATTAAGCATTATGAACATTATTTACCTTAATCCTCCTTTAGACAGTCGGCCCTGTACAGGCTTCACTATCACCATCTTGCCAACTGGACCAGGTTTTACACCCTTTGAAATAGAAAAATAGAGACATAGTGTTTATAACAGTCTTCATCATGTGTTCTCAAGTCAACGTCAAGTGCAACTTACATTTTAATGCTGTACTTAAAATGTACAACTTTATAAATTATACCGTATTTTTATATAGTATACATTTCAGTTTACTAAATAGTTTAGAAAACTACCAAAAAAATATTTTGTACTTTATTTTAAAATAAACCTACAAAATAATTTTTGCATTTTTAAAGTCATTATATATAAGTACTATAAAAACATAATTAGTTGCTAAGCTTTACTGCAACACAGATATCTCACTGAAATATTTTTGATGAAACATGGCATGCATGTGCACAGTTTTAAAACTTACAGCAGTTCTGGGTTTGTGCCATTGCTGTTCTGTTTCAGTACAGCTATGAACTGGAGGAACGACTGGGACACTGAGCTGGGAGAAGTGGGCAGTCTGGAACAGCAGAGCCACTATATGGTTGCACAATGCAGTACCAGCCACACAGGAACAACTGCATGTCACCATGATGACTGGAACTGCATCTCTGAGAACTACCTGTTGAGAGATTATTTTCAGTCATTACATTTTATTAAGACTTTGCTTTCAAATTGTTGGCACAAAATGGAGTGCCCTCCTTTAAACTGTTAAAAATATTGTGCTCAAATGGAATTTGTGTTTTATCAGTACAGGAAGTAATAACAGTCATAATCAATAAATCAGAATATGCTTTTGATGAGATCTGTTTATGAGATTTATCAGTTTGCCATATTAACATGATGTAATACAATAATATTTTGTCAGCTGTAACTTATTTCTGTAAATTATTATAATTAACAGAAATAAAAGCTTAACCAATTTTTTTGCAAAACAAATGAACTTATAAAATGCATTTGATTTAGTGAATCAAACTACTGACATTAATGAACTTTTGAATATTACATTTATTGACCATGACTGTACATTTGGCGATAAACTTTGATATTTTAGAAATACTTCCCATATTTACTAAGTGAAACTTTAAAGAAACTTTACAGACCAGCTTCTACAGACATAAAACGACAAACTGATTCACAATCAATATTAAAACAATACGGAGCTGGTCTTGTTTTAATGTTATAATGAAAAATAATAATTAAAAATGTGAAGAGGCTGTAAACACAATCCCATTTGAGCTCTTAACAAGAAGCATGCAAACGAAATAATACGGACGCCTTAAGGAACACGACCATATATTTATCAAATTAACAACTTTGAACCACAACATTCAGCTGAACTCAAACTCAAACAAATTACCAGTGCTCCCCTACTTTTAAGTTATGGGGCTTCTCGTGCTTCCTCATGCTTCGGAAGCAAAAAGCCCGAACCGTAATCTCCCCCGTTACTTGGTCTCTGTTTGACACTAACGACAACGAGCACATAGAAAAGCAATACACTTAAAAATAAACACAAAACGTAAGAACATTGTCCGTTAGAAAGAACAATAATGTTTAGATGAATAAATAGCACAATTGTATAAGTAAAATGTCTGAGAATATTGCTAACTAGCATTAGCATAGCTAATGTTAGCCACGGAGTTTAAAGAACTTTAAAGTAGGACTCACCTTCATATCCATGGGTATATGAGGAGACATACATCTTAAAACCTTTTTCCAATTTGCTTGATGGGGCTTTGGATCCAGCCTTACAAATACGATGTACATCGTTAATTGTTAGCTTTGGCAAATCCTGCAAACACCTACTGTAAAATGACATTTGTAATAGACCGGAAAAAACCGAGCCGCTTTAACCCGAACACGGAAGCTGAGGTGCAAAGAGCCCATTCGGGTGGAAGCGCCAGTCCTGTTAGCGAACTGCCTTAAAGCTCAGCTGGCGAACAAAAACCAGACATTATTGGGGGCGTTTACACGACAACGATCCAACAAAAACGGCACTTTTGTTCCGTTTTTGTTGGATCGTTTACACGATAACGTTCTGATTACGATCTGTGTTTACACAGTAACGGTGCACATCGAAAACGTGTAATGCTCTCGCTGCGCCTAGCTGGTGCTAGGTTCTTTGAAACTTGGAAAGTGGGCATGTGTTTAAAAAAAAGTTGTACTTGAAGGCATGTGGATTTCCGTGAGAGAACACGCATTGTGTGTGTCTGATTAGGGCGCATGCAGTTGGAAAAAGTGGGATAACTTTGAGCTTTCACGGTGTCTGTAGCGCCCCGGACTGGAAGCTGTTTATTGTTTTTACCTTGGAATGGCCAACAGTCTGTTATTCCTATATCAATTTGATAAAATAGGAGTTCCCGCACGTCCCATATCCGTGTCCTCTGTTACCCTTTTCAGCAGTTAAAACAGTTTTATCCGTCGCTAACAAGTCGTAACCTGTTTTTCCGAGCCGCCTTCAAACGCAACATGAACGCTGAGACGCTCGCGCTGGGTTTACACCTGTGAGGCAGCGGGAGACCTGATGCTGCTGCTGCTGCGCAGGTGTGTTAGAATCATGGCAGCAAACCAGAATAACATAAACTGCACAGTTTTTCCCCCGAACTAACCGACTGAGTTGATAAAGCTGTTGGATGCAGGTGATGATAGCTAAAAGATGACTGGCTAATATCAACACAGCACGTTAAGCTTGTTAACAAGTAGCCTGTAGGCTACTGATGTTGTCTATGTTCAGCAACGTAGATTCATTTTGCCCCCCAAAATAAGTCGGTGCCTCCTGTTAAACTCGTCTGGTCCGGGCTGGTCCTGGTCCGTAGTTCTCTAGATAAGAGCGCTGAACAAGCAGCCGTGTATTTTGCCACCTGGACGGAGCGGAGCGGTGAAGAGACGCTGAGGGAACCGAATCTGATGGGGAAACAGTAACACCAGCATTGTGAGTAGTTTCTTCTTCTTCTGTGGATTGTAGGAAGCAGCTATGTTTTGCCTCATACTATGCATGAGCTGGGGATTCTCTGGAAGAAAAGATCCGTTTTCTCGGTTTACACGACAACGGAAAACGTTACGTTTCAGAAACATCGCTCTCTGGAACCCGTTTTCAATCTGTGCCGTTGTTAGAGAAAACATTCGGTGGTTTCGTGTAAATGCGCACTACAAACGCAACAAAACTCTTCCGTTTTCCCCCGAAATCGTTGTCGTGTAAACGGGGCCATTTATCTGTCCTGGATCCTTCGAAGGGCGGATTTGTAGGCCGATTACGTCATAGCGTGGCGACAAGGCCTGTCCGAATGATTTGAATAGAGGAAGTCTTTTATTTTGAAGAATGCTTAACAGGATCTGGTTCCGTTTTGTCACCATCTTGCTTGTGTTGATTGTGGTTGCTATGGTTACTAACAGCCGTTGCCGTTATCCGCTGTCGCCGTTTTTTCTCTTCAATAAAAACTGAACAGAAAGGTTCAGTGAAAGACATACGAGCCTCCGCCTTGTTTGAAGAAGCTTCACTCCGTAACACGCAGCATTTAGCACATGAGTTTGGAGGTAAAAGCTCACACACAGAGATAAAGATTTGAGTTTACGGGAAGTGTACGGGAAAAATTAGGCATAGAGTCACAAGGCAAGACCCAAACAGTGATGGCCCAACAGCCAAACCTGTTGGGTCAGGCGTATGGAGGACCAAAACCGACATAATAAGAAATAAGAGCATAAATATATGTTTTAATAAGAAATAAAAGAATAAATATATATTTAGTTTTTCTTTTTCTTTACACATGTTTCCGTCAAGTAATGTATATATTTTATTTCCCCATAACATGCGTTTTAGTTTTTTTTTCTTGTGTTTTAAGAAAAAATTTTATTTTGCTTTGTCTTTTTTTGCTTCTAAAAAGCAAAAAAAAGACAAAGCAAAATATCTTGATGGAAACGTGTGTAAGAATAAGAAAAAAATTATATATTTATGCTTTTATTTCTTATCAAAATATACATTTATTCTTTTATTATGTCGTATATATATATATATATATATATATATATATATATATATATATATATATATTCTTTATATATTTATTCTTTATATATTTATTCTTTTATTTCTTCCACAGCTCCAGTCCCCTCTCATTCTCCATCACCATCCCCAGTCATTCCGCCAGCCTCAGTATCTCTGCTCATGGTTTCCAAGCAGTTTGACTGTCTCCTGGTTGACAGGCTCCACAGCTGGTGGCATGACTGGTTCCTGAACGCTTTCCTGTCTTCTTTCAGTCGCCGCAGTCTTCTCGCCTCCTGCTGCTGCAGTCTTCTCGCCTCCGGTCACCGCAGTCTTCTCGCCTCTGGTCGCCGCCTCCTGTCGCCGCCTCCTGTCACCGCAGTCTTCTCGCTTCCGGTCGCCGCCTCCGGTCACCGCCTCTGGTCGCCGCCTCCTGTCGCCGCCTCCTGTCACCGCAGTCTTCTCGCCTCCGGTCGCCGCCTCCGGTCACCGCAGTCTTCTCGCCTCCGGTCGCCGCCTCCGGTCACCGCCTCTGGTCGCCGCCTCCTGTCGCCGCCCCCTGTCACCGCAGTCTTCTCGCCGCCTCCCGTCACCGCAGTCTTCTCGCCTCCGGTCGCCGCCTCCGGTCACCGCAGTCTTCTCGCCGCCTCCCGTCACCGCAGTCTTCTCGCCTCCGGTCGCCGCCTCCGGTCACCGCAGTCTTCTCGCCTCCGTCCGCTGCAGTCTTCTCGCCTCCAGTCGCCGCAGTCTTCTCGCCTCCATCCACCGCAGTCTTCTCGCCTCCGTCCGCTGCAGTCTTCTCGCCTCCTGCCGCTGCAGTCTTCTTGCCTCCTGCCACACTCCTCTTCCTGAATCCAAGGTTCGACTATCCGATGGACCCTCCTCTCCAGGACCCCTGAATACACCTTGCAAGGGAGGTTTAAAGAGTGTGACCCCCTGTAATTGGAGCACAACCTCAGGTCCCCCGTTTTGAACAGGAGGACCACCACCCCAGTCTGCCAATCCAGGGGAACTGCCCCCATGCGATATTGCAGAGTCGCATCAGCCAACACAACCCTACAACATCCAGAGCCTTAAGGAACTCCAGCCGAATCTCATCCACCCCGGGGCTCTGCCACCGAGGAGCTTCTTGGCCACCTTGTTGACCTTGTCCCAGGAGATTGGAGATCCCGACCCAGAGTCCCCAGGCTCAGCTTCCTCAGTGGAAGGCATATTGGTGGGATTGAGGAGGTCTTTGAAGTATCCCGGCCTCCGGCCCGCAATGTCCCGAGTCGAGGTCAGCAGCGCACCATCCCCACTATAAACAGTGTTGGTGCTGCACTGCACTGGGGAAGCAGTATAGCATCAACCCTGTTTATAGTGTGGGTGGTGTGCTGCTGACCTTGACTCGGGACATTGTGGGCCGGATACTTCGAAGACCTCCTCAATCCTACCAACATGCCTTCTATTGAGGAAGCTGAGCCTGGGGACTGTGGGTCGGGCTCTCCAGTCTCTTGGGACGAGGTCACTGAGGTGGTCAAAAAGTCCCTCGGTGGCAGGGCCCCAGGGGTGGATGAGATTCGCCTGGAGTTCCTTAAGGCTCTGGATGTTGTAGGGTTGTGTTGGCTCACGTGACTCTGCAATATCACATGGACATCGGGGGCAGTTCCCCTGGATTGGCTGACTGGGGTGGTGGTCCTCCTGTTCAAAAAGGGGGACTGGAGGGTCCATCGGAAAGTCGAACCTCGGAGTCAGGAAGAGGAGTGGCCGTGGAACGCTGGACCAGCTCTACACCCTCAGCAGGGTCCTAACAGGTCTACATGTGTTTTGTGAACTTTGAGAAGACGTTCAACCGCGTCCCTCGGCGAGTCCTATGGGGGGGCCCTCTGGGAGTATGGGGTACCGGGCCCTTTGATAGATGCAGTCAGGTCCCTGTACGACCAGTGTCAGAGTCTGGTCCAGATTCCCAGCAGTAAGTTGGGCTCATTTCAGTGAGAGTTGGATCGGTCGTACAGGTCCCGTGCGTGGGAGTTCGTCCAACCATCTATCCCTTAGTTGTCTCCAGCTGTCTCTTGGTTCATCTGATAGTTCTCTATCTTTGGCTTGAGAGCATCCCTCCCTTCTGGTGCCTACGAGCTGATTTTAGGGTTGTCCCCAAAACAGGCACAGAAAATCTTGTGGCCACATCACCGTTAAGCCGCATTGACAATGGAGTAGGGGAATGACTCTGTGGGGTGATGTTCTATCCACTTCTTCCAAAATGTGTTCAAAGTTGTTCCAGAGGTGAAATTTGAAGCTCTGTTTCACAGATGACTCTGCCAGGATCCTCACAACACTTTAGGCCTCTCTGGTTTGACTGGCATCCTCTCCCATCATCAGTCAACTTCCAACCAGGGAATGGTCAGTGGACAGCTCTGCCTGTCATCACCCAAGAGTCCAAGACATACAGCCACAGATCAGATGGGAAACAACAAAGTCTACCATAGAACTGTAGCCAGGGTGTCCTTGTGCTATGAGCACATATGGACACCCTTATGCTTGAACAAGGTGTACATTATGGACAGTCCATGATGAGCACAGAAGTCACATAACAGTACACTACTCAGGTTTAGATCAGGGTGGCCGATCCTCTGAACCACAAGCCTCCAGGTCTCACTGTGAGTGCCCATGTGAGTGTTGAAATCCCCCAGCAGAACAAGGAAGTCTCTTGGAGGGACACTCTCCAGCACCCCTCCAACAGCTCCAAAAAAGGTGCCCAATGTGAACTGCTACTTGTTAGCTGTTTCTCCTTGGTAGCAGATTAGCCAACCTACTGCCTTGCTGGCGAAGCCACTTGGAAACTCGTGATCTTAAATTTCCGGCATTTCTGCTTTCAGAAGGGACTTCCTCAAAAGAAACATCCACTTCTTCAACATCATTGCTTTCATGATGTTGTGGCTCAATTTGAACATCATGTTCTGAGCTTTCTTCAGAATCCATTTCTTCTGATGTTGAACACTCAGAAATTCTGTCAAAAGGTGGCACGTAATTCTCCAGATTTAAATATCCCAGGACGGATGATTCCCTAGAGGAAAAAACCCTCCTGTTATAATTTTTGGAGAATTCAATGTCATCTTCTGTGAGTGTTTCTGAAGAAGATTGTTTTACTGAAGAATGCTCACAAACTTCTTCAAAATGTGCCACAACATTATCAGCAGCTGTGTTAGAAGAAGGGATTTCCTTAGAGGAAACGTCCATATCTACAGCGTCCATGCCTTCAAAATGGTCTGCGTAATTTTGAACTCCATCTTCTGAGTTTCCATCAACAGAAGAAGCCTCTTCTACCAATGGATCCTCATATGGTTCTAAATTTATCGCATCTTCCTGGCCGTCACAGCTCGTTTCAACGGCCAGGTCCATTTTGTCAAGGGGAACATCAGCACTTGTACAAACATCAGTGTCTGCGTCCCCTGGACAAGTTTCCAAGTGGAGTCCACAGATGCTTTCCAAAGCCACAGGATCTTCATCAGTAAAAGTTGCCAAACTTGTCAAGACACTTGAAGTGCCACTGACAAGGTTGGCAGAAGCGTCCATGTCACTTTGTACTTCATCTGCGTCCCCAGGGCATGTTTCCAAGTCCAGTCCACATATGCTTTCAAAAGCCACGGTATCTTCAGGGGTAAAATCGGTTAAAGGTGTCAATACCCCTGAAGCGGCACTGACAAGGTTGGTGGAAGCGTCCATGTCATTTTGGTCTTCATCTGTGTCCTCAGAGCAAGTTTCCCAATGCATTGCACAGATGCTCTCCAAAGCCACGGTGTCTTCAGGGGTGAAACTTGTTAATGTTGTCACGACACCTGAAATGGCGCTGGCGATGTTGGCGGAAACGTCCGTGTGGCTTTGGTCCTCTGGAATCAACTCCTCAAACCCAAAATATCTCCACCTGATATCCTCTTCACGGTCTTCTGCAGCTTCTTCCTTATGATGTCCTAGCAGTTTCTCCACTCCTTTTGAGGCTAGGTAGCCAAGGCCCCAACCGATAGTAAGCATCATTTTCAAGTTGAAATGGTTTTAAATCGTCTCTCTGAAAATGGATCTCCAAGCAGCTGAAGGGCAAACTGAAAATTGTTGTATTCCAAATGATAATAATAATCTTTTTAACCTTTATGAAATCATAGATGAGAACATTGGTGGCATGATGATGTGAAACAACCTGTGTCAGGTTCTTGTTTGTTTTAGTTGCTATGGAAACAAGGAGCTATGTGTAAGGTGGGACTACTGTCAATAAAAATGCATGCGTAGACATCTAAATCTATAAATGTAAGTCAATAAATGTGCATAAATTTAAGTTTATATTTGTCCTGTTTTTCAACTCATACGTGTAAAAATCAAAGATTTTAACTATGACAATACCCAGTGGCGCAAAAAGTGGGTATGCAGGGTATGCAACGCATAGGGGCGCAGCACCAGAGGGGGCGCCAAAACCCCGTCTGGAGGGGGCGGCGCGCCGATGATTGTTTTCCCATACACTTCGGCGCGTGTAACGCTCCTTCACCTCGCGCACATAACGAGGTAAATGTAGCGAGTTTTACCCTTCACGTATCGTCGCCTCGGGGGGGGGGGGGGGGAGAGAGCGTCGCTCCTTCACCCTGACGATCCTTCCCTCGGGAGGTTGGGTGGTGGGGGGCGCCGATCTATGTTTTCGCATCCACCTGAATAATGTGTAGTTGCGCCACTGACAATACCCATAAACAAACAAATTAGTACAAGTGTTTTATAGAGTATTTTTCCAGAAGTTAGACACATCAGTCACATTTAGAAACTCTCTAAGCCTCTGCTGATCTATTTTGAACCGTCAGTGGGGAGGATCCTCTTAAACATGTCATATCTTGCCTTAATTGCTTGTTTTGTCCAAAAGGAAAATATTTGACATCTAAAAATTTGATTCTTTTTTACGTTTGAATCAGTGACAAGGATGATGCACCAAGCAGATCATCCAAATAATTTTATGTTTAATTTCACCTTATTTATTTATTTTTGTACCTTTTCTCATTCTCTAACATCTCAGCCTCTTCACTGTGTGTTTATGAATCGCCCCTTTGTGAGATCTCCTGTTTACTCTTAGCACCGCAGCATAAAGTGACAGTCCACCCAAAACATTTTGCTTCTCTGATTGCATTGCAGGACCAGTTAATGTTGTTCTATCAGTTTAGTTGCGTTTTGTTGCCCTCTCCTAGTCATTTTGGAGTAAATGAGTTTTTTTCCCCTGTTGTTCTGCCACAACCAGGTGAAGAAACATCTGAGCAATATGAGCTGGAGACTCACCTCCCAATGGGGGGAAAGTAACCAAACTAAGGTCCTGTTTGGCTTCCAGATGCAAACCAACATCCTGGTACTGACCAACCAGCTTTATGTTGTGACCATTGATGGGCAGCAGCCTTTTCTAGACCTATTGAGAAGCACAGTGGTGGCTGCAGCATCATGTGGGGTTTATGCATGAGCAACTGGGACAGAAAGTCCACTTTTTGGTCCACATTAGGGTTTGATTACGCATTCACATCTCCACAAACGAACTGGACTTTCCTTGCAGACGGACTGGTTTTGGATTGAAGTGGACTGAACACGGCTGGTGTGACCGCCTGATAAAGCCTCAGTAATAATGTCCACTTGTCTTCTTTCTTTCTATCCAAACTTTATCTTGTTGCCCCTAAATCCTTCTGTCTGCTCCATATAAAAGTTTGGCTTTCTAGCTCTAAGTGACCCAGGTTCTGTTTAAAGGGTTGTATTTTTTCCAGTGTTGTTTTAAAAAGTCAAAGTCTGAGACTACAAAGTAAAATTTGAGAAAAGTCGTAGTTTTAGTAAAACGGAGTCTGACACAGGAACCTCTCCTCCTTTCTCCTCTGTTAGGACTCTAATTGGACGATGAGGGTCCCGCTGAGGGTGTTTGGTGTGTGCGTTTGAAGCATATCTGTGTGAACGTTTCGATTTTCCTGTACTGTCCCTTTTTTTGCTTGTTGTAAGGAGGGAGAAGAAGAGGGAGAGGAGGAAGAGGAGGAGGAGGAGGAAGAAGAGGTGTCACCGAGGCTCCAGTTGTTGTCTGTGACAGGACAGCAGCTGCTCTCTCTTTCTTCTTCTTCTTTTTTCTTTCGGTGACTCTCTTCCTCCTCACCGATGAACGAAACTCGGGGGAAATCATCACCATGTTTACTTCGGACCCTCCCTCCTACGCCACCCACCTTCCCTGTCCTGGTTCTCTCCAACCTGCACCCCCCATCTCTCTGTTTTCTGCCCCATGATGGGGGTTGTTAGAAAGACAGACAGAAAGTAGCCCCACCCTAAACCCTCTGCCACTTCACTCTCTTGTAAGTGTGTGTCCTCCGCTAGCTTGCGATGAAAAAACGGTTGGGATAGAGGGGGGAAAATGGCCGGCAATTGGTGGTGATGTGTGTGGGGGGGTGGCGAGGATGAGGGGCGTAAAGGCCAGACAATTGGTGGTGAGGGATGCACCAGAGAGGGATGAAGGGGGGAGAAAGAGGCCTTGAGAGGGCGATCAATGCGCTGTTCACCTGCCGTCCACCTCCCCAATTTAAAAAGAAAGGAGCTCTAACGATTTCCCCGGCCAGCTCCCTTCAACTGATGGAGCCGGGAGGGGCGGAGGCGCAGAGAAAGTAGAAAAATTAGGCTTCACAGCGGCTATGCATATAGATGGGGATACGACTGTCAGAAAATTAGCTTTTAATGGTGGAATGCATGTATTTAAGACAGAAATAAAGCAGGAAAATGGCTTTTAATATGCGTGGCTCAGAGGAGACCGGCAGACAAAAATAGGACTCTTAATGCAGGACTGCAAGCAGGAAGGCAAAAAAAATTACTCAACAATTAGGAATTAATGACGAAAAGGCATCCAAAGAGAAAACTTGATGTTTAATGTAAGAGAGAACGAGTAGGAGATGAGCGTCTGCTGTTGGGATGAATATCAATGAGACAGGAATGCAAGATGAAATTACCTGGAGGGTAATTGCTCAAACTACAGCAGGTTTGCAATACATACACTTTAAAAAATAAAAACAAACACTAAAGGATGTTTAGAGCCGCCTGTAGAGCGGAGAGCAGAGATAAGTGGTGCTGGTCCGGTTTTAAATGGTCAGAGCAGCGAGAGAAGGTCAGCGGACAGACGGCGCCTTGCAGCCTCATTACCAGCACTGCATGCAGTTTGAGACGAGTCACATTGTGGGTTCAGGTGATGCAGGTCACCATAATATGCAACTGCCTCGATGGAGGTTTGCAGAAGCTCCTTCATTTTCAAGTCTCACTCCAACCGGTTAATGTCGGGTTTGGGTCGAACAAAGTTGGACGTGAGTCCGTTGGCGGTCTTCCCCTCACTCTGGTTGATGCTCCAGTTATGTCTTGTTGCACCTGTACCTTTGAGTGGCCAGATTTTCCCAAATCTCTCTGCATTTTTGTTAGTTCCAGGTCGCCCGTCCAGATAACTGTGTGTGTGCTCTTCTGCCACAACTGATAAAAAGGTTTGGATCTCAAAGTTTGACCATGAAATGGTCAATTACTACGACTACTACGAGATGTTGTTGTTTGAGGAAAGACAAATGCAGTCTGCTGCCAATCGACCGGTTTGCACCACCCCAAAGGTGGTTCTAAAAATAGAGAGGAACCGCATTGGACCTGCATATGAAGACGACTCTGACCAACCTGGGAGATTCTTTGGTTCCACCACTGGTTCCAGTGGTGGAACCAAAGAATCTCCCAGGTTGGTTCCAGTGGTGGAACCAGTGGGTGTGAGGCCAGTCATACACCGCGAAGGTTCTGGTCACCCAAAGACAGATCCGCAACCCGAACCAAAACATCTTGTGGCCCGGTAGCTGGGCGAGGACGCAGAGTTTGGCTAATCAAGTATTGGAGTTTCTCTCTCAGCTGTTCAGAGCACAGGAAGTATTAGAGCCAGGGCAGCCATGATGGTCACTGGGACAGGTAGGACATCACTGGGACAGGTGGGACGTCACTGGGACAGGTGGGACATCACTGGAACAGGTGGGACATCACTGGGACAGGTGGGACATCACTGGACCCTTGCAATACGCAGGAACTCAGCTGTGGTTCTGAAGAGTTTAGGCTTGAAGACCTGAGAAGTGACTGAGCCTCTGTAGACCTGAAGAGTTGCCAAGTGTTTGAGGAGGAGGATGCTGACGGACGCTGCTGGACATGGTGGTGTTGGTGAAGGAGCCTCTGGAGACACAGGAGGATCTGAAGGTATCGTGATGGAGAATCAGTTGATTCTGGAGACTGTGCTGCTTGAGCTGAAGCTGGAAATGGTGAAGAAGCTGTTAGCCAAACAAAGGGAGAGCTGCTGCTGCTGCTGCTCAGGTTCTGACCGCTCCCTGAAACGCTGTGACCATTGTGGTTCATTAAAAGACATGGAGGCCGAGGGCGTGGCGCCGTGTGAAGGCTTTGGTTGTCTGGGAACATGGTGGGAACATGGTGGGAACATGGTGGGAACATGGTGGGAACATGGCGGGAACATGGTGGGAACATGGCGGGAACATGGCGGGAACATGGTGGGAACATGGTGGGAACATGGTGGGAACATGGTGGGAACATGGCGGGAACATGGCGGGAACATGGCGGGAACATGGTGGGAACATGGTGGGAACATGGTGGGAACATGGTGGGAACATGGTGGGAACATGGCGGGAACATGGTGGGAACATGGTGGGAACATGGTGGGAACATGGTGGGAACATGGCGGGAACATGGTGGGAACATGGTGGGAACATGGTGGGAACATGGTGGGAACATGGTGGGAACATGGTGGGAACATGGCGGGAACATGGCGGGAACATGGTGGAAACATGGCGCAAGTCGGAAGTTTGCTGCGACCTGCACTTAGAAAAATGAATGTTTTGAGATCCAGGAAACTGGAGGATCTGACAAAGATGCAACTAAACTGAGAGACTTTTGTGATGTGGAGGAAGATTATTGGAGCCCAACAGAGGTGAGTCTAATTACTGCTGAGTCATGAGAACAGTCAACAAGTAAACATAGAAAATAACAGAATAAACAGATAAACTGACCTGCTGAGCTTTAGGTGTATAGAATCACAACAGATTAAGATTATCTGAAGTAGACAAATGTGAAATCTATCACATTTGCTGACAATGTTCAAGGCAAATAGAGAAATGTTTTGAGGATCTTCCTCACCTGCCAGGTGCTGAAGTCCAGTTCAGACCCAGTCAGGATGGGATTCAGTAAAATAGAGGCTGAAGGTCTTAAAGTGAACAGTGTTAGATGTCAGCGTGTCTGAAATGTCAGCAGACTAATTCATGAGGAGCTAGAAGAGCCGGCGGCCCCACGGTGATCGTGAATCTGAATTGACTGTGTGTCATTGTCATATTATCAAATGTACAATAAGAGCCGGTGATATCCGTCCTCCAGCCCGTCTGCGGCGCCGCGTGGAAGTATTCATGTTCCTGCTCCCCTGCCCCGACCTGTCAGCCCTGTCAATATGATTATTCCTCCGTCTAATTGAAGTCAGGGAGGAGCGCGAGGCTCGAGGTGGGGATAAGAGGAGGAGACAGAGGTGAAAACTGTTGATGGAAAGAAGAGACAGGCCGGCGGTCATTAGAGTCAGGTGGGAACGCCGCAGAGAGGAGAGTGTCATCAGCTGAGAGGACGGCTTCCAGATCCAGAACTTGGAAATCATCTGGGTGACAGTTTACAGCATTTAACCACAATTAAAATGCAATTAGCTTTAAAAATGCCTCAAATACTCAGGAGAAAGTTTTAGGACGTAAAGATGGAGAACTGAGCTGCTTCACCTTCAGTTACAGCAGGAATAACAGCAGCAGTTATACAGTTAGTCTGATCTGTGGATGGAGAGAGAGCACATCTTTCCCCTCTTTGTCTCCCTCTCCTCCTCATCCGTCCTTTTTCTCCTCCCTCCTCCCTCGGTCCGCTCCCTCTGAAACTAATTATCAGTGAAGTCGGGAGCAGAGGGAGGAGCGCGGCGCGGAGACATGAAGAATGTGAGGAGGGGAGATACCAGGAGGAGGAGGGAGGAGAAAAACAAGAAAACTGAAAGAAGGTGCAGATATGAGGAGAAACCGTCCCGATCCTCCTCATCCTGTTACCAAGGAGACGAATCCTCAGACATGATGCTTTTATTAAATTACACATTTAAACTGCAACGTCCTGAGGACACAACCAACCGGCCATTTTTTAAATCCTGGGAGAAAATGTCTCCATGTTCATGTCACACAACCAGATGGACATTTCAACTTTTCTGGCTTTTTATTGAATCTACATGGAAAAAGTTTGGATTGTCTTAACTAATGATTTTAAATCACAAAACCTCAGATGTTGACGTCTAAGATTAACATGAACTGGTTTAAAAACTACAGATTTAAATAAATGCAACAACAATCTATAAAAACATGTTACAGCTGGTTTCACTCAACCGTCCTGAATTTCTGCCAAAAAGTTATGAACACATGAAATATTCTGCATTTATGACATTATGCTACTGGATGACACCCAGAAAACTCCTACAGTCCATTGTGCATCAATGAATTAAATTATTTTTTGCTGTTGAGTTCTTCTGATAAACAGGATGTAAAAAAAGGTCAACAAAGTAAAAGAAAATAGTTTTTGAAACCAAGTTTTGACTGAACAACATTCAGATGTTTAAAGTGGATTTTATTTTTCTCTGCTGATTCAGAAACTCATTTTTAGGACGATGCTGCAGCAGGACGAAGCTTCAGCTGCAGCAGGACGAAGCTTCTACTGCAGCAGGACGACGCTTCAGCTGCAGCAGGACGAAGCTTCAGCTGCAGCAGGACGAAGCTTCTGCTGCAGCAGGACGACGCTTCAGCTGCAGCAGGACGAAGCTTCAGCTGCAGCAGGATGAAGCTTCAGCTGCAGCAGGACGAAGCTTCAGCTGCAGCAGGACGAAGCTTCTGCTGCAGCAGGACGACGCTTCAGCTGCAGCAGGACGAAGCTTCTGCTGCAGCAGGACGACGCTTCAGCTGCAGCAGGACGAAGCTTCAGCTGCAGCAGGATGAAGCTTCAGCTGCAGCAGGACGAAGCTTCAGCTGCAGCAGGATGAAGCTTCAGCTGCAGCAGGACGAAGCTTCTGCTGCAGCAGGACGAAGCTTCAGCTGCAGCAGGATGAAGCTTCAGCTGCAGCAGGATGAAGCTTCAGCTGCAGCAGGATGAAGCTTCAGCTGCAGCAGGACGAAGCTTCAGCTGCAGCAGGACGAAGCTTCTGCTGCAGCAGGACGACGCTTCAGCTGCAGCAGGATGAAGCTTCAGCTGCAGCAGGACGAAGCTTCAGCTGCAGCAGGATGAAGCTTCAGCTGCAGCAGGACGAAGCTTCTGCTGCAGCAGGATGAAGCTTCAGCTGCAGCAGGATGAAGCTTCAGCTGCAGCAGGATGAAGCTTCAGCTGCAGCAGGATGAAGCTTCTGCTGCAGCTGATTTTCCTGTCAGTAAACAGCTGATTGGTCCTGCTGTGTGATGCTGCGGCTGATCAATAACATTATGCAAAAGAAAGAAAAATATATACGGAGTAAAGCAGCAGCAGGTGAGAGGAAATCAATGCGAAGCGTTTTTCCTCTGAAGGCTCGGAGTTTCGTTTGGGAGTTTAATACGCAGAAATTCATCTGCATCCTCTGATCATTTTCCTTTATTCAGGTTTTTATTTAATGAAACAAACTGGATTAAAAAAAAGTTTTGTTCAAAACAAACATGAAGAGCTCATAAATCTTAGCTTAGTAAAAACCTCCATGTTCAACAGCAGAGAAGCAGACTGTGACCTCTGACCTTTAGTTGTTTTAATCTTCATTACAATTAAATTTCAATTATATTTCTGATCAACTTCAACTAGAAATCTGAACACATGAACAACTTCTGCCACAGTTCCGCTAATCTGCTAATAGCATAGCTAATTTTTAGCTTAGCATTTTAGCATTTTGCTAACTTTGAAAACACTTAGCATACTTAGCTTCCCCTAAATTAATATCTATACATCCTAAAAGGCTGTTTTAACAACTTTCAGTTGGATAAAGGTCAACATCTTTATCAAAGTTCGACTGTTGAGAAATAATTCTTTTATAGTCATGCTTTTATTTTGAAGTGGCTGAAGAATGAAACAGTTTTTTGATGCAGGAATCATCATGGCTGAAAAAGACACATTTTATCAACTGTCTCTATAGATATTAGTAGATATTTATCAGAAAAGCATCAGTTTTTTAAAACTGTTGATATTTGTGGCTTTAATGAGTTTTATTCAGGTTTACTGGAGGCTAAAGTGGCTCTCAGGTTTGTAACGGATGCAGATCTTTGGCCTGTGACTTTCATTCCGACAAATTATTTAACATTTCTCAATAATGTGATTTAAAAACAAAAATTAAAACTCTTTATTGAGTAAATAAAATAGTTTTGTAAACCTTTAATGCTGCTTTGAGCCGTTTGTTCCACTGAGAATATAAAAAAATATCTTTACTAGAAAACATGATTAAAGGTAATTAATGTGCAACTAAACTGCTGCTGAGTCAAATGAAGCTTTAACTCCTGATCTACACTTATAACCAAATAAATAAATGTCCTATTCATGTGGTTTGTGTAGCACCGAATCATAATCACTTTATTAAACAAGTTAATATTAATTAGAATAAAATAAACTTCTCTTACTCTTGTGGAAACAACAGATAAAACTTCAGTAATTGGATCCAGTTTTAATGAAGCAGAGAAACCTTAATGCTGCTGCTTCCTGTGGGAGTTTTGCTGTTTTTAATGAGCTCTTCATGAAACCTCAGCTGTAAATCTGGACCCACCAACAGAGAGGAAAAGATTTTTTAGGGATGATGGAGCGCTCCCTCTCTCTCTCTCTCTCTCTCTCTCTCTCTCTTCCTCCCTCCTCAGTGGGATGGATGGACTTTTCATCCTCCTCCATCTCTCTTATTGTCTTCACACTTCAGTGGGACGAGCTGCTCCACTGAATGAGCCCAACCCCTGCGGACTCGGCACCGTTTCTCTGATCAAACCCGAGCTTCTCATGGCCTCACACTGAGGGAACTGAATCCGGCCGACATGAATCCGGTTTCATTTCTATTTAAAGAGTAAAAAACCTGGAGAACAAACTCAGAAACAAAATTAATAAAAACACAATCAAGTTTTTTCTGTTTGCAGGATTTGAACCAGAAACCAGATATTTTGAACACAGAGATGAGAAATGATGCTAAACGTCTCAGTTCAACAAACTGGGATCCACAAAACTGAATTTCAGTCACTTCTTGTTCCTTTCTTAATGTTTTTACTTCAATTAATTTGATTCCTCAGTAAAATGTAAATATATTTTGCCAAATACTTAAAAAATTCAAATGAATTCATTCAAAGTAGAGAAATAATTTGAATCTTAAAACCAAAAAGCAGTCGAATCATAAAAAAACTAAATCACTCCAAATGTTTTTACTTTACAGAAAAAAACCATGAAATTCACATTTTCACATCAGATTATTGATAACAAACGTGTCAATCACACACTGATTGATCCCAATCACTAAACACACAGATCTGATCAGATGTTTTATGTGTAAACATGAAAATATGTGACGATTTTCACTGGTAAAAATGTAAATCTTCTAAAAATGAAAACTGTTTTCAAGTGGGATGAATATTTTATTTTTCAAGCTGGGAAAAAACCAAAAACATTTTACAGGAAACATTTGACCCACCAGGTTAGAACTTTTCTGTTATTAAGGTAAATATCCGACACAGATTGAATTATTAATGTTCTTCTCTAATAGTTTTATTAAAATATGACATTGCATGTTTGATTTACTGCTGACTAGGCAAACAATAATCCACAAACATAAAAATATATATGAATGTAAATTCTTTATAGGGCTGCAGCTTTTAATAATCAATTTTTTCTATCAATTATTTTGACAATTAGATTAAAAATCAAATTCTGCATATTTTCATTTAACCACTCTAACTTATTTTATACGATATTAGAAATATGTTAAAAGATGCAAATAATCAGCTGAATTTCTTTTTAAAATAAGAAAATAAACATTTTAACTGATTTCTTTCAGTAAATCTGAATCAGGTGGTGATAAAAACCTGAAATATGTTTACAAAGAAGGTTTTATCTTAAAATGTATTTTAAGTTTTATCTGAGTTATTTCTGTGAATGTCATTTTTCAGCAAATTGACTTTTTAGCCTGTTTTTGCATTGATAATTAATTACTGAATTATTTCAATCCTCCTGTTTGCATCTGTAAATGAATCCTGAGTTTTTATCGTTTAACCTTTTTCCTTCTCTCTCTCTCTCTCTCTCTCTCTCTCTCTCTCTGTCTCTCTCTCTCTCTCTCTCTCTCTCTCTCTCTCTCTCTCTCTCTCTCTCTCTCTCTCTCTCTCTCTCTCTCTCTCTCTCTCTCTCTCTCTCTCTCTCCTCCCTCCCTCCGTCCGTCAGTTATTGTTTAAAAAGCGGAGCTGCAGTTTGATGGTTAAAACGCTGGCAAATCGATACCTTCACACATGACAGACCGCCGGCGGACGACAGGACGGAGGGGAGCGAGGCGGAGGGGGATGGAGGGATGGAGGGATGAAAAATAACAAGCTGACAGCGAGGAGGCCCTTATTTCCACCGGCTGAGATGGATGGATGGCAGAGGGACGAGTGTGTTTCTGTCTTCCGGCTTCGCTCCATTACTCCTCATCTCCACTGTTTGTTTCTCTTCTCTTCTTCTGTGGTTTTTCGCTCCCTCCTCTTCATCGCTGCTTTTATCCACTTGATTTGTCACTTAACATGTTAACGTCTTTTTTTCTCGTCTCTCTAAAGCTGCAAGTTTAACTCTGAAGATTAATTTCTTCAGCTTGAACGATGTTTAATAGATTTATTCAAAATAATGATAAAACTTAAGATTTAAATTTGAAAGAAAAAACTTAGGAGAAATCAGAGAAAAGTTAGTTTCTTATTTTATATGCTAAACTTTCTAAATAATAAATAATTTGTTGGAATTAAACAGAACAACTTCAGCTATCAGTTCTTTTCATTTTTTATTGCATAGTAAATTTATGCAATAAAATATTAAGTTACTTATAAGTTATAGTTGTTTTAAAAAGCAGCTTAAACATGTAGATTTCTTTACATCTTTGCAAATATTTGATTTATTTCCCCCATTTTAGTCGATAAAGTATAAATCTGTCTTATTTTTATCTATAAAAGTTGATAAATAAAATCCACTTTACCTACTTTTAATTGATCTCAACCTGGATGCTAATATTTCACAAAATAAATCATATAAACACTAAATTAAAGTGATAAAACTGTTTCAATGTTTCCCTTAAAAACATTTTTTGAATTTATCTTAAAGAAATGTATTAATTTAAATCCTCTTTTTGGAAAATTCCCACAATCAGACAATATTTGACTTTTCCTGCAGGTTTTGATCATAATCAACCAAACAGAGGTGAGAATATTGTGCACAGAAAAAGCAAACTGTGGATTTAACTTTCATTAAAAGGTCAACCGAGCAGGAAGCAGAAAGACTGACATGATGTCCGAGTGTGGGAACGGAGAGGAGGATGAAAGGCGGAGGAGACGGAGGGAAGGAGGCTGAAAGCTGAAAAATAGAAAGAGAGTAAAGAGAGGGAGAGCTGATTAACCCTTTCTGCAGCCGCTTGACAAATGGATGAAATCAACAGGAGCTGCAGAAAGGAGCATCTATCACGGCTGAAACACACACAGCGGCGCTCACAGGGGGCCCAGAAATAACTAGTTTCTGCTAATAAACCCAACTAGCATGCCAGGACACATTACTCTGTCATAGGCCACACAAGCTCACATCCATCTTGTGCAGAGGAGCAGCGGCGGCTGATCGAGCTTCACTGCAGCCGCCGCGGCTGATGGGGACATTTGTTAAGGACGCGCTCCGCTCAATAGCAGTCATAGACCTCCGCCGTCACGTTAAAGCCTCATCCGTCTCCTGCTTTCCACCTTAATTTTTCAAAAAAAAGGAAGAGCTTTGTGAGGAAAGATGACTTCCTGTTTTCATAGCTTCATCATTTAGCAGGCCGGATGTTTTCCGCCTCACGCCGCGTCGATACGCTTCAGAGCGCAGGAGGCCGATCGCAGGTCAGGACCGGATCCGGGAACAAATCCATCCTGCTTGTTAGCTGGAGGAAACTGATGCTGCTCCCGTCCCACACGGACGCTCCAGGTCCCGTTTATAAATCTGAATGTGTGTCGGGTGGCATTGAAACGCTGCGGCGGAGCTACAGCTTCACTCTGACGGACTAAAGGAGACGATCAGAGCCGGGATGGCGCCGCATCTCCATCGATCTTCTTCTAAACAAGCTGCTGTGAAAGTTTCTCCTCCTCCTCCATGTTTCCTCAGTCAGTTTGGAAAGAAAGCAGAGAACCGAAACTTTTAGGAAACGGGAAGCTGCTGCGGGAAACCCAATATTTACTCCTAATAGTGAAAAGTTCAATTAAAGTTGAATTAAATTATCTTAGGTTGGGATTCACCGATATGAAAACGATCAGTTACTAATATCCCTGTTATCCCAGATTATTGATATTTCATCGTTTCTCTACTGTTTCGACACCTTTGGAGAAGAAAATCCTGAATCAAAATGATTTCGTAATACTCCAATAGATTGAGTCAAATGATCAACAACCAGATGTGAGTGGTGGAAAAGAGGAAGAGGACAGGAAGTGGTAGGAGGAAGATGGCGGCGAATGTCTTTCATCACTTGATGCCATTTACTGATTAAAGGACATCCTTGAATTCAGACTCTCCTTAACTGGAGAAAAATGAATAAATAAGGTAAAAAGCTGTGCATTGTGCTCCCACCTTTATATTTTTGGATTTTCATGCTCATATTTGGTTTCAGATTTAAATCTGAAAAACAGCGTAAGACTCTCAGCCTGGACTGACCGACTGGTTTCCAGTTTGGCTGCTTTTTCCTGGTCTGATGCTTGTAACTAAACCCAGTAAAGCCGAGTCGGGTCGCTGTGGGTCACAGGGTTTCCTGCTGGTTTGTGTAACGAGCGTTCAAACACATCCATCACCTCCCGGCTCACATCACGGCTAACGCTAGCAATCTGAGGCTAACACGCTCACAACACCAGGTCAATTGGCCTGACCTGGCACACACACACACACACACACACACACACACACACACACACACACACACACACACACACACACACACACACACACACACACACACACACACACACACACGTTGAGCCAGGTGGTGTTGCACGGCGGTGTGCAGCGAGCGAACGCAGGTCCATTAAGCTGAGTGTTGGTCCAAATGAAGACCAATGACCAGGAACAAAACGAGCTGAAACACCGAGCAGCAGCCGAAAAACAAGATGGCTGCCGGAAGGAAAAACACTCTGAGGAGCAAGAGGGAGGATAGTAGAGACAAGGAAGGAGGAAGGTACAAAAATCCAACATTAATCCATCCAACTGAACATCCAACTGAACATCCAACTGAACATCCAACTGAACATCCATCCATTCATAAAGGCTGAATTTATTCTAATGTCAGGAGCCTGATGGCACCAGCCACCAACACCAACATGTTTTAGTAACTAATGAATAATAATTCAATCACCTTGTAGCGCCCTCTGCTGGTCTTTATTTAAACTACTTTTATCAGGTGTTTGACTTTCCAAAAACAGTCAAATAAAACAACATCTCTTATCTAACACTTTTAAACCTCAGAGTTTAGCAATGTTTCCAACCCCGACTCACCTGTTGACCAACCGACGGCTGTGTGTGTGTGTGTGTGTGTGTGTGTGTGTGTGTGTGTGTGTGTGTGTGTGTGTGTTAGTGCAGCCACCAGGTCAGTCTGAGTAATTAGTCTTTGAGCTTAGCAGAGAGCCAATTCACAGTTTCTACACCAGCCGACACTCTTGAGACTCTCACACACACCAACACACACACCAACACACACACACACACTCAGAGAGAGACGCAGCAGTAGCAGGTTAGATTAATGTGTGTTGTGTTTGCCGTCCCGGAGGAAAGCAGCTCACTTAATAAAGAAAAATAATTCGTCTCTCCACAACCCCCCATACACACACACACACACACACACACACACACACACACACACACACACACACACACACACACACACACACACACACACACACACACACACACACACACACACACACACACACACACACACTGTAAACATGCTGGTTTGGTGTTAGTGAAACTCTCTTGCTAATATTTTGGATCAAGATGTTGATCCAAAATAAAAAAAAAATATTTTATTATTAACTTCTTTATCTCCTTTTTCCCTTTAGTCAAATGGAAGCAAATGCCGATAATAAAGAACAAACCAATTCAACATATTTCTGCTCTTGAAGGACTGAATCCCTCAAGCACCAATTTATTTTTGATAATTTAGTTCATATTTTCTGTATCTTCTCATCTAGTGTCTGTTTTATTTTATTACTGTTTGGTTTTTGTTTGACATAAAATTATCAGGGAAAAAAGAGTAAATAGCTTTCACCCCCTTCAAAATAAGAGCATGAATATAAACATCCAACTACTTGAGGAATCCTTAAGAGGCGGTATCATGTAAAAGCAACTTTTTAAAACTTTCCGTCAAGTTATAAGGTTTTTTTCCTGGAATGTTGATTCTTTCATGCAGAAATCCTTTAATCGCCATGGCAACCATTCAGCTGCCAAACGCCCGGGTGGCCCTAGCCCCGCCTTCGAGGCGCAGCTCCTCCTCAGAGCTGCAGTTTCCAGGCTCCTGCCTCACAGAGCAGCTCCCCACTCAGCTCCTTCAGACTAGCCAGCAGCCGTTAGCAAACAGCTGGTGGATCTGCTGCTCAGAGCAACGCTGTTAAAGGGTTAATAGAGGAGCCATGTTGAGATGACTTCCTGAAGGCGGAGCCTCAGAAAGAGCAGGAGTTTCTTAAAGAGACAGGGGCCCAATTTCAAGGTGTTAAATTAGGAAGTGATATTTCTTTTAAGTCATGTTTGATTTAACATTTTATAACAATAGAGTTTAAGTGTGAATATAAACACAATACACACGTTTCCTTTGCATTTCAGTTTTTCCTCCTCAGTGATTAGAGGAACTTTATTGGCTGCTTTTCTTCTTTATCCCTTTTAGTTATTTAGTTCATCCAAAGTAAAAAGCTTCTTTTTTTACTTATGTTCTTTATTTACATCTCTTCTATTCTCCATTTTTATTACATGTTGAGTTAATTTTATTTTTTCTCTCCATATAAACTTGTTTATTGCCATGACTATATTTCTCTCTACTATAACATTTTTGAAACGTAATCAAAACCTTTTCATGGTTGAACTGAAAGAGAAACATTCAGTTCATCTCAAAACCGAGTAAAACAAAGTATAAAAGAAAAAAACAAGGTTAGAAAAAGGAGAAAACCAAGACTTTCATTTCAGAGTAACAGGAAGGATCTGAGCTCAACATGGAGGCGGAGAGGAGGGACGAACAAACAGAGGGGAGTAAATAAAGGAAAAGAGGAGACGAACATGAACACCAACAGATAAAGTGGAGGGAATAAAACACACACACACACACACACACACACACACACACACACACACACACACACCTATACAGGTCCCGGTGAATTGTAAGGACAATTTTCCAAACCAGACACAGTGGTGAATTATGGGAGCACCCTTTCCACTTGCTCTACAGACCGGCTGAATGTGTCAAAAATCTTTAATGAGCCACTCAACAAGATCTCAGTTAAAATTGTGTTTACACACTACACAACTCTAAATATAATGACTGACTTTATGCAACATTAACAGGACATCGGTAATTAGATAGATAAGCCACACCCCTGCATAACAATACATTATAAGTACCAATGAGAATTGCAAGGACATTTAAATAAGTCTTCAAAGAATGTCCCTAAAATATACTAAAGTACCCAAATGAGCTCAAATGGATTAATTCGCACCCTGCAATAATGTTATGTTCATTTGTCATGAACACAGGCACGGACTACAAAAATCTCAGTCCAAATATGAAAAAAATAATAACCAATTAGAAATATGGTCAGCATATAGTGCTGTTCACTACCAATGGGTAATGTTTAGATCTATACAAATTAAACATATTATGGAATAAACAAATGACATTGTCTTTTGCATTTTATTTTTTGGAGCAACCAAAACACAGGATCCTTATCAAGCTTAGTTTTCAAACGTTTGACTTTAGTCAATAATGAACTTAACCCAGTCTTCTAGATACCACACAATACACATGACTCAAACAAACAAAAAATCTTACTTCAAACAAAAAATCTTATTCAGAAGCAAACAAATCTTCTTTGAAGCAGGTTTTAAGAACATATTCTATTCAAATATTAATCCTGAAGCCCTTTCAATTAGGTACAATCTCTACAAAGCATTGTGCCTCATTTCAACTAAAGGTGAAGCTCAACTTAAAAGAAAAAAACTAATTGTGATACCTTTAAGAAAACATTACTAGAACAATATTTGCCTTTTCACAACCTGAAAATCAATCTTCTGAATTACTTTGACAATGATTAAGAGTTCAAGTTTAGTTGAGTCTCTTCACACATCAATCTTGACCAACTTAGAATCAGAGCACATTATAGAAACTACTCCAAAACAAACAAGCAAACAAACCAAAAAGGTGAAGGTTAAAAACAAACACCTTTTCCATTAAATGTTACTTTTAGCAGTACATACTCTCTAATACAATGAGCGTTTATACTCACTTAAGAGTTGAACTTCTGGGTTTTTACTTTTAAAACAAAAGAATGCTTGAAAGTTCTTAAGGTTTTGTTTAGAGCATCTTGGCTCAAGATTTATCTGACATTTTTAGCTTTTCCTTTTCTCTTTTTTTGGACACACCACGATTTCTAACAAAGTCTCTTATGTTTTGAATTGAGCGGTTTATTAAAGCAGGATGTTCTGCTGTTGACACTGTTGAATTTCAACAAAACTTGCCAGCTTCCCACTGTCAAGTGTTTCTGAAATGTTTCAACACAGCTGCAATTCTTTAGGAGACCAGGGCCGTTTTTGATGTCTCTGAGGATGGTGCTTTTCAGGATAATCTACAAACAAGAGAGACAATTTACTTTTTAAATATAATCTATGTAGGAGTCTGCTATAAAGTATGCTTGTGACAAAGTTTTACATTCCAGTTCCAGTTTGTGTTCGTTACCCTTTGACAATTGGATTCTCAACGTGCATTTATCATGACATGAATCAATACTGTATGTATCCACCTACAATTTTTCTCCCATATTTTATTATTAAATTGATTACCAAGTTGTGATACACTGCATTTTTACACTTAGAAATATGAATCTACAACCTGGCATGTCAATATAAACTTTTATATACACTGCAAGCTTTATGACCTGTTATAGAACAGGACATGCTTGTCATGATTCATATTCTGTCCTGTCCATTCTGTGTTTAAGAAGTTTATTACTTGATCATAATCAGCAACTAACTTGTAAGATTGTTTCAACCTTATTGTTAAAATTGCACAGACCCAACCCCTTCTTTGCATGTTTCTTACTGGGCTTTTTAAAGCTCAGGATAATACTCAATTCTTGTAATATGTTATGATGAGCCCTAAGTCAGTATCTCTAAACCATACCACTAAGTAAAGAGCCATCATGGATAGGAAGACAGTCATACCATCTTGGGGTTCTGAGGGTTTTTCAGTTGGTGGTGCAATAATCTCCTTTCCCTTTCCTACAATACATTAGTAATACTTCAGGCCAACAAAATAATAGATACAAAATTTCAAATCAGTTACAAAATGTCCAATGAAAGTTAATTGAAATAAGTCATACCAGAAGAGGTCCCAGGTAATTCAACAGGAGATGAGGTTTTCTGCACCTGTCAAATTAGAGATGCAAAACAAGTTGTCTGCTAATTAGTCTTAACTGCACAGAAACCTAACCTTTAGCCAAAATTAAGAACATTATTATATTGTGCAATGATTACTATGTTAAGTTATTGAAACTAAATTATTAACTGGGAGGTGGGGGGACGATTGTTAAGGCAGTCATACTTCTACTTTTTCCGAAGGCTTCTCAGCAGATGCATAGAGGATGTTCTCCCTAGAATATAGAATAAACACTTCAACAATGTTGTCAAGGAGGGTAAAGAAAAACCTGAAGAATGGCAAAATCTGTAGCAATGAGTAATCAAAATTTAAATTAAACAAGGTACCTTGTGATGTCTCTTCTCCTAAACCATCTGTAACTGGGTAAGTAAACAGAACACACCTGAATGTCTAATTTTAAAAACATGTAATATTACATCAGGCATGACAATTGATATTCATACCACCAGAAGATTCATTAGATTCTTGATTGTAGAGCATTGTGTATCATTTACAAGTGCGGATTGGTCACAATCAACTTCACTTTGTCCACTTTCAGCGTCAGTCAGTTCCAACTCATCTAAAAAAGAAAAATTAAAACCAGTTCAGTAACAATAAAAACGCTAATCCAACAAGAACATAGAATTTGAAAAGTACCTTCAATTTCAATCTCATCCAGCGTTTTGCCTTGCACATTTGCCAAGGTCCCTCTTTCCATTGCCAGAAGCAATTAGAAATTTTTGCCATTGAGTCGTAGCCTCTGGTAGCCTGTAATACTCTCTATGAACACTATATCATGTCCCAGAAAGTCTGCAACTTGGTCCAGTTCGTGATTTCTTAGGTTTAACACTTGGACAATGTTGCAACATGCTTGCGAAGTTGTGTTGATCTTAAAAGTTCAGGGTTTTGGGCACCACTGTCATTTGCATAAACCCTAAGACAGTCTTGTCCTCTGTAAGGGGTAGGACAGTTGGGTCTAGCAAAAAGAAAGGTGTTTTTGTCTGGCCTCCACACTCCCTTCTTCTGCTAATGAGCTGGCTGATGGCTTCAACCATGTCTGGTGATAAAAGCACAGCAACTTTTCGTCCCTTTTTCCCCTTATTTCAACCCTGCTGAAATGGGCACAAAGTTGTCGTTCAAACTCTGTAAGACCAACTGCCAACATCTTTATGCAAGGGAGTGGTGTCCCTCTCTAGAAAGGCAGACAGCTGCATTTTAGAAACCTCTCCACCTCGTCTTCGGTTGAACAAAATGATTTTAGCCAATGTAGTTCTGCACAGTTCCCTATAGGCTTGTGGTGACGGATCACTTTTCAAAGTCTCAGATGCTAAATTTGCAACCTTTTCCAAATGCTGGTGAAGACGCTGAACATCCTCAGTGAAAGGAAGCGTGGAAGGCTTGTTAAAGCGCTTATCACTCAAGGTTGTTAAAGCTGTGTGGGAGACAAGTTCTGACCACTTTGATAAATAAAGTGTTTTGAAAGCCTGACATGACTTTTTAAGCTCATCATTCCCTGATACTAAAGCTGTGCAGCATATAAGGTCACTGATCTTGTGCAACGAGTGTCCTAATTTCAGAGCAAGGCTAGGAGTTTTATATGAATGACTATCTTCATCAAAGCCAGAAACTCTCTTGACTGCTTGAACAAGTACATGGAAGTTTGAGGGCCTGACAGCATCTTCAATGTTGTATATAGAAAACTCATTCCGCAGGATTAGCAGAAGCCTTCCAACTTCACGAATCTTTTGTCGAATATATTCATGCTTGGAGGGATCTTGACCATGTTTATTGAAAAATGATTGTGCAAGCTGTAGAATGTAAAAGTCACTTCGCACTGCAGCAGAAACTTCATCATCTTTCATCACTGTTAGGAGCTTAAAAACACCTTGGGATATTTGCTGACATAGTCCAGAATCCACCATTGAGGCCAAGCTCAAAACCCTTTTTGGTCCTGTCTCATCAGTTGTTCTTGGTTTGGATGTACATTTACTAGCATGCCGCCAAAGGTGATTCCGAAGGTACAATCCCTGGCAAAACATGCAGTGAACATACTGGTTTATGTTATACTTCAGCTTGGGTTTACGTTTAATTTTTAGCAGTCCACTGCCACTTTTGTAAACCTCTTTATTGTGAGTAGAGTTCCCCTTATTTCGCAACTGTCCAAGTATTTTTTTCCGCAGTTTTGAGGCTTTTTGGTTGTGCCAAAGCTTGAGCGACTTCAGCATTCGTCTTCTCATGGACTTTTAAGTGTCGAGCAATCTTAGACTGGGGCTTGCCACAAATAAAGCAGTAGTTTTTTGTATCTCTTGATGATGATATACTTGTAGACTGGATGCTTTCAACAGCTTCAGATCTGGGGAGTGGCTCCACAGATCTTCCTTCAGTTTGAACGTCAAGAGGTTTTTTATTTTCAGAAGACCTTTTCATCTGTTTCTGAACAACCTTTTTGGCACTGTCTGCACTTTCAGAAATAAGACCTTCAGCCAAGTCATTCTCTGCACCATCACTCTTTTGACAGTCTGGCAAAGGTGCAATGAAACAAGGATCAAGAATAGTCTTTTTGAAATAATTTGAATCATCTATTGAGAGTTCCACGGAACTATCTGAGTAACTGGCAGAGTCAGGTATGTATTCTTTGTCTGAAACATCATCAGCTGAAGATGATTTGTCCGAAACCTTAACAAGAAAGATATTGTTTAAGTATTGCTCTTTTAAAAAGTACCAAAAAGAGAACTAAAGACATTTACCCATGAAGATGGTGAAAAATCAGTCCTCTGGATCTTTTCATAGCAGATGTTGTGCCATATTGAAGAACAGTCTAAAAAAGAGGGTGTGAGTAAAGTTAAGGTTTTTATGGTCATATTTATTAAACAGAAAGTTCCTTGTATAAAAGCAGTCATAATTTAAATATTTTCACAAGTAGTAGAGATAACATCTATCATTCCAATAGGTAAAACTAATCACAAACATTACATTTTTGATCATCCATTACATCTGAATAACAAGATCTATACATGTTAAACTTTAAGAGTCATTTAGAAATCCAATCCTAATCCACTTTGGATATACTAAAGGAGTAATAACCACACAAGGTAAACTCACCTTTACATTTCAGACCATTCCACTTGAGGGCTACAAAAGGTCCCAAGCAATGTGTGCATTTTTCAATGCTTGAAAATGAGGAGTGCAGTAAAACATGGTTGCATTTCTGTAGAAAAAACATTGCATCATTATAAAAGTAAGAGCACAATTCTGATGTAAAAAGGTTTTAATTTCAGAAAATGAATGTTAAGGGATGCCTTTCATTTGTAAAAGAAATCACTGAAAGCGTTCAGTGATAATTTTGTAGGCAGCTTCCAGGAATGTGAAAAAACACAAACTATGCAATTATGGGAGTCTTGTTCCCTGGCTTTGGTAACCTTGTGTAAAAAGCTACGGTTAAGCTAGACAAACTGCCAAGAAAAGATGAAGAAACAATTTAATGAAGGCTCCAAAAAATTACACTACGGGTTATCGACACACAGTCCTCAAAATACTGTCCCCTAACAAAAACAAGAATTGCTGGGACTGTGTCTACGCTCTCAAAAGCAAATATCCACTAAAATGCCTGTCAGACAAATTACAAATATATCCAAGTCGGACAGCTGTTCACCTGTGGATCGACAGGTGAGGATAGTGATGCCATCGGTTCTTCACCTACAGTTCTGTCAGAGTCAGCAGAAACCTGTGGATAAGACAGCAAACGAGTCATTAAGATTAATTTAAAACTCACACCAAGGTAGAACACTATAGAGTGTTCTACCTATAGAGCTATGGCAAAGCTAGATAAGTTGTTTGGCAATAGTATTTTAAGCAAGGTCCTAGTGATTGCCAATATTACTCTTCGGGTCATTTATACACAGTCCTCATAATGCTGTGCCCTGAGAGGAACAAGCATTGCTGGGACTGCGTCTACTCTCTAGAAAACACATGTCCACTAAAATACCTGTTAGACAAATTACAAAGATTTCCAAGTTGGACGGCTGCTCACCTGTGGTTCAAGAGGCGGGGATAGTGATCCCATCAGTTCTTCACCTACAGTTCTGTCAGGGTGAGCAGAAACCTGTGGAGAAGACAGCAAAAGAGTCATTAAGATTAATTTAATATTGACTTCACGTTAGAACACTATAGAGTAACACTGTATAAAGAGCTATGGAAAGCTAGACAAGTTGTTTGGCAATAATATTTAAAACAAAGTCCCAATGATTGCCAACAATATTACTCTTTGGGTCATCTATACACAGTCCACATAATGCTGTGCCCTCATAGGAACAAGCATTCCTGGGACTGTGTCTACGCTCTCAAAAACCAATGTCCACTAAAATACCTGTCAGACAAATTTCAAAGATTTCCAAGTCAGAGGGCTGTTCACCTGTGGTTCAAGAGATGAGGACAGTGATCCCATTGCTTCTTCACCTACAGTTTTGTCACATTGAGCAGAAACCTGTGAGGAAGACAGCAAACAAGTCATTAAGATTATTTTATTATTGACTTCAAGTTAGAACACTATAGAGAGACAGTGTATATAGAGCTATGGCAAAGCTAGATAAGTTGTTTGGCAATAGTATTTTAAGCAAGGTCCTAGTGATTGCCAACAATATTACTCTTCGGGTCATTTATACACAGTCCTCATAATGCTGTCCCCTGACAGGAAGAAGCATTGCTGGGACTGTGTCTACTCTCTCAAAAACCCATGTCCACTAAAATACCTGTCAGACAAATTACAAAGATTTCCAAGTCGGACAGCTGTTCACCTGTGGTTCAAGAGATGAGGACAGTGTTCCCATCGGTTCTTCACCTACAGTTCTGTCAGAGTGAGCAGAAACCTGTGGAGGAGACAGCAAACGAGTCATTAAGATTAATTTAAAACTCACACCAAGGTAGAACACTTTTGAGTAACACTGTATATATAGCTATGGCAAAGCTAAATAAGTTGTTTGGCAATAGTATTTTAAGCAAGGTCCTAGTGATTGCCAACAATATTACTCTTCGGGTCATTTATACATAGTCCTCATAATGCTTTGCCCTGACAGGAACAAGCATTGCTGGGACTGCATCTACTCTCTCAAAAACACATGTCCACTAACATACCTGTCAGACAAATTTCAAAGATTTCCAAGTCGGACAGCTGTTCACCTGTGGTTCAAGAGATGAGGACAGTAATCCCATCAGTTCTTCACCTACAGTTTTGTCAGGGTGAGCAGAAACCTGTGGAGAAGACAGCAAACGAGTCATTAAGATTATTTTAATATTGACTTCAAGTTACAACACTATAGAGTAACACTGTCTAAAGAGCTATGGAAAGCTAGGAATGTTGTTTGGCAATAGTATTTTAAGCAAGGTCCTAGTGATTGCCAACAATATTACTCTTCGGGTCATCTATACACAGTCCTCATAATGTGTCCCCTGACAGGAACAAGCATTGCTGGGACTGTGTCTATGCTCTCAAAAACCCATGTCCACTAAAATACCTGTCAGACAAATTACTAAGATTTCCAAGTCGGACAGCTGTTCACCTGTGGTTCAAGAGATGAAGGCAGTGATCCCATTAGTTCTTCACCTGCAGTTCTATCAGGGTGAGCAGAAACCTGTGGAGAAGAAAGGAAACGAGTCATTAAGATTAATTTAATATTGACTTCACGTCAGAACACTATAGAGTAACACTGTATATAGAGCTATGGCAAAGCTTGATAAGTTGTTTGTCAATAGTATTTTAAGCAAGGTCCTAGTCATTGCCAATAATATTACTCTTCGGGTCATCTATACACAGTCCTCATAATGCTGTCCCCTGACAGGAACAAGCATTGCTGGGACTGTGTCTATGCTCTCAAAACCCATGTCCACTAAAATACCTGTCAGAAAAATTACAAAGATTTCCAAGTCGGACAGCTGTTCACCTTTGGTTCAAGAGATGAGGACAGTGATCCCATCGGTTCTTCACCTGCAGTTCTGTCAGGGTGAGCAGAAAACTGTTGAGAAGACAGCAAACGAGTCATTAAGATTATTTTAATATTGACTTGAAGTTACAACACTATAGAGAGACAATGTATAAAGAGCTATGATAAAGCTAGGAAAGTTGTTTGGCAATAGTATTTTAAGCAAGGTCCTAGTGATTGCCAACAATATTACTCTATGGGTCATCTATACACAGTCCTCATAATGTGTCCCCTGACAAGAACAAGCAATGCTGGGACTGTCTCTACACTCTCAGAAACTCATGTCCACTAAAATACCTGTCAGACAAATTACAAAGATTTCCAAGTCGGACAGCTGTTCACCTGTGGTTCAAGAGATGAAGGCAGTGATCCCATCGGTTCTTCACCTGCAGTTCTGTCAGGGTGAGCAGAAACCTGTGGAGAAGACAGCAAACGAGTCATTAAGATTATTTTAATATTGACTTCAAGTTACAACACTATAGAGTAACACTGTCTAAAGAGCTATGGAAAGCTAGGAATGTTGTTTGGCAATAGTATTTTAAGCAAGGTCCTAGTGATTGCCAACAATATTACTCTTCGGGTCATCTATACACAGTCCTCATAATTTGTCCCCTGACAGGAACAAGCATTGCTGGGACTGTGTCTATGCTCTCAAAAACCCATGTCCACTAAAATACCTGTCAGACAAATTACTAAGATTTCCAAGTCGGACAGCTGTTCACCTGTGGTTCAAGAGATGAAGGCAGTGATCCCATTAGTTCTTCACCTGCAGTTCTATCAGGGTGAGCAGAAACCTGTGGAGAAGAAAGGAAACGAGTCATTAAGATTAATTTAATATTGACTTCACGTCAGAACACTATAGAGTAACACTGTATATAGAGCTATGGCAAAGCTTGATAAGTTGTTTGTCAATAGTATTTTAAGCAAGGTCCTAGTCATTGCCAATAATATTACTCTTCGGGTCATCTATACACAGTCCTCATAATGCTGTCCCCTGACAGGAACAAGCATTGCTGGGACTGTGTCTATGCTCTCAAAAACCCATGTCCACTAAAATACCTGTCAGACAAATTACTAAGATTTCCAAGTCGGACAGCTGTTCACCTTTGGTTCAAGAGATGAGGACAGTGATCCCATCGGTTCTTCACCTGCAGTTCTGTCAGGGTGAGCAGAAACCTGTGGAGAAGACAGCAAACGAGTCATTAAGATTAATTTAATATTGACTTCACGTCAGAACACTATAGAGTAACACTGTATATAGAGCTATGGCAAAGCTTGATAAGTTGTTTGTCAATAGTATTTTAAGCAAGGACCTAGTCATTGCCAATAATATTACTCTTCGGGTCATCTATACACAGTCCTTATAATGCTGTCCCCTGACAGGAACAAGCATTGCTGGGACTGTGTCTATGCTCTCAAAACCCATGTCCACTAAAATACCTGTCAGACAAATTACTAAGATTTCCAAGTCGGACAGCTGTTCACCTGTGGTTCAAGAGATGAAGGCAGTGATCCATCGGTTCTTCACCTGCAGTTCTGTCAGGGTGAGCAGAAACCTGTGGAGAAGACAGCAAACGAGTCATTAAGATTATTTTAATATTGACTTGAAGTTACAACACTATAGAGAGACAATGTATAAAGAGCTATGATAAAGCTAGGAAAGTTGTTTGGCAATAGTATTTTAAGCAAGGTCCAAGTGATTGCCAACAATATTACTCTATGGGTCATCTATACACAGTCCTCATAATGTGTCCCCTGACAAGAACAAGCAATGCTGGGACTGTCTCTACACTCTCAGAAACTCATGTCCACTAAAATACCTGTCAGACAAATTACAAAGATTTCCAAGTCGGTCAGCTGTTCACCTGTGGTTCAAGAGATGAAGGCAGTGATCCCATCGGTTCTTCACCTGCAGTTCTGTCTGGGTGATCAGAAACCGGTGGAAAAGACAGAAATTGAGTCATTAAGATTATTTTAACATTGACTTCAAGTTAGAACACTATAGAGTAACACTGTCTAAAGAGCTATGGAAAGCTAGGAATGTTGTTTGGCAATAGTATTTTAAGCAAGGTCCTAGTGATTGCCAACAATATTACTCTATGGGTCATCTATACACAGTCCTCATAATGTGTCCCCTGACAAGAACAAGCAATGCTGGGACTGTCTCTACACTCTCAGAAACTCATGTCCACTAAAATACCTGTCAGACAAATTACAAAGATTTCCAAGTCGGACAGCTGTTCACCTTTGGTTCAAGAGATGAGGACAGTGATCCATCGGTTCTTCACCTGCAGTTCTGTCAGGGTGAGCAGAAACCTGTTGAGAAGACAGCAAACGAGTCATTAAGATTAATTTAATATTGACTTCACGTCAGAACATATAGAGTAACACTGTATATAGAGCTATGGCAAAGCTTGATAAGTTGTTTGTCATAGTATTTTAAGCAAGGTCCTAGTCATTGCCAATAATATTACTCTCGGTCATCTATACACAGTCCTCATAATGCTGTCCCTGACAGGAACAAGCATTGCTGGACTGTGTCTATGCTCTCAAAAACCCATGTCCTCTAAGATACCTGTCAGACAAATTACTAAGATTTCCAAGTCGGACAGCTGTTCACCTGTGGTTCAAGAGATGAAGGCAGTGATCCCATCGGTTCTTCACCTGCAGTTCTGTCAGGGTGAGCAGAAACCTGTGGAGAAGACAGCAAACGAGTCATTAAGATTATTTTAATATTGACTTGAAGTTACAACACTATAGAGAGACACTGTATAAAGAAGTATGATAGAGCGAGGAGAAGTTTGGCAATAGTATTTTAAGCAAGGTCCAAGTGATTGCCAACAATATTACTCTATGGGTCATCTATACACAGTCCTCATAATGTGTCCCCTGACAAGAACAAGCAATGCTGGGACTGTCTCTACACTCTCAGAAACTCATGTCCACTAAAATACCTGTCAGACAAATTACAAAGATTTCCAAGTCGGTCAGCTGTTCACCTGTGGTTCAAGAGATGAAGGCAGTGATCCCATCGGTTCTTCACCTGCAGTTCTGTCTGGGTGAGCAGAAACCTGTGGAGAAGACAGAAAATGAGTCATTAAGATTATTTTAATATTGACTTCAAGTTACAACACTATAGAGTAACACTGTCTAAAGAGCTATGGAAAGCTAGGAATGTTGTTTGGCAATAGTATTTTAAGCAAGGTCCTAGTGATTGCCAACAATATTACTCTATGGGTCATCTATACACAGTCCTCATAATGTGTCCCCTGACAAGAACAAGCAATGCTGGGACTGTCTCTACACTCTCAGAAACTCATGTCCACTAAAATACCTGTCAGACAAATTACAAAGATTTCCAAGTCGGACAGCTGTTCACCTGTGGTTCAAGAGATGAAGGCAGTGATCCCATCGGTTCTTCACCTGCAGTTCTGTCTGGGTGAGCAGAAACCTGTGGAGAAGACAGAAAATGAGTCATTAAGATTATTTTAATATTGACTTCAAGTTACAACACTATAGAGAGACAATGTATAAAGAGCTATGATAAAGCTAGGAAAGTTGTTTGGCAATAGTATTTTAAGCAAGGTCCTAATGATTGCCAACAATATTACTCTTCGGGTCATCTATACACAGTCCTCATTATGCTGTGCCCTGACAGGAACAAGCATTGCTGGGACTGTGTCTATGCTCTCAAAAACCCATGTCCACTAAAATACCTGTCAGACAAATTACTAATATTTCCAAGTCGGACAGCTGTTCACCTGTGGTTCTAGAGATGAGGACAGAGATCCCATCGGTTCTTCACCTACAGTGCTGTCAGGATGAGCAGAAAACTGTGGAGAAGACAGCAAACGAGTCATTAAGATTATTTTAATATTGACTTCAAGTTAGAACACTATAGAGAGACAATGTATAAAGAGCTATGGTAAAGCTAGGAAAGTTGTTTGGCAATAGTATTTTAAGCAAGGTCCTAGTGATTGCCAACAATATTACTCTTCGGGTCATCTATACACAGTCCTCATAATGCTGTCCCCTGACAGGAACAAGCATTGCTGGGACTGTGTCTACTCTCTCAAAAACCCATGTCCACTAAAATACCTGTCAGACAAATTGCAAAGATTTCCAAGTCGGACGGCTGCTCACCTTTGGTTCAAGAGATGAGGATAGTGATCCCATCGGTTCTTCACCTACAGTTCTGTCAGGGTGGGCAGAAAACTGTGGAGAAGACAGCAAACGAGTCATTAAGATTAATTTAATATTGACTTCACGTTAGAACACTATAGAGAGACACTGTCTAAAGAGCTATTGTAAGCTAGGAAAGTTGTTTGGCTATAGTATTTTAAGCAAGGTCCTAGTGATTGCCAATTAACTCCAATATAGAGCTATGTATATAGAGCTATGGAAAGCTAGACAAGTTGTTTCGCAATAATATTTAAAACAAAGTCCCAATGATTGCCACCAATATTACTTTTTGGGTCATCTATACACAGTCCTCATAATGCTGTGCCCCGACAGGAACAAGCATTTCTGGGACTGTGTCTACAGTCTCAAAAACCCATGTCCACTAAAATAAACTGTCAGAAAATGTTTAAGATTTCCTAGAAGGAATAGCTGTTCACCTGTGGTTCAAGAGACGAGGACAGTGATCCCATCGGTTCTTCACCTGCAGTTTTGTCACAGTGAGCAGAAACCTGTGGAGAAGACACCAAACGAATCATTAAGATTAATTTAATATTAACTTCAAGAAAGAGTAACACTGTATACAGAGCTAGGGCAATGCTAGGTAAGCCAACTGGCCAAAGTATTTTAAGAAAGGCCATAGTGACAGAAAACATTATTACTTATCGGGTTATTTATACACAATCTTAGTCCTGTGCCTTGTCAGGAATAACCATTGCTGGGACTGTGTCAAGCAGACACCTTAGGAGTAGACCGCAAACAGACTGTGTAGATTGTGTCTACACTTAATAAATTGTATTTTGGTAAAATGTTATTGACTGTCAAATGGCTTTCAGAAATTCTAGTTATTTACCTTCACTCTCCATGGCCACTCAGCGTTTCCATAGTTGTAGGTAATCTCTTCCCCTGGATTTATATCCTTAATTGCAAAGAGACAGAGATGAGGCTTGCCATTCACTGTTATTGTCTTCATTTTGCTGTTAGGGCTCAAATGGTCGTCATTAACCAGTCTTCCCAAAGATCCATCCTCTCTCGCTGCATCAACACTGAAACAAGAAGAAAAATCTAAATGGCCAAGGATGACAGGATATAAAACAGTGTGCATATAATTCTGGGAGGATTACAAGTATTTACAAACTAATAATAGAAGGCATTAAATATTTCAAGGATTGAAACTTAATTTTTATAATTTCTTTTAGTCATTTTTAAATATTACATACCACAACTTTTTTCCATTATGACGAAACTCAAACATGAAGACCTTCATAGCATCATGATAGATTTTTACCCGTCTCTCATACTCTTCTCTGTTTATGACATCACCTCGATATTCCAACAAGAAGGCTCCTGTCTGAAAGTGGCATGTACTAAATACTCCTCGACCTGTTAGACCAGATAAATGTCATTTTCAGCCCACAGTAACAAATCATAAAATTATGGCTTGTCTGCTTACCCTTCAAGAGTTTATGTATTGCACATCAAAACCATCTTTGTCCAGACTCAGACTCACAAATGAGCTGCTTCATCCTTTGGTTTTATTTTAATCTCTGTGGCCTCATTGTTGTGTACATCCAGTGAAAAAAAGTCTATGGTGATCAGAGAAGATAAAAGTAACATGTTTTAATGATAGACTGAAAAAATCTGTTTATTATCATCATCAAATTTTAAACAGAACAGCAGCTAAACAACCACAATGGCCATTTGCTAATTAAATTATGATTTAATTTAGCAATATAAACTAAGAACTCCTGCACAATATGTTCATATATTCTTTCTAAGTCAGAGCAGCAAGCAGTAACTTACACTGTTAAGAAGATATTCCAGATGTTTACACCGTCTAGTTGTATCACTGCCCTTTAGGTTTTGTTCCACCAAAACCAAATCAAATTATTGTATTACTTCCTCAGTATACCACTGTTTCAGCACAGCTGATGTCATTCACTCAGATCAGCTGTGCCACAATAAGGAAATGCCTAAAACGGTGTTCTCAAACTGCATTCCTCAAGGGCCAAAGTTCTGTAACTTTTAGATGTGCAACTTGTCCTATATTTTTATACTACATGGTGAAATATCCTCACTAGCATGTAATCAAGCTGTACTGTGCTTATATTGGAGACAGGTATGCTAAAAAGAGAGATATCTAAAAGTTGCAGGAAAATAAGTACAGGACAGGAATGTACAGGACAGTGGGTTCTTAGTACCACGGTTGACATAAGCATTTTGTAAAAATACAAAAATATAAATTTAAGATATAAACTAACAATTCAAATGGATAAAGAAAATAAAGAATAAATAGCTCCAACAGTGTTCTTACCACAATCATGGAAATTAACATAGGACTGCACTTCTCTTAACCTCAGTTGCAGCTGATGTTTCATATTTGTTTAACTTACCCAACAAAATAGCCTACAAATATTTAGAAAGCACTAGTTAAGAAGGAAACATCAAAAGGTTTAAATCACACCATGTGAAACTGTTGAATGATCTGGGTATTTAAACTTTCTTTTGAAAAAACGTCTGGTAATATTTATGTATTTATTTATTTTTACATTAACTGCACCATAACTTGCAAAAAAAAGATATTAATTATTAGCTTTGCACTGTGAATTATTGTTTTATAATGAACTATTCTAATGAAACGAAAATGTAAAACGGTAGACAAGGTTAGCTGCACATGCTTACATCATAACTGAAGTGAGCAGCCATTAATTAGCCCATGTTGCCGTTTTTGCTTTAGTTGGCACAGAGTCAGTTTTAACACAAATGTAACATTCTAATTCCTGTTTTAAAATGGTCATTCCATTTAACACATGGCGTGTTTAAACCTTGTTCTAAGTGGTCACCTGTTCTCAACACAAGCTAGCTTTTGCTCATTAGCGGTGCCTTAATTAGGAAGTGCTGCATGAAAATATATGTCGGTCACATTGCAAATATCGGTAAAACTTTGCCAACCTTGCTTATGTTCAAATCACTTTAAGAAAGACTTACCTACATACTTCTCCACGTCCGTTCGAGTTGCACCGCAGTATAATTGTACATTCCTCGCAGAGAGCGCAACATCAGTCTTGGGAGGAAAATGACAGGTGGGGAGGTGTTAAGGTTCCACCCCTTTTCCTCTCTCCAATTAGGTGTTCTTTGATGAACAAATCATTCACTAGGTTTTGTGATAGATTAATTATTTATCCACTACCTTAGACCTTTATGAAAGTGATTTCCAAGATCAGGGGTATTCAATTCATGATATCTTAGCAATATTTTATGATGCCAAGGTCTGAAGAAAAAAAAATTATATATATATATAAACTTAAATTTAGTAGCTGGGTAGTTTTTTCAGCGTCTGCATGCCTTGATTTGCTTTTCAAATTAAATGAATTATGTCATTCAAGTACTTTTTGACAATATTTATTGTCATGGAACAGGGAGCTGAATATGCATGTTTAATTTGTCATGTTTGATCTCTCATTCACTGAGTAAAAGTAGGATGTCAAGTCAAAGAAGAACCTAAGTAAACAAGAAACTGCATGTTCACAAGTGAATGACCTCAGAAAAAACAAATTGAAGAAAGCTTGATTTATGTTTTTGTTTACCATCTGGACTTAAACTATTTAAAGATGAACAGATTTATAACTGAACAGTTTTAGACTTAATTCACTTATTTCTTTTGCTTTCGGTGACAGAAGTGAGCGCTTGCTTGTCATGCCAGAATTTTAACATGTGCTTGAATGATGTCAGAACCAGTCTCATGCATGTGTGGATGTGCTCATTGGTGAGCCAGGAACAATATTTGTTTTTTATAATATTCATTGTGGAGAAAGCTGGCTCACGGTTGTGTGTGAAACCAAACATAATTAAGATTTGCAGGGCTACTTACCTCAGAGATGTGTAAGCTTTGAGGACAGTAGCCCTTTGGAGCCAGAAAGTGCAAGGATCAGTCCTTACAGATTCTTCCTTCAGGGATAAATCTGCTTAGATTGTAAAAGCTGTGCCAGTAAATCAGACAGTGCTCAACAAGATGTAAGGTTGTTATTTTTGTTTTGGTATCAGTTTTGGGTCTGCATGAGACATAATTTTCGTCTAGATGCAGACCAGGGTCCGCCTATTAGTGACCTCTGGTGTGTATCTTGATCTCATTGAGTCTTTATTCAGTTAAATTAAAAAATAATTTGCTTATTCAAAAAGGAAATTAAATGTTGACGTAACTAATTTAAGGAGTTATGAAAGATTATGACCAAGAAAGATCTCCTGTAGCAATCCGTTTTACAACCAATCTGAAGAAACGTCTGGCTGAAGAGATTTGGATTTGAAATAAAAGGATGGTCAGCATTGTCTAAAACGTTTTGTGGATTTTATGCAAAATCCCTCTGTGGATCATTATCTTCAGAATTTTGACAGTCATCCCCAGCCACAGCCTCTTGTCCATCTCTGATACATCCCACAATTGCAGAGTCATTCGAGTATTTTCATAGGTGACAGAAGTCCAACTTATGCTGGAAACATGACGTGTACTGAGTGAAAAGGAATGGTGAGAGTACAGTGCCCTGTGGAGCTCCTGTGTTGCTGACCACCAGGTTAGACACACAGTCCTTCAGTCTCACAAACTGTGGTCTGTTTGTGAGGTAGTCATAGATTCAGTTGATTGTTGAGGGCTCCATCTGTGTCTTCTGGAGTTTCTCACAGAGCAGATCAGGCTGAATTGTGTTAAATGCACTTGAGAAATCAAAGGACATGATCATCAAAGTGCTGCCTGCTTTGTCCAGATGACAGTGGGTTTGATAAAGGTGTATGGTGGCATCATCAATTCCGACTCCATGGCAATAAGCAGGTAAAACAGACTATTTCTAGATGAACCTCTCAACCTTGCACACCTGCTCAGGTTTCTTCCCCACCAGAGAGGTGACATTCCACATCCCAAGAGCCAGCTTCTGTAGCCAGGGGTCAGATTCTCAGTTCTCCTCTATCAAAAGAGGAACACTGGAGTAACCATAGGGTACTTGGTTACCTTCTTGACTAAGGCCCTTCTCTCCTGACTCTTCCTGACTAAGGCCCTCTCAATTTAGACAACCAACAAGCTCTATAGAGTTGTTCCAAACTGATTCCATTATGAATGAAGGAGGCCACTGAGCTCATTGGGGACTTCAAAACAACATAATTTTTAATATCGTTCCCCAGATGTTTGCCTCAAAACAATGCTGTCTCTGAGGTCTACAGACATTGTATTTGATTTCATGCTTGGTGTTTGCATACAAACATTGTCCATTTTGGGACTTTACAAAGACAGGTGTGTGCCTTTCCAGATCTAATCAAATCAACAGAATTCATTACAGGTGGACTCTATTTAAGTTGTAGAACTTAATCTCTGCAATTATCAGTAAACATACCTCTATTTTGAGCTTCATGATAAAGGCTGTGAATACTTTGTAAATGTAATTTGTTAGTAATTCTGTTTTTAGTTTGCAAAAATCACACTTTCACACATCATGTCATAATAGGACATTTGTGTTATCAATCTTGAGGAAAGGGATTAATACAATTGGAAAAAAAGTTATAACAGCCAAACATGGAAGAAGTGAAGCATGTGAATACTTTCCAGATTCACTGTATATATGGATAAAAAGGTGTTATCCAGAGAGGTTCACATAACTTCTTACAAGTCTAAGTCTCTCTTAGTAAAATTAACATTTTCTCCTTAAATCTGCAACCTCTAGTGAGTTGCATCACTGTAGGTTAGGATTTGGTTGGGTAAGGTTTGTCCATACACCTAAACTATTACATTTGCATCTGATAATTATCTTCCAGTCTCCCAATATTTATTAACAGCTATCTTTTAATCATTCAACATTTAATTTACAATCCAAAATATGCTATGGTCAGTGATGCCATATCATTAGGCCACTGACATTTTAGTGTCGATATTATTAATCCTCTGTCATCCTTCAGTATACTATTAAAACCATAGATTAAAGATTAACTTTGTTGAAATGAATCACCCAACAGCGAGCTACAGATTTGTACCTCTAAAATAATCAGTGTTTTAATTTAGCCAGATTTGCATTCAATAAAGTAGTATTTTTTAGGAGAATTGTTATCCAACACACATTTCTCCCGCAAAAACCTTCATTACAGGGACCCCCCTATGCTGGCCAATCAGCGTGTCTAAAAACATACACGTGTGTGAATTATTCATGAGCAAGTGCAATACCCAAAGTTACCAGCAGGGGCGCAATATCGATACACAGGTCATACACAAATGTCATGTAAATGTGAATTATTGGGACTTTGCCTGATTTTGGAATTTAACCCTTTGGCATGCATTGAAACCCCCTCCAATCATTTTTACGTTGCAAGAATTATGAGGACATCGACACTGTCCCACTAATTCAAAATGTCCCGTTAGTGTTGCGTGTATACAGGCGAAATGTCCTGTTAATTCACCTGTGCCAACACACACACACACACACACACACACACACACACACACACACACACACACACACGTCGGGCCCAAACCGAGGGAAACAGTGATGGATTTCAGTTATTAGCCAATCAGAAAGATGGATGGCGCCGCGCTCCGTCCAATCAACGTCATCATCTAGATCCAGTTAGCAGATAGCGCCTCGCTGCTAATCAACTTATTAAAGTTCCTGATAATATCGCCGCAGAATAATCTCCCTCACACACACACACACACACACACACACACACACACACACACACACACACACACACACACACACACACACACACACACACACACACACACGGCGCGGCGGAGGAGTGGCGAGTCGATAAAATCACTTGAGGCTCAGAGGAAAGTAATGACGCTAGAGGTCATTAATATTATTTAACACCTAAAGGCACAAACGCTAATGAAGAAGAAAAACTGGACCCCCGCCTACTTCCTGCCTCCTCCTCCTCCTCCTCCTCCTCCTCCTCCTCTTCCTCCTCCTCTTCCTCCACTTAGAGGAAGAAACGCTGCACACATTTCAGATTCACCGCCGTTTAAACGTTTCTACACAGCTGGGATTTTATTCAGCAGGAAGATCCAACAAAACGTCACAGAAATCACGAAACACGATTTACAGGAATTCAGCAGTCACAATGAAATCAAGATAAAACACACACACACACACACACACACACACACACACACACACACACACACACACACACACACACACACACACACACACACACACGCACACACACACACACACACACACACACACACACACACTTCCAGCAAACCAGAAAAATACAAACTTTCAGTTGAAACTTTCAGGTTTAATTCAGGGCCACAAAAATCAGACTTGTTTGTTTGTAAATTTGTATTTAGTGTGGATTTTTATTTCCTTTTAGATAATTAACTAAGTTTTCTACATTTCTATACAGTATTATGTGTTTTCTTGCCACAAACTGCACAATCAAGTAATCAAGAATGACAGAAGAAATTTGACTTCCCAATTTAACGTGTGTAAATTGGTCCTCTGTGTTTTTAAAATCTCCTGCTCTCCCTGAAGCTCCGCCTCCAGGAAGTCATCCCAACATGGCTCCTCTATTAACCCTTTAACGTTTTTACAGCTTTTCACTGAGACGTAGCTCCTATAATGAGCTCAGCAGGTGTTTGCTAATCACTTAAGGCTAGTCTGAAGGAGCAGAGTGGGGGAGGAGCTGCGTCTTGAGGGCGGAGCTAGGTCCACCCAGGCGTTTTGCACAGCTGAATGGTTGTCATGGAGACTAAAGGATTTCTCAAACATGCATGAAAGAATCAAGGCGATTCCAGGTGGGTGTTTGATGAATAACATGAAGGAAAACTCAAAAAAGTTTCTGTTAATTTGTAAAGAAAATGAAAGTCTGAGGCGTCAGAGGCGTGTCCTGAAGATCAGGAAAGGAAAAACGAGCTGCACAGCTTTAGCGTGATCGGATTGAGCTTTGATTGATGCAGAAACTCAGCAGGAATCGAACCAGAGACTCCGCAGCTGCAGCAGTCTGAAGACAGAGAGGCAATGAAGGATCCCTCCTCATCGTCAACGAGGTTTAATCTGAACAAACGAGCAGCGGCGCAGCAGCAAACGGGAAAAGGAAGAAAACTGCTTTTCTGCTCGTTATATAAACTCCTGGCGGAGCATCAATCCCGGTTAGAGACGTTTCCTCTGCTGGACATCCGGGCTGCAGGACGGACAGGATTTTTATTCAGCTCAGGGTTTTTCACTCTTTACGTTTACAGATCGTACGGCCTCCTGGGGTAACGCTGCAGCTAACGGCTAATTCACACGTCGCTCATGCACTGAAGACGTGATGAAACCCATAAAAGTGGCAGGAACATCATCTTTGGTCTCAGCTCTGGGTTTTGAGGTTTGACTGTTTTGAGGTTCCCAAACGTTTCCACACCATGAAACCGTTTAACAAACTTTTCCATTTCCTGCTGCTGCACTAAACTAAGGAGCAAAGCAGTTTGATGAATTTGACAGAGAGATGACCATGGGTAAAAACATTTCAATAAGTAATTTTAGGGTTAAAAACTAATTATTGCTTTCAATTTTTTGCCATTTTTTCTCAAGCTTTCTTAGTAACTTCCCAGTTTAAAAAAAAAAAAAACTGCTCTAATTATTTACCACTTACCTTCACATCTTGTTTTCTTAGAAACCTTTAAAGTTTCTCCTCTCAGGAATTTTCTCTTGAAGCTCCGACTGAGAATAAAGAAACAACCAACCAACGGCTGAAAACGCTGAAGAAACTGAAAAACGTTGTTTTATTTTGTACCTTGAAATGATAAACTCCATCATAGAGTCCTTTCCAGTTGTTACGACACTAAAGTGTCAAACTCCACACCGATGCTGGCAGAAACATTCGATCCCATGCTTTATGTCAAGACCAGGTTTATTTCTAAAAACGAAGAGAACAAAATACGATTAATTACAGTACGACATTATTTTAACTGAATTAGAGCAAAAGCAACAAATAGAGGAGAATTCAGCCCTCCTGTAGAGAAACTATTAATTTAAAAGAGTCACTTCTCTGTTTGGTAAAACAGGAACAAGACGACACTTAGCATAGGAGCTAATTACATTTATTTCATTACAGCTGCTTATCTTTAATAAACTCCATTTGATGGAAATATTTTTAATCCAACATTTAAACTGTGATCAACACATATTGGTGCCAAATCATCACAAAATGAACAAGCAAATGAGGAAATCAAGTCGTTTGGCTTTCAGCAGTTCGCCCCCAGCAGGATGACGCTCTGAGCAGAGAGCCATTTTACCTCCATCTAAAAAAACCACCACAGATGGAAATGATGCAGGCAAACAGGATTCATGAAAACTGATTCAGAGGCAGCCATTTTGGATTTTAAAGTCGGAGATTTAAAATTCTGGATCATTTTCCGAACTCGGACCTCAGATAGTCCAGGCTTTCGTTGTCGTTTTAACTACCAAGTAACCATGACAACATGTGGACACAGACATTTTGTGTCTCAGGATGCAGGCCGTCCTGAGAGACGGCTGCTGTCTGATCGGGTCAGCGTGGAGGATTAGAAAGGTTAGGAATGACAGAGGCGTCGCCGCCCAGCAGGCTGACACTGACAGACGTCACCCTGGGAAAATGACTGTCACACCGCCGTCACAGAAACGTGTGTGTGTGTGTGTGTGTGATGTAGGGGGGTCAGGGTCCCGGTGTGACCCCGGATCGATAACGAGGCTGACAGATGGCAAACCTGAGCCTGACTCCACCAGAGAATTTCTGCCACGTCCGTGTCTGACTGACAGCGAACGCACCGGGAAGCTCCGCCCCCTACCTGCCTGAAGGCGGTCAGGGGCGACCCCAACGACTGTCAGGTCATTTGGCTGCAGTTCTGTTTTTATCTCATTTATTAGTTTATTTAACAGGAAAAATTCACGCAAACTTGGAACCAAGAGTTTATAGTTGCAGCTAATTCACAACTGCAGCCTGGCTGGGCATTTCTCTGCATTAAAATACAATTTATACATCAAAATACAGTAGAAATACATATATATTCCTGCATATTAATGTAATCAACCTTGCAAACTGTAAATTCATGTAATTAAAAACATACATTAACATATGTACAATTTATAAGATTAAAGACACAAAACTCTGCAACCTCCAAATGTTTAAATATTCTCACAGCCATTAAAAAAAAAGTTTTCTCTGTGCGATAATTTCCATTAACTACTATTTATGTTGCTAAGCATCGATCGGCCATCCTGCAGTTTGAATGAAACAGTTTAGTTTTGTGATATTTTAAGTCTGGAGGTGAATTCCAGCCGAGGCGGCTGAGTGGCGAGGAGCTGGAGGCTGGACCGAGACACACACACACACACACACACACACACACACACACACACACACACACACACACACACACACACACACACACACACACACACACACACACACACACACACACACACACACACACAAGGTGCAAACTCAAAACGCCTGCAGCTCAAATCACAGATGTGTTTATTTAGGTGTGAACATTTGTTGGAGTCATAAAGTTCCTCAATAATCATTTGTAATATTGTCTCTGGATGAAAAAACTGAACACAGCTGGTGCCTGAGTGCACAGGTGTGAATGTTTGCTGCTGCTGGTTTTAAGACCGATGGGCTGCGGATGATCACTCCGTGTTCACTCCGTGTTCACTCCGTGTTCATTCCGTGTTCACTCCGTGTTCATTCCGTGTTCACTCCGTGTCACACGTGATGCTCTCCAGCAGATTAAATCACCTTCTGATTAAAACAATACAAAATAAAACAATCAGGAGGAGAAAAGTCAAAGTAAAATGAAGAAAAACAAGATGCAACACTGAGCTGCTGGGGCTACAGATGACATTTTTTGCTTTGTGGAGAATCTGGAGCTGGAAGTCTCCCAGCGGCTCCAGACCGGCCTAATGATGATCCCCGACGCACTCCACTGAGAGGTCAGAGGTCAGGGGTCGACATCAGAGGCAGGGAAAGAAGAATGTGGGAGGATTCCTCCTCCCTATCCAGGAGGCTGCTGGATTTTTTTTTGTTCTTCAAAACTGTTAAAGAAAAAAACAACAAAAAGCCTTCATGGACTTCAGAAGAATCCTGACCTGCTGAAAATCCGACCTGAGCAGACGAGACGCTCAGTGATTTAGGAGGAGCGATGATGCTGAAGAGCGACAGACCGACCTCTCCTCCTCCTCCTCCTCCTTTGATGAACACAGAAAAACAGATTCTGAGAGACGGTTCTACTGATCCTGGCAGCCGCCCAGAGCCCGTCTGCCTCGTCACCATGGCGACGCAGCCCGGGGGCGGCGACAGCCTCGTTTCAGCTTGACCCATTAGCTGGAAGTCGCCAGAGTGATTACAGTTAATCCTGAGATTAATGACTGTAAAACGGGAATGTAAAGACTAACGGCTCCCACAAACCCGGACGTTCTCCGAAAAACCGAGACGACTGTTGAGACTTCATGGTTGAATGAAACGATTTCTGACATTTTTCATGACAAATTCCTTCATTTCCCACAAATGACGTCAACGGAGAAGAAGGTGAAGGAAAGGGCTCCCATTCCTTTTTTGATAAGTTTCTATAGTTTATAATCTCGTCCATTCGACGTTCAAAATTCGACTGCGTTTCGTCCACAAGGTGGCGCCGACTCAACAGATCCAAAAATCTCCGAAACGTAACAAAGTCACAAATCAGTAGGCATTGCCTGTTACCTAGCAACCCCAGCAAAGCCCAACCCGTTACCTAGCAACCCAAACTGTGCTCCAGTTTGTCACCTAGCTTCACATAACGATTGGTGGTTTCTTACCATCCACAAACCACTTGCTGCATTCCTGCTGGTTATGCAGGAGGCTCCACTTCTGCTTTTCAAAGATGTATAATTTTATCCATCCATCCATCCATTTTCTTGCACCCTTTTTCCCTCAGTGGGGTCAGGAGGTGCTGCTGCCTCTCCAGCTAACGTACCGGGCGAGAGGCGGGGTCACCTGGACAGGTTGCCAGTCTGTCGCAGGGCAACACAGAGACACACAACCATGCACACACACACTCACACCTAGGGGCAATTTGGAGAGGCCAATTAACCTGACAGTCATGTTTTTGGACTGTGGGAGGAAACCAGAGTACCTGGAGAAAACCCACCATACACAGGGAGAACATGGAGACTCCATGCAGAAAGACCGGGAATCGAACCCAGAACCTTCTTGCTGCAAGGCAACAGCTCTACCAACTGCGCCACTGTGCAGCCCTGTATAATTTTATAATAGATAAAAATCGGCAGAACTCAACAGACTAAAATCTGACTTAAAATCAGTTTTAAAGGAACGCTGCTTGGGAAGCTGAAATACCAACAGGAGCAAATGGATTTGACAAGCAGCCGACCTGGAAGCAGCTTTTGCTTTTGCTGGTTCATGTTGGCTTCCAGCAAAAAAACTGTCTCAATGTGTGTATGAATGCATATTAGACATGTTTGGTGTTTCATCTACTTACAATAGGCAGTTTAAGTGAATACTGTGGTTCACTGCATAGCTTTAGATCCATAAATTCACCAAATGTAATTTTCTAATCTTAAATGTTTTCGACTGCAATCGAAAACATCATCACTACTAACATTCTGATCGATAAAATGCGTCTTAACTTTGTGAGCTACTGAAATAAACTTCAATAATATCTTAATGTATTGAATATGACTGTATATTTGAGATGAACTAGCTTGTCACGTTTCAGTAAAACCTGCAGAAATCCCGTCAGTTTGTGTAAAAAGCCGTCACGTCTTCTGGTTGTAGATTCTACAGGAGTTTGAAGAAACGGGGAAATGGAGCAGAAATTTCGACGCTACAATTAGTTTTAGCTTCAGACGGGCCACACTTTTTTATCTAGGTCTCTCCCCGTCAGCCACGCCGGCTCGCTTCCTGCACATCTGTGGCCTCAAAGCTACAAATGATGTGATTATGATATATCATGTAACAGAGAAAGTCTCTTTGTTTCTGCAGATAAAAAAAAAAGGTAAAATCAATACCAGGGAGGTGTGAAGCCTTAAGGGGCCACGGCGTCTTGCTTGGACTGACCAGGTAGGGGTTAGGCCCAGCCGGAGGTTCGGCCCGCTCAGAAATGCTGATTCCACACTTAGGCTGACAGTGATGCATGCTCCAGCCTCTGCTTCCGGTTATCCTGGTACCTGAGGGCTCGGCCGAGGAAGATCAGCTGCAGAGCAGGACGGGGTTACGGATGGACGGGGGAGCAGCAGCGGAACGGGGCGGCAGAGAGACTTATTTATAGAGCCAACAAAGACTGGAGGGAAGAGAGGCGAGGAAGCAGAGGGAGGATGTTTTATGGGATTGGTTGATGAGGAGGTAGAAGAAAAAACAAGAGTTCAACAGTTTAGTTTGTTTGTTAGGTTAGGCATGATGTTAGTGAACCTTTAAGTGTAAAAGCATTAATTCAACTTATTCAAACACTTGCAGTTTTTGCTTTCTCTCCGCTCTGAGTCAAACCAACCAAACCCTTTGAGCAACCTGTTCCCCTCCTCACCTGTGGGGCGCTGCACCAAGAACCACTGAGGGAAACGACACATAAACCTCTGAAGGAGACACTGAGAGCAACTTCCTTCTTCACAAAACGTAAACCAAACTGGAGTGGCATCAGATTTTAGCAGTTGGAGGATTTCTCTTCTGTTTTTGATGCAGTTTGTTTTGGTTGTATTTACCCAGAATGCCCTGCACTATAGTTCACTTCCTGCTTTTGGAGCGCTCTCTGGTCCGTTTGGCGTTCAGATATGCATCCAAACTGAACCAGAGTTCATTTCAACCAAACTGAGGACCAGAGTTTGACTTTTTGTTTGGGTTATGGATTCACACCTCCCCAACAAACCGGACTTTCTACACAGACGGACTGGAGTTTAAACCAAACAGATGGGAATTCAACGTGAAAAAACATCCAAAGTTCACATGGTAAAAAAGTCAAAATGTTCACTGTGGTGCGTCCAAGAATATCCAAACTGAATGATTTCAGAGTTAAATGTGGAGCTGATCCATTCAGAATGATAAAAGATAATATTTTAAAACACTGAATAAAAACTTTATCTGTTCCGTCTATTAAGCCTCCAGACTGTCTTGTAAACTTATCTGGTCTTGATCAATTGTTGTTTTTAAGTTTTTCTTGGACGTTCTCTGCTTTCCTCGCCGTTTTCAGTGAAACTATTTTTCATTCTCAGCTTGTTTGTGAGACAAAACGTTTAAAGAAACAGAAAAGCCAGTTAACTGTCAGAGTTATTTGTTAAGGCTCATAAACTTGGAACATTTATTGTGTTAAATCAACTTAAAGAACACAAAGTTTCAGTTTTCTTTTTAAACTACTTGTTCCCATTTTATTTTCTCAACAAGCACCTCTGAGGCTGACAGCAGTTTATTTAATTCATACTGAAAATAAAAGAAAAAACTATTAACATAGAAGATGCATTTCTATAGAATAATATTTGCTGAAAACTAAAGGATAACAAATCTCTCCAAAGATTTGACCCATTTATAGTTACTGAAGTGGAAATGATCATTTATTTTGTAATTTACAGCCTAATTTTTTGCTCTTTAGTCCTGACCATAAAGGCTTAGATTCAGTTTTGATAAAAGCAAAGACTAATCTGAATGTTTGAAGTTTTCTGTGCTTTCAGACCCTTAATCAGTTAAAAAAGGTCTCAGGCTCACATGAATTCATGCTCTCATGCTCCTAAGCTATGGATCACTTCAACTTTTAACATAAACAGCCATAAAGTGTCGGCATATGTTCACACAGCACAATTTATGAGGATGAAAATTAAGCAATTTGTGGAAAGAATTTTCGGTGTTTGGCTTCTTGGACTGGTGCGTCGCGCTCAGGGCCGTGATGGATGGTTTCCAAACAAAAAGCACGTTTGAGTAAAACACAGCAGAGAGTCTATGAGGCGATGATGGATGGATCAGTTGGCTGAAACGCCGGGCTGCAGCGCAGACTTCACTTCACTCCACGACTCGTCATCTGAGTAAACCTGAAAAACTGGAGATTACAAGATAAGCTCTCACTGAGCTTTTTAAAAATACACAACCTCTCCGTCCGGCATGGGACGCTTTTCAAGCGTGGAAATGTAATTGAGCAAGTGAAAATCAAGTTTCTTGAGAAGGTTGGGCTTTAAAGTCGGTGTTTACAGTGAAACACATGAAGCGAACGAACGCAAACGTAGCTTCAGAGGAGGCCGAAGGCTGCGGTGAAAACTCTCAGGTTTCAGTTTCACTGCTAGAAAAACATTCACTTCAGACGTGGGAGCCATCAGGCTGAGGCCAACTTCAGCTTCTCAGGGTGTCAAAACCTTGTTTCTGTCCAGAACGTGGCATCAAGGTGTTTATTTTATAGAAATATCAGAAACGGCAATGAAAACAGTGGAGTAAGGTAAAGGTCATAGGTCAAACAAACATGACCTGAATTTGAGACAAAGACGAGCTTTGATTCAATTTTCTTTGAGTTTTAATTATTATCTTTCTGTCACAGATTGGATTAAAGGTGTAGAATTAGAAAATGTCTATTAAATTCAATAAGGTGACAAAACTTTAACCTGCAGATTTGGTGGCAAACCAGGAAATTCTGCATGTAAGCAATGAATCACAGGAAATATCAGGGGAAAGTTTGTCCTTTTTGACATCAGGATCCATTTGCTCCTGACGTTAAACTCTTCAGAAAGCCACCGGCTCCACCTCACAGGCTGCGCCAACATCTACTCCTGTGAAGAAGCTCTTCAAGAACAACTGATTGCTTAATATCACTTTTATTTAGTTGGTCATGCTGTAAAAATGTTCATAGCTGCTGCACAAACAGACCAGGATGCAAACCAAACCTATACTTTATCATAAATGTTTTGATAAGAAGCCGTCAGTGCATCACGTTGTCCTTCGTAACGACTGGCAGCTCTTGGTGCGTTTACGGATTTGCAGTTAACATTTCTTACAAGGTAAGAAGATTAAATCAGTGTCACTATGGAGAAGCTATGCATCTAATCATTAACAGATAAACTCTTTAAGGCAGGTGTCCAAAAGGACTCCATCTAAACCTCCAATCAATCTCAACCGGATGCTTCGGACATGAAGAACTACAGACTCCATTCTGGACAAAACCCTGAGATCCTGAAGCTCCTCAGCTCAGAGTTTCAAGTCTTTTAAGTTTTCTAGTTCCTGGCAGAGGCCCAGGATCTCAGGCGAAGGATCCCATAAACGATTACGTATTCTGGGATCCACTCAGACTTTGGTCGCACTGTGGAAGAGGCTTCTACCATTTTCCTTCATATTCCAGTATTTCCACTTACTTTGACGGTACCCTTTCCTTTCCCTGAGTCTGAGTTCTTTCCAACCACATAGTTTGTCTGAAGGTTCTCATATTCCCTCATCAATGTATCATAAAGTTCCTCCATCCATCCATCCATCCATCCATCCATTTTCTAACACCCTTGTCCCTTAGTGTGGTCGGGAGGGTTTCATAAAGTTTCTATACTTTATAATCTCTTCCATGTGACGCTCTTCAAAATTTGACTGCATTTCGTCCACAAGATGGCACCGAGTCTCAGCCTCATCAGTTTGAAGTAAACGACGGTTCCCAAGCACTTTACCTGCAGCATGTGGTTCAGAACCGTCTTCACTCGGTTCGGATCTCCACAAAGTGAAAAACGCCCGAGTATGTGGGAGTGAAAATTCATCTCAGTCACTTCAGTTGGCCAGAAACTTCTCGTCTGAATCCAAGTAATTCCAAGTTTCTTCCTTTGAAATGTAGTTTTAATAATCCCATTTGTGGAACAATTCAAGCCCATTTAATGCTCTTTAAAAATAACAGAACGATGTCAGATTGCCTTGTTTTATCCAGTAACCTCATCATTGTATTAAAAATTAGTTTTCTATGAAATGAATAAAGTCTTGTAGATGATTAAAAGTCCTTGAATCTGATGCAGAAGCATCATTAGCAGCAGAGGCTGAAGCAGCTGAACTCTTAGTAATTCCTGTCACTGAGCGTCGGGGGAAAACGCGTTCGGCCGCCGAACAGAGCGACTCCGACTCACTTCATATAATCGATACCAACAGATCCCAGAGCCCCGCGTTCCTGCAGCATTTACATTTTGATTCAGGTCGTGGATGAAACGAGGAGGGAGTCATCAGAAACAGAAAGGTTAACTCTGCAGCCTCCTCCTCTGGTTTGATCCTCCTCTCAACCCGGCCGCAGACACCCGGAGCATCACAGAGAGTTTGGCTTCGTTCTCTTCGATAAGTCCGAAGCACTTCTTCTGATTCGCGGCTCGCTGATGGCTTGTCAATATATAGATTCCCCCCGAAGCCCCTCTCTGTATTTTAGTGAAAAAGATCTAGTTTTCCATTACTCTCTGGCCCGACGACGCCACCTCGACCTTCTCCACCTGTAATTATTAAAGGCAGAATCCCTGAAAGCAATCAACCTGCCGGCGTTTGTATCTTTGAGATCTTAATAAGCCGAAAGAAGAGAGCAGAAGATGAGCCGAATACAGGACAGAAGGCAAAGGAAGTGAAGAAAATAGACAATAAAAAAGAGGTGGTTTGGTGAAATAAGTTCAGTGGAACAGAAGAAAAACAGCAGGAGAAAAACTACAGAAAATCCAAAAGAAAGAGTGAAACGGCTACACAAATTCAGATTATTTGAAAGATATAAATAGGATTTTCTGTTATTTATTTCAGCTTGTGCATAGAATCCCAATCCACAACAAATAATAATAGATTTTATTTATAATACCCTTTAAATCTTTAGATCCCAAAGGCAGAATGTCCTCTAAAAGCACTGCAACAATAAATAAATAAAAAGTTAAATCTGGCTCAACCGGGTTCTGCTGGAACCGAAACACGAAGCTCCTCCTGGGTTTATCAGCAAATTCCAGACATGAATGTTCAGATCCGAGCCGTTCAGTTCCTCCTTTTAGATCAGAATCTGACCCGGAAAACATCACGATGTCAACACCTCATCAGAACAGCAGCAACAAGAGCCTCATCTCTAACTTAAAAAATGAAATATCAGCAACCTTTATCCAAAGCTGCATTAGCATTATGCTAACCAGAGCAGCATTATGCTAACCAGAGCAGCATTAGCAGCATTATGCTAACCAGAGCAGCATTATGCTAACCAGAGCAGCATTAGCAGCATTATGCTAACCAGAGCAGCATTATGCTAACCAGAGCAGCATTAGCAGCATTATGCTAACCAGAGCAGCATTATGCTAACCAGAGCAGCATTAGCAGCATTATGCTAACCAGAGCAGCATTATGCTAACCAGAGCAGCATTATGCTAACCAGAGCAGCATTAGCAGCATTATGCTAACCAGAGCAGCATTATGCTAACCAGAGCAGCATTAGCAGCATTATGCTAACCAGAGCAGCATTATGCTAACCAGAGCAGCATTAGCAGCATTATGCTAACCAGAGCAGCATTATGCTAACCAGAGCAGCATTAAAGCTGTTAAAACAAATTCTTATTTACAAAATGACAATATTTTCATCTGAAACCAGAGTTTCAAAGAGCCGCAGTAAAAAGCTGCTGGTGGTTTTTTAAGCTTCGCTGTAGTGAAGAAGTTCTAAGTGGGTCAAGAAGAAGAAAGTTGATCATGTGATGCCGTTTCCCCGGCGGTTCCGAGTTTCCCAAAGGAAATCCCAGGAGCAAAAGGCAGAACTCAGATTATTACTGGACTCTCTGGTTTAAAACAGGTCAGACTGTTATGTATAGTTATTAAATGTATTGTTTTAGGTTAAATCTTCAAGACCTGTCAACTAGATAAAAATTATAAACAACTTCACAAAACTCTACTTAGAGAGAGAGTCTAAATATGAACAGAAATCTTATTATTTATAGGTTTAATCAATATTAAAATGTATTGATTATGGATTATTCCAAGACTTTTTAGATTTATGAATTAAACTAAATCTGGTTAATGACATTAACCAACAGGAATAAAATCTAAGCTGTTTGTTGTATAATTTTCACGGATCCCAGTCGGTTGTTGCAGATTGTCGCTGGTTCTGAACCCGGTTCTGGTACGAACCCGGTTCTGGTACTGAACCCGGTTCTGGTACTGAACCCGGTTCTGGTTCTGCTGGCAGTTTCTTCCTGTTAAACAGGAGTTTCTCTCCACTGTCACTGCATGCAGGCTCAGTCTGAATGATGCAGGTCAATCTGGGTTTTCTCACCTTTGAATAACAAATTGAATGTTTGACAACTAGAAACAAATTGAATGTTTGTGATTTGAATTTAATTTTTGTGTAAAGTGCCTCGAGACGTTATTGGTTAAATAAACTGAATTCAACGTTTCACATAAACAGAAAACGAAGAGCAAGGTCACAAGAACCTTCATGTTTCTGAAAGACCAAGTGAACCAGGATTTGTTCTGCCTAAATCTGAAGTCTGGTGGAGACGACCTCTGTGATCTGGAGGTGAAAGGTCAGATCTCAGGCCTCGACAACCTTCAGAAATAACATCAGCATCAAGTTTCCCAGGGATTCTGGTTTTCATTAAACACGTTGAAGTCGGTTTCTGAGACGAGCTTTTTTCAGTCTACTTGTCTTCAACGATCTTTAAGGCGTTTGCTCTGTTTGTATCATTACAGCTCATTTACAGCATTTAGCTCATTCCTGACATTTTAAATGTGACTTTTGGGGTTGGTTGTTGGTCACCCAGCATTCATTCACTCAATATGAAAGCATCATCCATCCATCCATCCATCCATCCATCCATCCATTTTCCTGCACCCTTGTCCATCAGTGGGTCAGGAGGGTTGCTGGTTCCTCTCCAGCCAACGTTCCAGGCGAGAGGCGGGGTCACCTGGACAGGTCACCAGTCTGTCGCAGGGCAACACAGAGACACACAACCATGCACACACACACACACACACACACACACACACACACACACACACACACACACACACCTAGGGACAATTTAGACAGACCAGTTAACCTGACAGTCATGTTTTTGGACTGTGGGAGGAAACCGGAGTACCTGGAGAAAACCCACCATGCACAGGGAGAACATGGAGACTCCATGCAGAAAGACCGGGAATCGAACCCAGAACCTTCTGGCTGCAAGGCAATAGCTCTACCAACTGCGCCACTGTGCAGCCCTGAAAGCATTATTACAAGAAAAAAGTTAAATTACCATAAAATATATCTCTAAAAAAGCTAAATATTGAGTTCAGTTCAATTGATGGATGATTCTGTTTTCTTAAGCAGCAGTTTTTCATGCCACCAATAAAGATGTCGGAGCCGTTTTCTTTCCGTCACAGGTTGCTCTTCGTTTCTAAAACTTTTTTATTTCTCCCCTCAGAAAGCAGAAATCAAAGAACTTTTCTTCCTTTGCAGTTTCCCCAGCCTCTGCAGAGAGATGAACTTTACCGGCCGTCCTTTCACATCCTCGTCTTGTCAGAGCAGAGAGAGAAAACTTTGATGGAAAAGGTCTCCCTCTCTCTGAGAAATGAGGCCTTCACCCCGTTTATTGCTGAGCCGCGCCGTTTTCGCGCCCTGGACGCCGACAGGAAAAGTGTCAGGCGGGTTTCTGATGTGAATTTGCATCCCTCAATGACGGGTGACAGCGGCGAAAGGCCAGGAGAAAACCGGCCCATCGATCGGCGCGCGGAAACTATTCAAAGAAACGGATGGGAAGAAGGTGCAGGGCTGCTCATACGGGGCTCCATCCCTGCTTTAAAGAACAGAACTTCATTAAATTCTGCCACTCTGTGTTTGTATCAGGGCGACGGGGAGGGGGGGGGGGCGGCGCTGATGAGAGCTGGACCGCAGCTTCACCACAGAACAGCTATTAACTCGGCTCCGGCTCCACCGGCCGTCTCCTGCATGCACAAACAGCAGGTTGTCACGGGTCGTTCCCACGGCGACGACACCAGGAACACCTCCAGGTGAGGAGGGAGCCGCACATGCTCAGTCAGGAGCCAGCTGGAATGAAAAACACTGCAGCAGCAGAACGCTCAGGTGGAAACGTTGGTGTGTTTACACCAGATCACAGAACCAGAACCACAGGTTGAAACGGTTCCTGAACGCGACGAGACATTAAGGTATAAAAAGATTTCAAATACAGACTTTTATCTTACGTTAGAAAACAGCAAATAATGTGGAAAATGTGAAATCATAACTTCTGAACAGCAGTAGAGAATCTGTAGCAGAACTTTAACACCAGCCAGTGTTAAACTTTAACACCAGCCAGTGTTAAACTTTAACACCAGCCAGTGTTAAACTTTAACACCAGCCGGTGTTAAACCAGCTGGTGTTAAACTTTAACACCAGCCAGTGTTAAACTTTAACACCAGCCGGTGTTAAACCAGCTGGTGTTAAACTTTAACACCAGCCGGTGTTAAACCAGCTGGTGTTAAACTTTAACACTGGCTGGTGTTAAACTTTAACACCAGCCGGTGTTAAACCAGCTGGTGTTAAACTTTAACACCAGCCGGTGTTAAAGTTTAGGTCGTCCTGAACATCAGCTGGTTTGAACTGATCCCTGTTACGTCCCAAAGCCAATAACTCCATGTTGTTCTTAAAAAAAGACAAACTTTTTAATTTCCCCTTCAATATTGTTAATAATCAAAATCCCAAAGTTTTAATACAACTCTCCTAATTTGGACACTTGAGTTTTATATACGGTACAATACTTTCAAAACTCTCATTCATTTTTTAAAAATAATAATAATCTTTGGCCATCATCAAAAATCTGTGTCTTACTGTTTGACTTTTAATAACTATTTTTAATGAAAGTATATATTAAATATATTGTTTTCACAGCTGCATTTCCTTTATAAATGTGTGAAAATCTTTGGTAATTTTCTGCTAATGTTGAAAAAACTATCTTGTAATTGCTTAAATAAGAAACAATTAAAATTGCAGGTGAATAAGTTTGTTTGTGTGACGAGTCATTAAACAAAATAAATCACGGCGCCATATTCCTCCAACTACTTCCTGTCTTCTTCTTCTTCTTCTTCCTAGTTTGCACCAGTAGTAACATCTGGTTGTTGGTCATGTGACTGGTGATGCAAAAAGGTGTTTCTATTGCAGTTTTGCAAAATAAACCAAAACAAACCACTTCATACTGGCGTCAAGACTTTTTTGTCAAAAAACAAGGTTTTTCAAAATTGCCGTTTTTTTATGTTAATTTATTTTCAAAATGTCTTTGTGTAATTATATGGTAACACAGCTGAACAAAAGTTGAACATACTATCATTTATGTGCTTCCATATAGTTTGTGTTTTGTGGCACTCCTGTGGTTCCATACTTAGAACCAGCTAGAAGTGAGGAGTCATTTTTTACAGTGCGTTTGCTCAGACAGTCGGCCAGCAGCCGTGCGGCGCTGTCACACTTCATCAAAGCTCCATCACCAATGATAATGTGACCCGGCCGACTCAGCACCGCCGCTTCCCGCTGCCCAGAATATTGGCAAGTGTCAGATAGCCGATAGATTTATGTATGCAAATGAGGCGGATCGATGGCGTCTGCCACGGCCGGAGATCTACAACCACGCCGCATCGCCTGGAATATTTCCTGTCAAGTAAAACCCGGCGGAGAGAGAGTGGAGGAAAAAACCTGATATGAAAGGAAAAATGATTTGAGGAAGAAGAAGAGGAAAAGTGGAGATTTGATGAAGAAGGTTCGCTGTCAAGGCGACGGCAGCCGGCCAATCATCAGAGGGAATAAATCAGAGCTGGGCTGTCATTGGAGGAGCAGGCGAGTTTTACACGCTTTCCTGTCAGATTACGGCCGATTCATGTGGATTAAATCTGGTTTTACAGGAAGCAGAACCAAAGGAAGCAAATCTACAGAAAATACGATTCACTGAAGCTTCAATTTACTCTATTCACGACTTTTAGACAACATTAATATGAGCATATTTAATGTTTATTTTAAGTATGTCTGTAAATGAAGTGTGATTTTAATTGTGTTCATTTTTAAGTTTGTTTTAGCAACTGCCAAAAAAAGTAAAATTACTTTAAATAATGTGGGAAAATGTACATCGTATGATGTCGCCTAGATGTGTAACAACAAACACAAATAAATTTGAATTTATTTTAAAATGCCAGTCACTTTTAGTTGGTTTTATTTCTATTTTAAAGAGACCATTACCATCTACAATAACTGAAGAATTTGATTTAATGAGAATAATATAGCATTTTTGAATTAAATCTATAGAAATGTATTTTTGTTTACAAAACTCCTTCATATCACACACTCATCCCATAAAGGAACTTTTTTCATAGCAACAACATGAAAAAAATGCTTCTTATGAATTTTGAGGACAGAATTGATCATTAAAAACAATCAATAATTGGCCTATTTTGTAATTAAACTCTCCCCAACAAATAAATATAGCTAAAATATATGTATATTAGCTATAAAAATAATTACTTATATTATTTTACCCATCTTTACTCAGATAAATATATTGAAAAATCTAACGACGGGTGAGGCGGGGTGATGGGTGAGGATGGGGTGAGGATGGGGTGAGGTGGGGTGATGGGTGAGGGTGGGGTGAGGATGGGGTGATGGGTGAGGATGGGGTGAGGGGTGAGGATGGGGTGATGGGTGAGGTGAGGATGGGGTGATGGGTGAGGTGAGGATGGGGTGATGGGTGAGGTGAGGATGGGGTGAGGGTGGGGTGAGGATGGGGTGATGGGTGAGGTGAGGATGGGGTGATGGGTGAGGTGAGGACGTGGTGAGGCGGGGGTGAGGTGGGGTGATGGGTGAGGGTGGGGTGAGGACGTGGTGAGGCGGGGGTGTCGGTCGCTTGTCGCCGTGGCAGCAGCCGCCGCCGTGTCACCGCCTCCCCCGTGGGAACCGGCCGTCAAACGGAAAGGTTGTCTCACATCTGCATAATCATTAAAACGGCGACAGAAAGTCATTCTGGGAAACAATCAATGTTGTTTTAAAGAGCCTTAAAAAAACAGAAAGGCTGGAGGTGTCTTAAAGAAGATTTAGTGTCTCGTCCCGACGAACGGCAGCGCTGGCAGTTTTACCGGAGACACAGAACCTCCCAGGGTTTAGCAGGCAAACAAACACTGCGGATCAGATTTTATTCAACCAGCGGGAAACACCGACTCTGGATCAGTTTACCTGCTAAACACATTTCAGTCATTATGGAAAATACATCATCATCTTCATAACATCCTTTATTCTGGACTGCAGCTGATCTAATGTTTGGAAGTAAAGTCTGTCTGGTAAAAGCTACAGACTAGTTCAGTACTACAGTAAATATCTCTGATATTTATCTTAGTATTACACGGAGCTGGGCAGATTACCGGAATATTGTGATGAAGTAATAGTGGTAGTGTACTTATATTGTTAGTAATTTAAATGGGAACGAGGCGAAAGCTCGTTCTAAACTTGTGGCTTGTTTATTGTTGTCATAGCAACTCCGTAGCAACTGCCTACCAAGATGGCTGCTGCCGTCTTGAATAACAAATGCAATCAAGACAGTAGTTGCCAGTTCTCTACTAAACCGGGATACATATCTGACAGTTTCCCAGGCATCAGAACTGCCAAGTCGCATTTCATTCATTTTTCATGAGACGTTCGTCTGAATTCTGAATGTTTTGGGGTTTTTTTCTTCCTTCATCCTATTGGCTTGTGACGACACCGCCAGCTCTGATCGCTGAATAAGTTTACGCCTGATCCACAGTCCGTCGTTATTGCTGCTGTGAACAGAGACATGAACTGTTCACCCAGAACTGATGCCGTGGCCTGGCGCAGCCGGACGGACCCGTTTAGGATGAACCTGTATAACTGCCTGCAGCTCCAGTTTATTCACGGGTTTTATCGTGTTTTTCCTTCATTGCTTTGGCCGCTACAAGCTGAGAACCAAAACTTCAACAGCACTACAGAGACAAAACACTTCAAACAAGAGAAAATAATAAATACTTGAATTATTAAATAAACCTACATAAAACACCGTTTAAAAAATCTCATTGGTACATAATAATAATGTGTGGAAGAAAACAGATTTCAGCGGAGCAGTAGATCCACACAGTCCCTGCAAACACTGTAATTCATATAGTAATATTAAAGTTTTTGTAATGTAAACGCAGATAAATGTCTCAGAACCTGAATGCCTGTTTAGTTTTTATTAATTTGGGCCAGAAACTTTCAGCACTAAAGTGAAAAAAGTTTAAACTAAATCAGAACTAAATTGGGACATGAGAGCCTATTAAATAAAAACAGCAGATAACGGTGACACGGGGAAGAAGAGCAACATGGAAAAAAGAGGAAAAGAACAAGAAATAATAAAAGAAGTGATGAGGAAGCAAAGGGGAGGAGAGGAGGTAAGGAGAGTGTCCTCCTCCATCAGCAGATAAGCGGCAGAAACAGATGAATCCTATTGGCCGGAGAGCCTCATCCAGCCTCTTATCTCCTCGCCTTCATGAACTCAGGACACATTTCATAGAAATTTGCGAAATCAGGAAAGCCGTGTATCGTGTCATCTATCACCGGCCGACGCCGGCCCATACATCCTCACAGCTTCACAATAAAAGCCACAATTGACATATTTTTTTTGCTTCCCAACAATTATGCTGCAGCCGCTTTCAAGGTCGAACAAAACTTTGAGGAGTTTAAGTTTCAGGTCCAGAATGAACACATTTACAGATGAGCAGCCAGACAGTCGGGACGAGGAGCCGGAAAAACTTATGACGGAATTAAAATAAAGACAAAAGAATTTATCTTACTGTTTGAATTCCCTCAAAACACAAAACAATCAAACGGAAACTTCATGAAATAAAACATCATTAATCATCGACTCTTTGTTCCCTCTGAACGAGGTTGTTGTCACGTTATCAAAAATAAAACAGTATTATAAGATATCATATCTTCTACCTGCTCCGTTTCGAACAGAAAATATAACATTCGCACGTCACATGTGCAGAATAATTTGTTCTACATTTTTATTTCTTACGTTTGTTTCATGCTATTTTATTTTGTTTTCTTTTTTCTTGATTGTCTTTTCTGTCTGTTTGAAATAAATAAAATAAAAAAATAAAAACGGTATCATAGACACAGAAAAGTTTTCATCCACATGAACCTGCACAACAACTACGACCCTGAGCGTTGTTTTAAACATGCCAGACCCGCAGGGGGCAGCGTAGCGCAAAGCTAAAACCCGTCAGCAAATCAGATTGCTTCAAAACAAACAACTTCCTGTTGGGAATTAAATCTGGAGGATCATTTGTGCTCTGCTCCTCCCAACACCTTGCCACGCCCCTCTGAGTCTCATGGCCACGCCCCTCTGATTCTCATGGTCACGCCCCTCAGTCTCATGGCCACGCCCCACTGATTCTCATGGTCAAGCCCCTCAGTCTCATGGCCACGCCCCACTGAGTCTCATGGTCACGCCCCTCTGAGTCTCATGACCACGCCCCTCAGAGTCTCATGGCCACGCCCCTCCGAGTCTCATGGCCACGCCCCTCAGAGTCTCATGGCCACGCCCCTCTGAGTCTCATGGTCACGCCCCTCTGAGTCTCATGGCCACGCCCCTCTGAGTCTCATGGCCACGCCCCTCAGACTGCTGGCCAGTCAGATTCGTCTGGGGGCGGGGCTAAGCTTTCATGCAGGTTACACTTTAATAATTTATTCATTTAAAAAGTTTTGAGTTTTCTCATTTTTCTGATTTAAAATTTCTAATCCGAGACATTTTTTTTTTTACAGTTTACACCTTAAAAAAAAATGCTTTTGAATTTACATTTCTATGCAAATGTTCATTATAAACAATTAAAGACATGAAACTTTGGTTTGTGCATTTTAACCTGGATAATCTCTTTACTCTGCATTTGTTCTGTCCAGAGATGAACTGAGAGCTTCCAGGCCAACATCAGTTTATTCTCCGTTTCCTCTGTGGTATTAAGCAGAACCTGGTCTGCAGCTCGCAGGCAGTGAAGTTTGAATCGGGTCCTGAATGTGTGCCCTCGTGTTGTGCATGACAAACTGGTCCAATTCCAGGCGTGTCGGGACGCCCGGCTGATATTTGTCTTGCTGGTGTTGAAGATGTTTTGCCGGTTCCCTCCTCTTGTGTTTTTTTTAGTTTCCCTGCAGATTTAAATCGGCTGGAGGGCCCGCGGTCCGTTCCTCCTCTGACAGCGCAGAAATAATTACAGTTACAGACCGGCTCGCTGTTATATTAGCCCTCTTATCAGGCTGCAGGGGGGAGTAGTTGATCAAGCGAGGTCACTGTATCCTGACCACAGCACAACAGCTACACGGTTATTTGGAGATATGATAAATAAAAGCTGCAACAACACTCTTATCAGCCTCTGAGTGCTTTTTGTTTCATTCTCTCTGCTCTGTGGCCGCGTCTCCGGAGAAAAGAGGGGAAAGTTAACAAAAACCTGCAACCATCTGGTGATTAACTCCGGAGCTAAAATAACAGATGATTTCTCTGCATGATTTTAAAGCTTCAAGCTGAGAAAGTGTGCTTTCAGCATGCATGCGGGGCTATTTATTCATTCCCCGACCCTGTCAGATAGCGTGTGAGGTTGTGTAAATGCAGCCACATTATTCTAACAACGGGGTCGCAGACAGCAGAGAGCAGAGATAATAGATGCACCTACATTATCCTGAGGTGGCGGGGAAATTGAGAGGTGAGGAGGGTGAGCAGAAAAGATGTGCCTACATTATTAGAAAGCCAGATTGATAGTGACGGAGGTCGAGGCTGAGGGGGTAAAAATAAATACATCTACATTATTCTGGAGTCATGCGAGTACGGGAGGTTAGGCCGAGCGAGAAAAACAGATGCAGAGGCATTATTCTTTAGTCAAAGTGAAATTTTTAGAGGTGGAGGTGAAGCTGGAAAACTGTGTGAACCATTACTCTTCGGTTAAAGTGATAGTGGGAGGTTAAGGATGCAGCTTTACCTGCTTTATTCAGAGCCTGGAAGGCCACAGTCAGCGGCTGCTGGTGAATCCCTACAGGAGAGAAAACAGTTATTATGACACAAATCACTTCATTAGTACTTCAGTTTACTGAACACATTCATAACAAATGCTGTCACACGCTGCTAAAACAACCTGCACACAAAAATTAGGACCAAGTATTTAACTTTCTACTACTTAATTACATAACAATGCACACTTTCCAAAATCATAATGCAATGTGAAAAACATGTAGAAAATGCTAGAAAGGGTGATTAATATACATTATTTGATAAATTAAAATAGTTTAACAAGAGCCGGAATGCAAACAATTTCAACTGGTCACAATAAGTAAATAACTGATTTACAAATAAAACTATTTTGAATATTTTTTTTTGTTGATGTCAAGGCAAAATGTTCATGTTTAGTCTTCAGTCTGTATGTTGAAATTCACACCGACAAGCAGCGTCAACAGTAAATGTTGCTCAGGAGGGTTTGACATGAATTGTGTTGTGCAGAAACCTTCAGCATGAATATGACAGATAGTCAATGTAGCGACAATGCAAACTACCACAGCGCCAACTTTCTGACAGCAGTTTGAGCTCAGATATGCAGAGCTGGTGGTTTACCGCCTCGGGAACCGCTTCACGTTTTCAGTGTCAGGACGGCAAAAACTGAAAGAGGAGAGCCACAGCACACAGGTGACAGACAGACAGACAGACAAAAACACAAACTACAGTCAAACATTTACAAACTGACGTCTCACTGCCACACATTTAGGTCAAAACACCTGCTGTAGTTCAAATTTCAGTTTAATTAACTCCTCACAACTCCAACTGTATATTCATATAATATTTAACAGATAAGATTATTAAAAAGTTTATTTATTTCAGTTACTCAAATAAGTGAGGTTTTTGTTGTATTTAAATTTAGCATTGCGTTAGAAAAACACAGACAACATATCAGACAGTCAAAATAAAACATATAAAGCTGCAGTAAAGGACTTAAACTGAGGTTCTGCTGATCTAATGACCTGATCATTTAACTTGATTAATTTAACCTGATCAGTTTGACCACCTGTAACGAGGAAGACTTCAATACGGGGTCCATTTTAAAAGCACTTTATTAAAAACACTTTATTTAGCACTGGTTGCACTTTAAGCACAGATTTGTACATTAATAGCCATTTGGAATCAAGAAATTTTAACTATTGATATTTAACTAGCATGTAGCCATTTGTGCCGCAGGTTAACCAACTTAGTTTAAATCAAACGGAATTAGTGTCGTTTGTGCCGTTATCATTTTTAAGATATTAATAAATGTTTCCAGAGGTTATTAATGGTCAACCAGACACATGTTGTGTTAATTAAACGGTACTACAAATATTCTCGTTGCACAAAATATCAAACTCAATTTATATATTTTTTGTTTGCTTTAAACTTTTTTATCTTAAAAATTATCACGGCACAAACAATTTTTTTGCTGCACAAACGTTTGACACCAATTTCGTTTAATTGGAAGAAAATTCAAATACTAAAATCCAAACGCTCACCTGTCTTTTCCGTTTCCGCTCCAGGGTGTTCGGGCAAATGTTTCCCCAGGGATACAGAGAATATTTATTGGTTCCGGGAGAGGAAAGGTCCCGGGATAAAATTGTGGGGAATTTTCATAACTGCGCTTTGGTGTAAGGCTTAAATATTAAATATTTATAAACGGGATAATGTGTATAGATTTGTATTTATTTAAAATGTATATAGATGGAAGTTGGAAAACTTATACTAACTAATGACATAGGGTTGACAAAATAAATGTATTAACAGCTAAATCTGACATTATCTACAAAGCAGTGTTTTATTAAAACATTAAAGATAAAACAAATACTCAGAACACGGTAAAATAAAGGATGAGATACATTCTTTATTGTAATTAAAGTCTTCAATCATCAGCTCAGCTGCACTGCAGGAATGTCACATCAAAAGATTTCCAAACAAATCAAGAATTTCATCGTCTTTGAAAATACAAAAGAAAATCAGCAAAAACCTTCCCAACCATTGCACTTCAATGGTTGGCAGGAATGAAAAAGATTTTTTTAAAAATCATACAAACCAATAAATTTTGAGATTTCAGATGAGCAGAGCTGGAAATATGCAAAAGATTAAATTATTCAAAATCAAAACTACTTCCAGTTCTTCTTTCGGCTTCAAACCATTTAGAGATGAAAACACTTTCAGGTCAAACAGATTCTGGACGTTTTCTGCAACATGATTTAAAATAAATCACACAAAAAAATCAAAACAAACTGCAGGATTTGCTACAAAACACATAAAACTGCAGCTTCACAAAGATTCACAGACAAATAAAAGAAAGTCAATGTCTTCAGCTTGATTCAGGGACGGATAAAGCTGATAAGTTCCCACTTTCAGGAAACTAACAGCTCACAGCATCACCTTCACTTTCCCGGTTTATTCATGTCAAGAACATAAACTGGTTCTGTTCATTCTGCAAATAAATTTAAAGATTATACAGAAAAACAACATTGATTGAACAGAAATAGCTGCTTTTAATCCCATCCAACCCGTTTCTGTTCTTATATTTCTGTCTGAACAAATCTTTAGAAATAAAAGATGCTTGTTTATAACCCAGGGTGCCATTTTGGACTCTTAAAAAGCCAAATTTAGTAAATTTATCAGATTTTTCAATTATTTATAATCCAAATTGAGCCTTTTTTCTTAGATCTGCAGCGAACAGAACCAGAGGGAGGGACTCTTCCAGGTCTGGGCTCAAACAAAAACGTTGCCTTCACTTTCGATCATACAGCAACAGAAACAAGGCTCTTAATATGAAACAGGAAGTAATAGCAAAGAGGAATAACTTCATGATGAGATCAGCGATTGAAGATGACGAAGGATTGTTTTTGGAAAAACGTTTAAAGAGCTTCATGTTCAATGCTGTGAATAAAGGTGGAATAAGGTTCTGGTTCTAAATGATATTCAGGATCTTTCTGAGTAACTTTTCTCACTAAAACAACAGAAAAAGTAAAAAATGACAAACAACCAATCAGAGAGCACTTCAACTCAGTTGCTAGGCAGGGAATGTTGCATTGAAGTTCAAGGACTGTGCAGCTCTCTGGAAAATCCTGAATCAAACTTCTCATCTCAACGAGGCTCATGGGTAACGGAGTATTTTGCCTTACGTACGGAAGATCCTTGTTGCCAGAAAAGCAGAAAAATTAGATTAATTTTGAGCGTATTTTAAACTGAAATACTGAATATTTAACTTTCTAATGTTTGAAGTTCCAGTGTGAATCATACAGCGCCATCTAGTGGCACAAACACTGAACAACGTTTAACTGTTGGACTGCTGTCAAACCTCCTTTTCAACATATTAGCATCTTAAGACATGTTTAGTGTTTGGACATCAGTTTGATAATTATTAAGTATCTGAAACCAGGAATCTCAACTGAACATTTAACAAACCACTTCAAGCTAAATACAATTTATTTTCTTTATTTTTTAATTAGTTTATTTATGTATTCAACTGTAATTTTTGGTCTTACTGTTTGGCCAGATTTTTTAATTGACAAGGCCAAAAAAACAACTGAAAGTTAAAAACTATATGAAAGTTTTGTTGTTATATTTTTTGTGTTTCTGGAAAATAAGCAAAAGATTTTGGCTTTTTTGCTGCAAAAGCAACACATCAGTTTATGTTCTGCTTTCATTTCAACTTTCAACCTTTTTCTACATCTTTAGGCAACAACGGGCTTCCATAAATCCAAAAACTAATTTCTTTACCCAACACTTTTCTTGTAAATGGCCCTTTAATAGAGATGTCCCTATACAGCGCCCCCTTGTGTCAGATGCTTAATAAATCAATGAAAAGCTTTGGATGTTTGAGATTAAAGCCGTCTTCTGTGTTGTAAACTCGTGCTGCATTCACTGTCTGACAGAAATTACTGTTTATTTCAGTTTTTACATGAATTTGGTTGTTTCCTGAATCAAAGACGTGAAATCAATCAGTTCAATTCAAAAACAAAAACCACAAACTGTGAACTTTGCTTTTTTTAATTGCAAAAAGACACTGATTATCTGTCTCGCTCCTCATCTTTGTTTCCAGGTCAAACAGGAGGAGGGAGAGGTGCATGATGGGTAGTGTAGTCTGTCCCTCTGCTGTGGTGACGGGGCTCTATGAGATGGCCTTGGCTTCAGGGAGGAAGGCTTCCCAGTATTTAATGAGCTGCGGGTCAGAAAACAGACGATTGTTTTGCTTTTAGATTCTCATTAAAAGTTGCAGCAACAATTTTAAAAATTTGACACAAAAGAAAAATGTACAACTTCAAATTAAATTCCTGTTTTGTTTCAATTTTTGTTTTTTAATAAAAAATGAGTGATGTCAAAACTTTGATGAATAATAATAAACATGTTCCATAAAATATATTAAACAAAAACAAGTCTTTTTTTCGTGTAACTCAGGTTTAAAATAAAATGTTTTACCTGCTGCTGTGTTTGAACCAGCGACTCCAGGTATTTAACGATGATCATTTTAAAGTCCTTAACTCTCTCCTTCTGCAGGAGAAACATGGATGGATTGAAACTAACAGAGCAGAAAGCGCTGGATTTAAAAAGCCGAGTCCGACTCGTACCTCGAACCTGCTGACTTCTTTGCGGATGGTTTTGGAGATTTGCTCGAAGTCTCTCTCGCCCTGCTGGACTTTCCCCTCCAGCTGAAACACAGAAGGCAGAAAATATTCAGTTTATTTGTCTTTAATACATGCTGCCTGGTATAAATGTGTCATTTAATTCTTTATTGCACCAGCAATGTGGGGCCACACTAAGAAACTTTCTTAAATTTTGAAAATAAATTTGTAAAATTATGAGAAAAGTCATTTTAATTGGAACAAAGTTTAGACAGTTATAAAGTGATCAGCTCACCGAGTCCATGTGGTTCTTTTTTTAAACACTCAGTCGTTTGCACAATCATTACAAATTACAGCAACTGATAATAATTTGGCGTTAAAAAAATAAGCATTTTCTTATTTGTAACATATAAATAATGTATAATTTCACAAGACACTCAACATTCCTTTAATTTGAATTAGATTGCATTCAGGGGTTCTCATAAAACTACAACTTTTATAAATTTATTCTCATTAAAACAACTTTATTCTCGTATTATTGCGAGTTTGCTCTGCAGCTTTCTTTTGATAACGACTATTCTCATGATTAGAAAGTTTCTACTCACAGTGAGAAATTTAGAAAAAACATAATTTTAGTATTTTATTACAGGTGAAAAATATTCCGCATTAGGAAATTACTTTTTAATAACTCATCACTTATGTCTAAACATATTTACTGCTCTTAACGTCTTGACATGACCTCACTGTAGATAAATCTGGACTTTAACTTTCTGTGAAATTCAGTTTTAATTTCAGCTTCATTAATAAAAACATTTAAAAACTTTTTGGACTGAATAAAATCGTTTAGGTTCTGCTCTTGGGGGCGTGTACCAACATTTCGTCCAATGACAAAGTGAGAATGGTGGGCGGGGCTTGATCAGGCTACTGAACTCAACCAATCAGAGCAGACTAGGATTTAAACCAGCAACCTACTCATTAAATCACCGTTTCAGAGGAACTTCAAGGTTTTAAAAGTCAAATTTAAGGTCAGAAAGATTTTTCATCTCTACTCAGACCAATTTATGTGGCGGAGGATGAATGTGAAAACAACTATAAGCAAAAGCAAAAACATGTTGGACTAAATGTGCGAGAGGTGAACTAAATGAGGCAAATGAAGGCGTGAAGCAGGCAGCAGACAGGCAGCACACAGACAGACAGAAACAGGCGGGGGCGGGTCCTACCTCCTCAATCTCCTGGTGGTGGGAAGGCATGGCAAGGAAAACGCAACAAAATTTAAGAGGCTGGAGAAAATAAACTCAGAGCTTCCAGAACCAAAGAGGAAGATCCAGAAAGATGAGTAAACAGCGAGGAAGAACAAAACCACTGAGGGAAAATTTGCAAACTTACAGAAAAAATGCTGATAAATTTCAGTCCTTTAGTGGATTTCATGAAAAATGATCAACTGAAACTTTAGGAGAAGTTCAGAAAATGTCTGGAGCAGAAGTAGTTAATATTCTGAAAATACTCCTTAGTTTTTGGTTCTAAGAATCTAAAACTTTTATTTTGTGAGTTTAAATAGGATTAAAACTGAGAGCAGACATTTACATCGAGTTACGGCCACTGAAGATGGAAAAACAAGAACATTTCTGCCAGAAAGTCTCAGAAATTTTCTAGAAAAAACAGGAAATTTCTGAGTTTGAGATTTTAAATACTGCAGTGATTGAGTTTATTGTTTAAATGTATTTATTGGCCAGTTTTATACACGTCAGTGACTTTAAACTGATTATTGAGCAGCAGTTTCCAGCTGACTGCAGTTTGTGTTTGGTGCCCACAGGGGGCAGTGTGGGTTAATGCCCTGATTTACAGCGGAGGAGCCTTCATCACAGAGAAGCTTGATGATGATGATGATGATGATGATTATTAGACACAACTGGACTCAAAATGAAATTATTTTTTTCTAATTCAACCAAGAAAGGAAAATTATTTTGACAGGATTATTGTTACTTTTGTACATTTTTGTGAGTAAATGATTAAAACTGACATTTTTTTAGACAAAATCTTTTTATTAAAGTTTTTAACTTAGAGATTGCATCGCAGCAGAAACTGTTCATTAACATTAGAGTTAATTTGCTGATTATCCCTGGTGTAACGCTGAACCTGCAGGGTTTTGGTTTTGCTTGGTTGTGTTTCGTCCAGGTTCTGCTCCCAGGTTTCCCTGTAGGTCCGGTTTGGATCAGCTGCAGGTTTTGCTTCGTTGTGTTTCTTCCAGGTTCTGCTCCCAGGTTTCCCTCCAGCTCCGGTTTGGATCAGCTGCAGGTTTTGCTTCGTTGTGTTTCGTCCAGGTTCTGCTCCCAGGTTTCCCTGTAGGTCCGGTTCGGATCAGCTGCAGGTTTTGCTTCGTTGTGTTTCTTCCAGGTTTTGCTCCCAGGTTTACCTCCAGCTCCGGTTTGGATCAGCTGCAGGTTTTGCTTCGTTGTGTTTCGTCCAGGTTCTGCTCCCAGGTTTCCCTGTAGGTCCGGTTCGGATCAGCTGCAGGTTTTGCTTGGTTGTGTTTCTTCCAGGTTCTGCTCCCAGGTTTCCCTGTAGGTCCGGTTCGGATCAGCTGCAGGTTTTGCTTGGTTGTGTTTCTTCCAGGTTCTGCTCCCAGGTTTCCCTGTAGGTCCGGTTTGCATCAGCTGCAGGTTTTGCTTCGTTGTGTTTCGTCCAGGTTCTGCTCCCAGGTTTCCCTGTAGGTCCGGTTCGGATCAGCTGCAGGTTTTGCTTCGTTGTGTTTCGTCCAGGTTCTGCTCCCAGGTTTCCCTCCAGCTCCGGTTCGGATCAGCTGCAGGTTTTGCTTCGTTGTGTTTCGTCCAGGTTCTGCTCCCAGGTTTCCCTGTAGGTCCGATTTGGATCAGCTGCAGGTTTTGCTTCGTTGTGTTTTGTCCAGGTTCTGCTCCCAGGTTTCCCTGTAGGTCCGGTTTGGATCAGCTGCAGGTTTTGCTTCGTTGTGTTTCGTCCAGGTTCTGCTCCCAGGTTTCCCTCCAGCTCCGGTTTGGATCAGCTGCAGGTTTCCAGCTGCAGCGGTGAGGAAAATGAGGAAAACTCGTTTTCCCGTCAGAAAAAGCTGCTGTGTGTTTTCTGCTGTCGGAGCCGAAGCCCGACTGCTGACAGGAAACTCCAAATAAATGTGGGTTGTAACTCTACTGCGATCGCTGCGCCTGCAGCCTCTGACAGACAGCCCCCCCCTGATGCTCCGACCCCCGACCTCGCTGTGTGTGTGTGTGTGTGTGTGTGTGTGTGTTCTGACGGGTGAATTTGTGTGGTGACGGCTTCAACAGAAGCTCTATTAAAGTACTTTTCGACTCTCCTGTTTGTCGTTGTGAGTTGGGCTGAAGTCTGCAGACGGGAAGGAAAGGAAGTTTTCGGATGACTGAGCCGAGTTTCTCCCGGCTGCCGGACGGGATCCGCTTTGTTTCACTGGGAAAGGATTCAGCTGATCAGAGCAAAACGCTGCAGAGTCCGAGGAAACAATGATGATGATGATGTTCCATCAAAGCAGCTTCTAAATTCAGATTTTACTAAAATGTGCATCCATTGATTCTGCATCAGCTTTAATCACAGGTTTCATTTCTTCACTCTTCAGATCAGATCAACATTCTGCCTCTTTTCAGAAAATAAACAGCTTAGAGCAACATAAAAAGCCTTGGGGAGAAACCTGCACCAATGATAATTAAATGTAATGCTGCTTTCCACCGCCAGGGGGCGCTCCAGACTCTGTCATCTGGGGTTAAAGGAAAACACTCAGCTTCCTGTTGCAGCCTGAGGTTTGATTTCTGTGAAAAAATTAGCCACATGAGCAACCTGATGAAAACGAAACGACCCAGAGTGAGAATGTTGACGCCTTCTGGCGTTTTCTGGTTTAGATTTAATTAAATCAACAGAGCGATTTGTCGATTAAATAGTTTTTAAAATTATATTCAAGCCCAAAAGTATTCACACCCTGCCAGGCTCATGTTTCTTCTGACTTGAAGTCATATTAATGTTTTGGATCAAATCTGATGATTCCTGATATGAATCTGAGAATCATTGGTTGAATTATGAGTATTATAATTATGAGCTGTAAAAATCTGAAAATCCACAAAATCTCAACTTCCTGTTAAAAATTAAAATCATAGAAAATCTGCTGAGTAATGTCAGAAGATGCTGAAACAAAGGTTGCCATGGTGATTACCAGGTTGTTTCAGGAAGCCCCAGCAGGGATGAAAACGAGAAGAAGTGAATCTTTCTCTGATCCGTTTCAGGACGGTACCAGTAGAACCCGACCAGATGAACCACAGCCCTGTTCTGCCCGGCGACCCGCTCGGTTCTGGACTCCCTCACCTCTTTGATCTCGTCTTTGGCCTGCTGCAGTTTGTCCGGTTTGTTGGTGAACTGCAGTTTGGCTTCAGCTTCCCGTTTCTTCTGCAGCAGCATCTGGCTGTCCTGCCACTTCTGCCACGTCTTCATGCGGTGGTCAAACACCCCCTGGACAAAAACACGCTCACTTTCACAATAAAAGTCACAGAAATAAAAATATATAGCACTTTCCTCTCAGGTTTTACTAGGATTTTCATGTCATCATTCCAAGGATCCAAATCTGGATCAAACTGGACATTTGGGAGGAAATATTTCCATGTTGTGAACTTTTTCGTCTGCCCAAAACTACAGTGACCCTCCGTCTAGTTGTGGATTTTTATCCAAATTATTAGCGGATAATTTATGTGGCACCAGATGTTTTATGTACAACATATCTCCATCCATCTATTTTCTTGCACCCTTGTCCCTCAGTGGGTCAGGAGATGCTGCCTCTCCAGCTAACGTTTCGGGCGAGAGGCGGGGTCACCTGGACAGGTCGCCAGTCTGTCGCAGGGCAACACAGAGACACACAGGAGACACAACCATGCACACACACACTCACACCTAGGGGCAATTTGAAGAGGCCAATTAACCTGACAGTCATGTTTTTGGACTGTGTGAGGAAACCGGAGTACCTGGAGAAAACCCACCATACACAGGGAGAACATGGAGACTCCATGCAGAAAGACCGGGAATTGAACCCAGAACCTTCTTGCTGCAAGGCAACAGCTCTACCAACTGCGCCACTGTGCAGCCTTTGTACAACATATCTAAATTATTCAAAAGAAAATGCAGCCTTAAAAGCTGAAATATCTGGACGCCATGCTAATTGACTAGCTATCAGATGGTGTTTGCAAAATGGCTACTCTAGAAGCGCCATTTATTGTCCTTGGCTCTGATTGGCTAAACCTCAAGAATGGAGATCAGGAAGATCACAGATAATAGTTTTTGAGTCAGGACCAAGACATCTGTTTGATGTAAAAACATAAAGAACCAAAGTAAATATTTAGATTTTCCTGTCTCTGCGGTCGTACCTTGACGGCGCCGATCAGCCGGACGTAGTCGCCCAGTAGCTCGGAGAACAGGTACAGGTCGGCGTTGGCCTGGTCCTGGTGCAGCTGGTCGATCTTCTCCTCCACCTCGGCCAGCTGGGACAGAGCTCTGGACAGGGCCGTGTGGTCCTCGCTGTTCCCCAACATGGCCGCCGACTTGGCGAACTGCGCCGTGTTTACGGACAGCTCTGGAGGCGAGAAGATGAAGAACTTAAACGTCTGATCCGTACGTCGGGAGGATCCATCGATCTTCTGAGCTGTCGGATCGTAGAGTCCTTATACTTAAAATAGCTGCTAATGACGTCGTTTTAGGAAAACTCTTAGAACTTCTTGAAATTTTCAAGGTAAAGATTATTATCATTAAACCACCTTCAGCCTTAATAAATGTCCTAACATTATTAAATGTTCTGTCTTATGGTCAGAAGGCTGTGAAAACACCAACAGAAAGGGAAGTCCATGAAATGACCAGAGCTCTGCCAACAGCAGGTTCTGCATAGGGATGCCGTCTGCCAATTAATTCAATTTTACCGTTTCATCATCGTGACTCACTTTTCTTAATCCAGTGTAGATTCCATGATTTGGTTAATTTCCATCAACTGATTGCTTGGATTTTTTTTAATTTTGTTTTGTGTTTCAACCAATTACAGATAAAACTAGACTTTGATTTATTTCATAAACTCAAGGAAGCTACCAGGTCATATCCTAATTTTTAAGACAAGCATCATCAAAATCACAACAAATCTAACTAGATTTAAGTTAAATTGACATTTTAGACGTATAAAAGCCAAACTAGTTGATATGCTTTTATTTTGGTAACAGGAAGTGTACCTTTCCTGTGACAGACGAGCGACTCCACGCTGGCGTGAAGTTTCTTGAGCTGCAGGTCCAGATTCTCAAAGTGCTGCTGCTTTTCCTCGAACCACTGATGGGAAAACAAACAGAATCTGAAGAACGGCTGAAATTTTCTCCACTTTTTAAAACTAAATCCTTCATTCATCTCGTTTCTTCTTTAATATTTCCTCTGTATCGTTTAGATTCTCCTCCTCTATTCTTCCATCTATCTTAGTTTTTTGCCGCCTCCTCTGTCCCTCTTCCTTTTCGTCTCATCACTTCTTTATATTCCTTCCATCTTTCTTCATTTGTCACAACTTACTTTTTTCTTTTCCCATCTTATTCCTTCCTGTTTCCCAGCAACTTTCCCTCCTCTCTCTCTCTCTCTCTCTCTAACTTCTTTGTCGTTTCCATCTCTCCTTTAACTTCCTTATTTACTCTCCTTCCCCTCTCTCTGTTCATCGCTCTGGTTTCTTCCACTCACGGCGTCCGACTCGTTCATCTTGATGGTCATCTTGTTGACGGCGTCGGCGGCCTTGTTGACCATCCGCAGGATCCCGGCGCTGCTCAGAGCCTGGGTGTTGACGGCGCGCGGCAGCTGCAACACAAACTGAAACTTAATCCGTTTTCTGTGGCTCTTATTTTTTATTTAATTATCATTCCCATTCGTCTCTCTGCTCTGGTTGGAACGCTGCTGATGTTTTCCTAAATCAGCCACTTTATGTGCGGAGCTACTTTAGCAGAACCAATCGGACCAGGTGGGAAACAGGCTCATTTCTCTTCATTTTGGGAAAGTTTTACCTTCTCCCCTTCCGGCCGCTCAGACCTCATTTATCCGGAGCGGCGGCGGCGCTGAGGGGACGGCTGCGTCCCCGGGGCCCTCGGTGAGGGAGGGTCGGGGGTGGAGTAGCTCTAAATTGCATCTCGTCCGCTCGTGTTTCATTAACCGGACCGGACGGAGCGCCGCGCTCAGCTTCCCGGCGATTCGTCTGATAGATCTGTGACACGGAGCCATTTATCGGAGCCAGAACAATCCCGGCCGCAGTTAGGCGTCGGGTGGACGGGAACCAGGGCGGATCGGTCGGAGGCGACAGGACGACGCGCTGCAGACGATTAAGTGTGAGTGGAAATAAATGGAAGAAACGTCTTAAAGCCTGCGCTAGTTTCCAGAGGACCTCTGGTTTGACCTTGTTGGGGGAAAAACGAAACAAAGACATCCGAGTTTTCAGCCTTTTTTCAGAGAGAAGTGTTATTTATCTGTGTGTCCGGGAAAAAGTTAAACTCAACAAATATTGGAGTCAAATTTTACTGGATTGGGTGAAAATGTTTATATTTGCTGAAGATAAAAAGCTTTACGAAGTGATTTCCCTGACAGAAACAAAATAAATGACAGAATGAATTCATTTACTGGTGATTGGTGACTTTTCTACACAGCAGGTGGAGGTTTTAGTACTTTTTACACCTAAATCATCAGGTGTAAAATAAAACCAGCGGCTACGGGACGTTTGGCACCGCTCAGGCTTCAAGCAGCCACTGAAACTCATTTCCTAATTCTAATACCCATAACTCTAGGGCAGGGAATTTAGTTCTATGACTCAAATATTATCCAACAGCTTTGAGTCGGGTTGAAAACGGACTGTAATCAATCATCTGTCACAGTGACCCAAATTCAATTAGAAACATCAGAGAGAGAATAGGACGTTCAAAAATTGAGCATGCGTGTAGAAATGTGTGTGTAGAAACTGCACAGACATAATATTCAGATTATATCCACTAATCTGATCATTATGGGTTAGATTTAGTGTAATTCATGAAAGTGTAACTAATCCCCAAACAAAGTATACTCACTCATTTTTATGTTTCCATCTTTATGTTTCTGAGGAATTAGTTTTAAGTTTTTGTGTACATTTTCTTAACTCTGGTACATTTAGCCTAAAACCATCTCAGTGCTGCCCTCTGTGGGTTGAACAGTGGCTACTGCAGGTGAATTTTTCCATTGGTTCTAGCAGCACAGCATAGTTAATGTCCACTTCATGTATCCATGAAAGTCTCCAACAATAAGAAATAACAACGTTCATTCTTTCATTTTTTTAAAGTCTGAAAAGTTGCTAAAAATAGCAACAAAGTCATTAAGTTGGCAGCGTTGCTTCCTTTGTCCGGATCACATGTGGCCACGCCCCCAGTGTCTCTTGGCTCCGCCCACTTTGTTTTTTTTTTCTAAATTCGTCAGGGAGCAGGGCTACGCTATCACAGGGGCGCTGGTTACCCTTTAAATGTAAGAGAAATAAACTGAAAAGCAAAAGATGTTCACCAGAAATCTGCAACCTGCAGGTCTGGATCTTCTACGACGGCTCCAAATAAGTCTGGCTACAAATTACAAAAGATAATATTAATCCTTTTAAACAAAGTAACAAATGTTGGTCTTAGAAGTTTTTTCATAAAACTGGACAGAATGGTACTAAAAGTACCAGGAGTATATTTTACTTGGTTTTTTTACATTTCAGAAGTAACGCCCCATTGAAGAAAATGTATCTACCTTTTTTTTGCTAAAGTTTCATGATTTCCTTTATTTTAAAACCCAAAAATAGAAATAAAATGGTGGTTTCTTTAAATAATAAAGATTACAATGAGTTGGGAGAAAAAACTGGCCAGTTAATATTATTTTCATCGGACAACCAGAGAAAATCTAAAGTCTGACCCCAGGATTCAACAGCATTTCTGTTTGTTTGTTTTCAAAGGTCCTGAAATGATGAACCAAACACCTTGAACCCTCCTGGAATCATTGAGGGATTTTTATTACCCATTTCTTGTCTGGAATTGGCAGTAATTCAGCTTCCTGGGGACAGTTTTCCCTCTTTAGGAGGACAGGAGTACAAATGAAAGACATTTTATAACCAAGTAAAGATGGTTTTGGGTAAAATCAAACAAAATGTGTGCTTTTCAATTTGGAGCTAAAGCAACAAACTTCCAATTTGGAGCTCAGACACCAGCAGTTTGCAGGTGTTGATTTTCTGCAGTGAAGCACAACCAGCAGCAGTTTCTAAGTATTGATGCTGCTCTTTGTCTTTTTTATTAAAAGGGGCTCCAGATGAGGCAGAAATGTGGAGATAATGAGCAGCTCCTGGTTAAAGCGGCTGATTTACCTCGGTGCTCTCCAGGAACTGCAGGACGTCAGGATCCTTCAGCAGGATGGGATGTTTGACCGTTCTCATCAGATACCTGCAGCAGGGAGGAAATCCCGATCAGAAGAGGAAGAGCAGCGTTTGTTCGACCACATCTGGGTTGTTAATGCTTCCTGTTTGACGTGCTCCGCTGCTGCCAAACATCTAACTTCACTTTTTAGCCATTTTCAGCTGCGTGAAAATCCATGTGGAGCTGGGAAGCCAGTAATGAGAAGCAAACGAGGTCACTAAATCATAAACATTCACAGTTTATGACAAAAAAGAAAAATGTGTTTCCTAAATTTCCAGAGTGAGGATTTTTGTCCTCATTAGGCGTTTCTGAGTGTTTGTCCATCAGCATGTAGTTCTGCCACTCTGAGCTCCATCAGCTGTCGCCGGCTGACCTTCCTGCCAGTCAAACGGCATCAATAAAGGGCAGCAGAATGTCAACCCCGACCCGTCTCCTCACCCTCCAGCCTCCTCAGTATTCTACATACAAACACAGGATGTGTGTTGTGATAATGATGTATCTAATATTTGTAGTTTAACCTTTCAGCCTTTACTGTTCTGATCTCTTTGAACTTTAATACGCGGACACACAATGAGAGAAAGGCAGCATTTTTCACCTTTTAGACAGTTTAGGCTAAAACTGGTTTTAGCCTAGAAAAAGGTTTTCATGTTCTCTGTTTAACTATAAATAAAATGGTTTAATTTATAATATCAGCTATGTCTGATTTCAAGGCTAACAAAATGAAAATTAGTGATTGGCTGCTGATCACTTCTAGATTTGTTAAAATTGCTAATTTTCTTAGCAGTTAATTACTGCTGAAAAAATAACATAGTCCATAATAATATAATTTAGCACCTAAACAACTACTAACAAAATTATTTATCAGAAGTATGTGTGGCTATGATGTAGCAGCATCGAAATTAGCTGCAGTTAGCTGCTTAGCACTGCTTGCAATGCTAAGGTAATTAACGCAGTTAGCAACTAACAAAACACTGCTAGCATAAATAACGGTCAGGTGTAAACCTACTGATTTTGTCTAAAGTGCTCATTTTAAATCAAATGATTGGCTGTTTCTGAACTGCCAATGTCCACAACTAGCATCTGTTAGCAAATTACCAGGAGTTAGCAGCTAAATGCTGCTAACAGAATCAGTATTAACTATAACAATAGTGGTTAGCACCTGAATAACAACTGCTAACAAAATTAATAGTAGTTAGATGATCATCTGATAATTTTTCTATAATTTTTCTATAAGTACTTATGGTAAGTACTTGTGGTACCATAAGTACCATAAGTACTTGTGGTTGGCACGTAGCAGCGCTCACCAAAATGATCTCTAGATAGCTTCTTAGAACTGCTAGTCTAGTTAATGCTAGTAGCAGTTAAAAAAAACAACGCTAACATTAACTGAACAAAATGTTCATAGTGCATCTCTATTTTTTATACCGTAATTCTTTGCACTATATATTTCAAAGTCAGCGTTGTGCAGCTTTATTAAGTAAAACTGAGTAAATATCAGAAGTATGACTCCAAGTATATGTTCAGTTTCTGAAGCTTATTAATTACTTTATAAACAAATTATTAAAATAAATGTACATTAAGCAGCAAATATTACTTTAAAAACGAGTAACACTTATTTAAGTCAAAAACGTTTTTATAATTAACTACATTTGTGTTTCTTTCTCTTCTTCGTACCTCTCTAGTGCGGACCTCCTTTTCTCCACAAACTCGTTGGATGACTGATCCTCCTTCCCAACTTTCACTTTGGTCATCCCTGCAGAAGAGAACAAATATTTAAGATACTTAAAATATTTATTTTAGAGAAAATTTTAAAGACTTTAAGCTTGAATTCCTCTTCCTGACATCCTGAATATCTAATAATTTGCTTTGAGATAAATTATTGAGAACTGCTTGTAAGAAATCAAAAATTCTCCAAGAGTTTTCTTCATCTTCAGCAGAAGATGATGATGCAAACCCGTCAGACTGTTAAAGCAGGTCATAACCTGATAATCTCTGTCACTGAAAGCCCAGAACTGTCATGGTTCTAGTTCAACTTACCCACAATGCTTTTCTCTGGTGCAGGGGGAACAATGTAGCCTATGTGCAGGTACTTGGAGGCCAGTTTACTGTGCAGACCCAGAAAATCACTGAAACGCCTTTTAACTGCAAAGTCTCTCTGCTTAAACAGAGACATGGAGGACTGAAAGAGACAGACATAAAGACTTAAAAGCTTTTAAAATAATTTAGGAAGCTCCAGCAGTTGGTTCTGTGAAGGAACCAACCAGAGAACATCATGGAGGTCTGAAACTGTCACCACATACTAACTCTAAGCAGTGAGGATTTCCACATAGAAGCAATCAAGATGCACCTTTTATAGACCAATGCTTTCCTAAAATAAACTGTTGTCTAACAGAGTGACGCAGGGCTAAAAATAGAACATTAGTAGGTAAAAATAAGTCATCAAGGAGTATTCTTCTGCACCTAGGCTCTGATTTGACCTGGATGAAAGATAAAAACTCAGTTTGATGGAACTCACCTTCGTTGTCACCTTGTAGGCCATGTATGCGTTCATACCGTCACCTGAAACACAGATACCAGTTTGAACTGCTCTGCTTGTTTCATGACACGATGTTTTAAAACAGAAACTCTGATAAATAGAATAACTGATTATTGAAGGAAGAATGCAGTTTAGTTAGCTGGTTGGACTGGTTATTAACCGTTTTATTTACTGCTGTTGATTTAATGTTTAAACACAGGAACTGAGGACCAAGTTGAGAATTAGTTAACTATAAAAACAAGGCTCCTGAAGGTTCTACCAACTCTAATTTAACACATCTTAAGGCTTTTATGAATTAAATTTAACACGTTTCATGACAAAAATGTACTGTGTCTATCATAGATTTGAACTAACACACCGCACACACAAAAAAGCTAGCTAGCAAGGATATATTAGCATCTAGTAACTAGTCACAAAACACTATCTGTGTGCGCAACTCAAAATTTGACAACAAATTCCCACAATTAAAAAAATAAAATAAATTACATGATTATATGAGATTAAATAGGCATGTTACAACAAAATCCAATAAATTTGATTAATATATTTAAGGCAACCTTACATTTTCATGAGCAAGATATCTTAAGGCATTAATTTTAGATACATAAAGGTTAAAAGGACACACTGTTAAAAAAAGTTGCTGTCTGATCAGAACAAACATGTCTTCAGGTAAAAACAAAGAAGTTATTGCTGCTCTGTTGGAAATATACTGTAGCTGCAGTGACAAGTATAACCTCCAGGGGGCTCCACTGTGTCAATTAGTAAGTTTGATGAAGCAGATTCAGCTTTGCCCTCTATTTTGGGAAAAATATCATCTCATTCTTGTTATGCCCAACTTTTTGTTTCACCTCTTTTAATGTTGGGACATGCCGAGTTATTTCAGGGCAACAGGGACGTTTATCAGCGATGACCCACCAATTTTCTCAGGATCTGACACTGATATGTGGATGTCAAATGAATCTCCACCTTCTTCCTCTTCAATCTACAAGAAACAGAAACAAAGTACTTTCAGTTTTTTCTATGAAACATCATTCTTTTTAACATTTCATATTTATAGTAAAACACCGTGTGTGTGTGTGAGCACGTGTGTGTGTGTGTGATTACTTCGTCAAATGAGGAGTGTGTGAACATGTCATCATGTGTGTGGCCGATGCGAGGAGTTATCACTGAGGTGGGGGGCGTGATGGGAGTGATGGCGGGCGACGGGCCGTCAGACAGCAAAACGTCTCTCTCTGGACTGTCCAATGACACCTCCTCTGTAGCCTCTACACACACACACACACACACACACACACACACACACACACACACACACACACACACACACACACACACACACACACACACACACACACATACATGCCGTCATGTCTCAATGGAACCCCTGGGTATCGACTGCTTTATGGGGTCAAAAATGTCCTCCATGTTTTGTTTTTTTTTTTAACAGATGTTCTTTTGTTATTTTGCACAGATTAAAATATCACCAAAGGCCAGTCAGGGACTCTAGAATGAAAAGTCTGAGAGAACAAACATCTCACTAACAGACAATACAAAAAAAATGCTGAAGGTCAGCACACTCTAAACATCTGAAATACCCTTCAAAACCACTTTAACAAACACAAATATCCCAAAGTCATAGTTTAGGTTTAAAGCTATATCAGCAAAAACAACTACATATTGGCAAAAGGGTATAAAAGCAGATTATTTGAAACATGTGATTAAAAACAAAAAATTAATTAGTTAAGAAGCAGTTCATATGAAATTCCTTAAACACAAATATGATTCAAAAGAGTAAATAAGTTTATGAGTTGGAACCTTGCTAAAAAGATTTTCCAGATAATCTTCACCATAACATTCTTGTCTCCATAGTGGCCCCTCGATTAGACTACTTGGTCATTTCCATATTTAAAAGAAAAACAGGAGCTCTCATTTACAACCTGGCTCATTTCATGCAGTTGGAAATATCCCCAAAACTGTGCACTTTTTATTATCCGAGTAAGAAATAAGATAAAATTCAGATGGTATCATAACCTTGAACAAACACACCATTACAACAACAATTATATTAACAAAAAACATTAAAATATAGGTAATAATTTATAATGTAAGTTCCAAATACAGAAACTACATGTAATTTTACTTAAGAATAATTTACTCTTCAATTTTGATGGAAAGACTTTCAAAGTGGAAAAAAACCCCTAAAAAAGTTAAATATTTTGTGCAGCTGCCTTGAGGGGGCGCCACAGCAGATCTTTTCACTCAGTTTCCCTCAGAGCACTTCTTCTGCTGTCTCTAGGTCAATAAACACCACTGGAAGCACTTCAGACACTTGAGTAAAGTATAAATTAAAGTAAAATAACCTTTGTTATTATTATTGTGTGTGTGTTCATACCTGCAAACAGATCCTCGTTGTCATCATCAAAAAATGAGTCCTGCTTGGGTCCATTTGCGTTGGTGCTGATGTCCACCGCAGACAGACTGGCTGGTTGTGACTAAACACACAGAAACAGAGACTTAAAGCGACTTAAAAACCAAATAAACAGAGCATGTTGGGTTCTTTACGTCAGAGATGAACAAATACAAACTGAAACCCAAACAAGCATCCAGGATCTCTGAAATAATCCAACATCCCATAAACCAGATTCTAGTTTGGGTTTGTTTTTTTTACTCAGCTGATGTGGACGAAAATAAAGGTAAAGATGTTCATGATGGGATTTTCAGAACTAGTTAAATTCTTTATGGAAAAATAAAACCCCTTTTTTAAAGTTTTATCAAACTGATGAGATTAGGACTGATCAACATTTACTCTAATCATCTCACAGATTTCTAAGCTTTCATCTGAACAGGAAGTTTCATTTAATTTTAATTTTCTGTCATTTCCCTAAAGGAGGAAAGTTTTACTGTTGCTGGGGGAAAATGGTTTAGTTCATGACTGTAATTATTGGGGAAATGATCAATAACCACAAATACAAGAAGAATAAAACAAATGAAATGGTGGTTAACAGTGTAGTATTACTATTACTCCTCCATGTCAAAGAGTCTGTTTGTTCTCAAGTAGCTGATGGATCCTTGTTGAAGTCCAGACAACAAAAAGAAATGCAGTTAACGACTCAACGTAGTCATAATGTTTCTTTACTAAATCGGTGAGGTAGCAAGGTTTTCAAAACAAGATAGTAGTTTATGAACATTAAATGGCAGAAATATGATGGAGATCCTTTGAATACGTCTGGTTGATCTGTTTTGTGGTCTCCTCCTAAAGGAGCAGGAAAGAAAAGCGCATGTGGCTCAGAGCAGGCAGAGTTCAGAACGTCACAGATCCCAGGTGAGCGTCTGTTACATCATAAATTATTGTTTGTTCACATAGATATATGTTCTCACATCAGTGCCACTGCTAAAACACAGTTAAAACACCCACAGGCTAAATTATCTTTAACGTTTGGTTAACAAAGGCATATCAGTAATTCAGAGGTTCTGAAGGCCTTTATTTTGTAGGCAGGATAAAGTTTAGATTCTCTCTCAGTCCCAACTCCTTAATTTCAGTCTAGTTCAGTGGTTCTTAACCTGGATTCGAATGAACCCCAGGGGTTCGGCGGAGCCTCTGCCGACCGCGGAGGTAAAGACACACTTATGTAAAGTCGTGATGACGCCCCGCTTTGCCATCACTTGCTGCAGCGGATCACGTTACATTGCTTAGCCAATCAGAGGATCACGTTACATTGCTTAGCCAATCAGAGGATCACGTTACATTGCTGAGCCAATCAGAGGATCACGTTACATTGCTGAGCCAATCAAAGGATCACGTTACATTGCTTAGCCAATCAGAGGATCACGTTACATTGCTGAGCCAATCAGAGGATCACGTTACATTGCTTAGCCAATCAGAGGATCACGTTACATTGCTTAGCCAATCAGAGGATCACGTTACATTGCTTAGCCAATCAGAGGATCACGTTACATTGCTTAGCCAATCAGAGGATCATGTTACATTGCTTAGCCAATCAGAGGATCACGTTACATTGCTGAGCCAATCAGAAGATCACGTTACATTGCTGAGCCAATCAGAGGATCACGTTACATTGCTTAGCCAATCAGAGGATCACGTTACATTGCTTAGCCAATCAGAGGATCACGTTACATTGCTTAGCCAATCAGAGCTGCGGAGGAGCCCTGATTGAAGGAGCTCCACTCTCAGCAGGGATTTAAACTTGTGCCTTTATTTACTTCAGCAAAGCTCAGTCTTTACCAAATTCTATAGTCTAAATCTGCTCCTTAGTCGCATCTTTTTGGGCCTGCTACTGCCTCTAGTGGTGGGGGATGGTAACACAACTAAGATAATTACATTACTAAATCAGAATACCGCAAAGTATTCGGTGTGGGGGGGGAGAGTTGGAATAAGAAGGGTTCGGTGAATAAGCATATGAACCTGGGGGGTTCGGTAACTCAAAAAAGGTTAAGAACCACTGGTCTAATGGCTGTTTTTTATTGCCTAGTTTCTGCCATCCAGGTTTCATCACCCTGAATCCATCAGTGCAGGAGAAGAATCTGATTTCTTCCTCATATTGCAGCAGAAACTGTTGACAGAAAACGTGGACTTCGTCTCAGAGAAATTCCTTCTGCTCCTTAGTAAGCAGCGTTTTCCCACAGAAGAAGCAGACAAACCCTCCCAGCCGTGTGTCGTCCTTCCTGCTGAAACTCGGAGCGTTCCGACTCTTAACGGAGGCGAAAAGGATCTGTAACCTGATCCAAACTGACCCGTTTTCCACTCAGTGAGACAGAGAGACATAATGAGACAAAACCTCAGTTTGGAGTTTAAGCAGGAAGCTGCGTCTCAAAGTTTTCTGATCATATTCTCCTTTCTGCAGCTTTTTGATTTGCAACATGAAAAATCAATCATCCAGCAGCAGCTGATCCAGAAGCTGCTGCTGGAGTTCTGACTAAAAGATGGAGACACACCCCGGTTCTACGTCACCCGGTTCTACGTCACCCGGTTCTACATCACCTAGTTCTACACCACCTGGATCTACACCACCCAGTTCTACACCATTTGGTTCTACATGACCCGGTTCTACATGACCCGGTTCTACATGACCCGGTTCTACACCACCCAGTTCTACACCATTTGGTTCTACATGACCCGGTTCTACACCACCCGGTTCTACATCACCTAGTTCTACATCACCCAGTTCTACACCACCCGGTTCTACATCACCCGGTTCTACGTTACCCGGTTCTACGTTACCCGGTTCTAGACCACCCGGTTTTACATCAACTAGTTCTACACCACCCGGTTCTACGTCACCCGGTTCTACATCACCCGGTTCTAGACCACCCGGTTTTACATCAACTAGTTCTACACCACCCAGTTCTACACCACCCGGTTCTACATGACCCGGTTCTACACCACCCAGTTCTACACCACCCGGTTCTACATGACCCGGTTCTACATCCCCGGTTCTACACCACCCGGTTCTACATTACACAGCCCGGTTCCACACCACCCAGTTCTACATTACACAGCCCGGTTCTACACCACCCGGTTCTACATGACCCGGTTCTACATCCCCGGTTCTACACCACCCGGTTCTACATTACACAGCCCGGTTCTACACCACCCAGTTCTACATCACCCGGTTCTACATCACCTGGTTCTACACCGCCTGGTTCTACACCACCCAGTTCTACATCACCCGGTTCTACATCACCTGGTTCTACATCGCCCAGTTCTACACCACCCAGTTCTACATCATTTGGTTCTACATGACCCGGTTCTAGAGGCCTTCAATGAGAGAATAGACCTTAAACTACTGCTGGTAGCTTAGAAACCACTAAACGGCTGTTGTTGGATCAACCTTCCAGATCTCTCAGGTCTCCTGGATCTGTTCTGCATCCAGAACCAAACAAGAGAAGCAGCATTCAGCTTCTATGCACCACAGATCTGGAACAAACTTCCAGAAAACTGAAAAACAGCTGAAACACTGAGTTCCTTTGAAGCAAGACTAAACCCCATGTGTTTAGAGTTGTTTTTGAAACATAATAAATGAAACTTTGACCAAGACATTCGATGCGAACTGATGATTTTTGTGACGGAACTCGGTTTAGTTTTTCCTGGTGTTCAATTGGTGACTGTTTGGTGTTTTCATAACTTTTTATTTTTGTGTTTTTATGGTGTAAAGCCCTGTGAACGGCCCTGTTGCTGGAATGTGTTGTACTAATAAACTCTAGTGATTGATGAAAACAGGATTTGAGTGAAAACCTAAATCCATACATCTCTCAGTCAGTACGGGACATTTTTAATGTTCCTCCAACAGTTTTTAAATGTCTACTTGTAAATGCTGAACTTGCAGAATGCAGGAATTAATTTGCTCCTTTTTGTGTCCAACTTGACTTTAGATGTGTTGCTTTGCAGAAACACCCAAAACTGCTGCAACAAATTTTAGCTTAGCAACATTTTTTAAGTGAGGCTAATCTAAGAGATTCACTTTATTCTCAATTTAATTTTGCTTATTAAAATAAAAATAATGGCAGATTTTTTTTACATCTTTAAAAGTTTCTAAATGAAACTGCAGCAGTTGACAATTAAAAACCACAGAGTGACGCAACTTTACTGCTGAGCCAGTTTAAGACCAACGGCCTGTTTTCATCACACATGCTGCGACGTTCAGCCAGAACCAGCAACGTTCAGCCAGAACCGGCAACATTCAGCCCGAACCGGCAACGTTCAGCCCGAAAACCGGCAACGTTAAGCCAGAAAACAGCAACGTTCAACCCGAACCAGCAACGTTCAGCCCGAACCAGCAACGTTCTGCCCGAACCGGCAACGTTCTGCCCGAACCGGCAACGTTCAGCCAGAACCGGCAACGTTCAGCCCGAACCGGCAACGTTCAGCCCGAACCAGCAACGTTCAGCCAGAACCGGCAACGTTCAGCCAGAACCGGCAACGTTCAGCCCGAACCAGCAACGTTCAGCCCAAACCGGCAACGTTCAGCCAGCACCGGCAACGTTCAGCCAGAACCAGCAACGTTCAGCCAGAACCAGCAACGTTCAGCCAGAACCGGCAACGTTCAGCCAGAACCAGCAACGTTCAGCCAGAACCAGCAACGTTCAGCCAGAACCGGCAACGTTCAGCCCGAACCGGCAACGTTAAGCCCGAAAACCGGCAACGTTAAGCCCGAACCAGCAACGTTCAGCCCGAACCAGCAACGTTCAGCCCGAACCGGCAACGTTAAGCCCGAAAACCGGCAACGTTAAGCCAGAAAACAGCAACGTTCAGCCCGAACCAGCAACGTTCTGCCCGAACCGGCAACGTTCAGCCCGAACCAGCAACGTTCAGCCAGAACCGGCAACGTTCAGCCAGAACCGGCAACGTTCAGCCCGAACCAGCAACGTTCAGCCAGAACCGGCAACGTTCAGCCAGAACCGGCAACGTTCAGCCCGAACCAGCAACGTTCAGCCCGAACCAGCAACGTTCAGCCCAAACCGGCAACGTTCAGCCAGCACCGGCAACGTTCAGCCAGAACCAGCAACGTTCAGCCAGAACCGGCAACGTTCAGCCAGAACCGGCAACGTTCAGCCAGAACCGGCAACGTTCAGCCAGAACCAGCAACGTTCAGCCAGAACCAGCAACGTTCAGCCCGAACCGGCAACGTTCAGCCAGCACCGGCAACGTTCAGCCAGAACCAGCAACGTTCAGCAAGAACCGGCAACGTTCAGCCTGAAAACAACATTGTACAGCCCAAACCGGCAACGTTCAGCCTCAACCGGCAACGTTCAGCCTGAAAACAGCAACGTTGCCGTGATGCAGCATGAACTAAACTACAGGATCATTTTTCAAGCTGCTGCAGATGGCAGACGTGTTGCTGGGTGTGTCTGGCAGCAGGTGGACGTTTCTCAGGTCAGCGCAGGATTAAAAACAACAAGCCTGTAGAGGCAGAAACAGAACCGGGCTCACAGCTGGCGTCCAGGAAGAGCAAAGGAAGGACAAGACGGACAGATTATAGCTGACAGGACATAAAAGAGGAGAGGATGAAGGACTGAGGAGGAAATGAGTGATGATAACCGTCGACTTCCTCCTTTCTTACTCAGCATCGCGTGAAGGAAACACAGGAGGAAAACGTCACATTTAAAAGCAGAATAAGAATGAAAACGACTGAAATCAGAGAAACAAACTGAAGAAGCAAAACTTCACAATAAACTACATATTTTAGTTTCGTTTTGAACTCAAACAGTAAATTTTTAGCTGCAGTCCTAATTTTTTGACTAAGGCTGCAATTATCTTAGCAATTGATTATTCTAATGATTAATCACTAAATAAATACTTAACTGAGCAATTTGTGCTTGAATTAATATTAATACAGCAAAAGGTTGTGCTGAACAAAAATAACCAGCAAGTAACTTTTCAGCAAGATATCGAAGCTCATTTTAACTCAATAATTCTTAAATATTGATTATTTGTCATTGCACAGCAGACCTGGGAAAAATCCCATGTTATAAATATATGTGTAATAATGCAGAACATTTTCTGGGCTTCACAGTTCCAGCAAAACCACTGAATCCAATAAGAACCCGGCTGGGAGAGGATCATCATGAATCAAAAACAAAATCAGATCCAAACTGATTGGATCTGCAAAGTGACGCCTCAAAGCAGGAAACAGGACGAGTCACAGGTTAATCAGCACTGGACCCGACCCGGTCCACCTGAAAGGGAATAAAACATCCGTTTAATGAGGCTTTGTGAGGCAGCGACACTGTGAACACACACACACACACACACACACACACACACACACACACACACACACACACACACACACACACACACGTCACTGAATAGCTGCTGTAATACTTGAGGAAGACAATCATCACCAGGAATGAAACCCAAAGTGCTGACAGGACAAAAAGAGCTCAACCAGGCCTCTATTAGTGTGTGTGTGTGTGTGTGTGTGTGTGTGTGTGCGTGTGTGTGTGTGTGTGTGTGTGTGTGCGTGTGTGTGTGTTTCTGAACTGACATTAGGTTCTGATAAACCCATTTCTGCTCCTGATTCTGCGGTTTGTTTGTGTTTCTGCAGCGATAAAGTTTTATTCAAGCCTCTGCAGGAGTAAAGACGTTGCGCTGAAAGCTGAGCCGATGTTCCTCTTCAGGACAGGAGAACACGAGACAGAGCATCAGGCTGTGAACAACTGTGATGTTTTCACGTCAAACTGGACCAGAACCTCAGAGGACCGGTTCTGACATGTTGCCAAATCCTTTCCATGCAGCATCAAAACGGTTCTGCAGGATAAAATGGGTCCAACCTCCCAGGAAGGCGACCCAGTCCAGCCTGCTGTATGAACATCTGGGTCATTGCTGACCGGCCAGGATAATACATTTTACAGGACGATAAAAAGCCCCAGTAATCGATGTGATGAACCATAATATTGTCATTTTGAAACCTTTTTGGAGCCACATGGTGATAAAGAGACAATAATGCAAGTTCCTCTGTCAAATGGTAAAAAACAGAAACTGGACGAAATCTTCAAATATCCAAAACAAGTAATAAGAATATAAACCGCACGCAACCAAACCATGAATAAACTGGATTATGAAGTCAGAGCTACAGCTCATCATCAGAGCAGAAATCAATGAGTTCATTTAGTTCGTCATCAGAATCGATTGATTGATTAATTGCTCATTTGCTTACAGCCTGACATCAGTAGAAACTAAAACATAACTGATCAATATGCTTCACAATAACAACTATATACATATATTTTAAAAAATTGGATTTAATGGTAAAGCAGTGAAGAAACTCAGAAACTTTGACGAATCGACTGTTTTGGACCTAAACAGCAAAATAAAATAAAAAAAGGCAAACCGTTAAAATACCGATATAAAGAAAACAGTTTAAATTCAGAAACCAGACAGAAGAAAAGCTGTTAGAAATAAAACCAAAGCTGGACTTCCAGCTGCTTTCTGCTCAGATCAGGTTCTGAAAGTCCAAATCAAGAACTTCTGAACCACCAGGTGGATCTATAAACAAAACACGCCCTCCGAAATATTACAACTAGTTTTTGATTTCACTTCTTCATCCCATAAACCTGATGGGCCGAAAACCTGCGGATGTTGGTTTCTTCACTCTGACCTCACAGAGCAGCACAAAGCTCGTCCAGCTGCACCTCAGAGAAGATTTTAGACTTTAAAAACGTCAAATTCAAGCATTTCTAAGCAACGGGAAGAATCCTCTTCCAATGACTAACAGATCATAGTTTCTATCTGAGAGCAGCAGGAAGCTGCAGAGGTCGATGAGCATTTTTCTAATTATCGTTTACAGTTTGGGTAACATGTTCAGAACCCAAAATAAAAACCCAGATCAGCCACGTTATCACTCAACGGTCCTTCAGATATAAAGATAACATGGAGAAAAAATACTTCAAGGCAACTTTGTGGCTTTTACTCAGAAAACAGCGAAGGTTTGGTTTATTTATGGGCCAAAAATTCAAAGATTGTAACTTTTAATAGCAGTGTTTTCATTTACACACTGGCTTCTGTCCGGTTCTGTCTCTTAGTTCATGTTTTCACACTAAACCAGACAGAAACGCGTCTCAATTGGTTATTCTGATCCTCTATCTGGTTCTATGGAAGCCCATCCCTGCCTTCAAATAAAAATTGAAAGCCCAACAGGAAGTAACATTACGACTTTAGTCTGAAGTTATTATGACTATTATTCTCATTTTATTACAAATTTATTATTGTATTATTATGACTATTTCTGTAGTATTATGACTTTATTCTACGGTTACTATGACTTCATTCTGGTAATATTGTGACTATATTCTCACATTATTACAACTTCATTTTCATAATACTATGACTTTATACTCGTACAACTTTTATCTCCTTATACTATTATTTTTCTTAGTTTGTCCTTTATACGCTGTTTTACTAAGAGAAAACTATAAATTATAATTAGCCATGAAAAGCAGAGCAGTTCATCTATGGTTTGGACCAGAATGAATATAATTCAGTGAAGCTTTAAGGTTTTATTTCCTTTTCTGACTGTTAAAGTCCCATAGAAATGTTAAACTCGTGTCTTTATTCTTTAATGTTTTTGTCTTTAATGATTGTTGAAAATAAAAAAACAGATTGAAGAACAGCAGAACTGCAGCATTACAACCGTTTCTTTTTTCCTTGCCTCCCCTGAAAGCACCACCCTGCTCACCTGTGTGACCGTCACCTGACCAGCGCGTTTATTTGCACGGAATATTGACCCTAATCGGCTCCTGTACATGTGGCAGTAATGGCCACTGTTTGGAGATAAAAACCCAGTTTCTCCTCTAAAACAAGACTGAACCCGAACCCCCCGTCCGAACCGAACTCCATTCATCCATGCTCGGATTTAAGCGGAGTTTTCCTCTGCTGTCAGCCGGAGCCATCACGCCCTGCCCGGCTGTCTGCCTCCCCTCGGCCTCCCCTCCCTCCATCACCCCGCCGCCTCCCTCCTGCCTCACCTCCGGGGTGGCGGCGCTCGGCTCCGGGAACAGGTCCTCTCCGTCCTCCACCTCATGAAAGTCGGTTCGGTCCGGTGGAGGGTCCCGGGCTGTGTCCGCCATGTTTCTGCTGCTAACGGAGATCCAAACACCGAGGAGCTGACAGGAAGAGAGGAGGAGCAGGAGTCAGGAGGTTCTCCTGCTGCGTCATGTGACTGTCCTGCTGGGAACCAGAGAGGAGCGGGAAAACGAAGATGGCTGACTCTGATTGAAGTTTTATTTTATTTCATTCTTAGCGAATGTACAATAGTACACAAGTACATATAATAAAAGGTTTGTTACAACATCTAAATAAAGACAAGTGAGAAGCAAATTAAGAGTTATTGTTTTTCCAATTTTCGGATTATTTAAATCCAATGTTTTAACAGAAGAAGCATATGTTTTAAATATGTTTTAAAAATTATTACATCATATAGTTCATCCAAAGAATTGTATCAATTATGATAATATGATGTTCTTTCCAACTTTTTCTGTAAGGAGACTTTGCAATCTGACCAAATTACTACAGAATGAGAACATTTAATGTTCCCCAAATAAATGTTCAGTTCTTTCTCCCTCACACTGATAAGAAAAGCGAAATCAGAATCAGTTTTACTCACCGTGTTGGGGAACAAAATCAAGGAATTTGATGTCAGTTCTGCTTTGCACTCAGTGTAAAGACATTTAAAATATAAACATATACAAAGGTAAAAAACAAACAAACATTTTGTTCATCTTGTAAATGTATATACAGTGTTTTGTTGAAAGAGTTTGTGTCCAGGATGTGTGGGTTCCAAGTCCATGTTAAAGTTTAACCTCATCATTAATTTAACCCAAATGTTTCTACAGAGTTTGTAGTTGGATGGTCACATCATGAAGAAATGAATGGAGGAATTGACAGAAATGTCTGTCTAGTCAGGAAACATGTACTGAGGAGGTCAGTGCCCTCCCTGGTTCTCAATGTAGAATGAAAAAAGGAAAGTTTTCTGGAAGTTAACAGTTTCTAGCTTTAAACACTGTTTTATATTTAACCTCATCCCATAATTTTCGTTTAGTTTATTTGGAATTTAATGATTCCTTTAGCTAGTACGTATAACAAACCGACCATATCCAAGATGTCTTAAAAATCTGCTCTTGTTATCACATTTATTATGTGAACGTTTTTATTACTTGTGAATTCATTTGATGTTATAGACGATCTTTGTTCCGTAACGTCCCAACGGTAAAGGTATTTCCGCCGGACCTCTTTTAGGGAAGCACAAACATCCGTGTGTCCAACTGGCGGAAACTGTAAACTGCGTGTTGAAATAGTTAAAACAAATCGGTTTTTGTTCTTCAAAAGCGTTTTTTTTTTTTAAAACGAAGATAAATCCCTCTGAGACATCCACCAAGCGGATGGACCGGTAGCTCGGCGTGTTGTGGTCAACCGGAAGTCTCCACGGTTGTTTTTGTAGTTCAGGTAGGAGCATGTATGCTAGCTGGGAAACAGCTGCTCCTGATGAAGAGGACGGGGAGCTGGGAAACCGGATCCAGGAGGAGGACCTGGATCTAGACCTGGACCTGGAATTGGCTAAAATGACGGTAGAAGGTAAAATCTCGGTGTTCATGTCAGGATAATGTATTTGTAGTCCGGTTCTGGTTCTGTTTTATATCAAGAGTAGAAGAAGAAACTTCCAGGAAAACAAAACTTAAAGACTGTTGTTGTTAAAATAGTCTCATTATGTCGTCAAACTGAACGTAAACAACATTTTTGCTATGTTGAATTAAATAGAGTTCGTTAAAATAACTTTGTCACGTTTCTTCCTTCTATTCAAATAATTTTAATGTGTTAAAAAAAGAAGAATCTCTACTTTCCTTCGTTTTTATTGATGCAATAAAGTTTCACCACTCCGAATCTTTTTCCAAAGTTGTATATAAACATCCCCATAAACTGGAAATATAATAAAACTTGTATTCCATATATATTGTGAACATTTATTTCTAGTAAATATTTATGGCTCAGAGCTAAGAAAACCTCAAATTCAGTTTATCAGACCAACATATGCAGCATTCTTAATACAGATGCATGAATGTTACTGCCTACAAATTTATGACTGTAGACTTGCAGGGTAATTGCTAGAGGTGTGCAGATTGATCGGTCACCGATCATAATCGGGCCGATTTTCGTGAAAAAGTGCATGATCGGTGATCGGAGATCATTGGCTCTTGTTGCCGATACGGATCACCTGCATCTCATTTCTCAGCCTGCCTGTGCAGCTGGTCTCCTCTTTCCTTCACACTGCCAAACGCGCAGCAACAAATCCTAAGCGATGTGGAACTATAACGCACTGAGTGAATGGGGACGTTTGCGTGTTGCGGCGGAAAATTGAAGCAGGTCAAAATGTATCAACACAACGAATCTAATACGACATAAAAACAATGTTATACTTGATGGAGTTTGGCTACATCGAGGCTCACTGCAGTAAAAAAGACACATGGAGGATCAGATAGCAGGTAAAGCAGCACAGCTACAAACACTCACCCGGATTAGCATGACGGTCAGAAAGCTAAACAAATAAAATGATTTAAGTCTTGGAGCTGCGATGTAAGACGCTGGTTCTGCTCTCGCTGTTGAACCGCTGCTACGCTACAGGTAGTAATATTTCACAGACGGAGCGCCGCTTCTGCTCCACCTGGTAGTGACTCTCACACCGAACCTCTGCTTAAAGCTGCAGCATCTAACCTAAAAAAATACATTTTACATACGTATTAAAACTTTCGCTGTCCTAACATGAGACAGATAATCTCTAAAAAAAATAATCGATCTCCTCCCTGCTCTGCATAATTACTCCGCTCAGTCAGAAACAGCCACTCAGAACTAGCAGTAATCAGCTAGCCGCCATGCTAACAGGAAGTTTTCATTCAGTAACTCTGGATTGTTTATTGTAATGGATCCTGTTTTTGCCTTTGAATGTTAAGTTTTATACTTGAATTTTTTGGCAATGTTGAGAGGTTTTATTTTGGCTCTTTGCATAATTTAGCCTCTTCAGAGCCTCCATATGTTTTCAGTCTGTTAAAGATAGTTTTACTGATAGCAGGACAATTTGCACAATGCTGTTTTGTTTAGTTTTCTTCTTGGAAAAAGTTATTAAAAACAAGTTTTTGTCTAAATTAAGGTGAATTCATGGTTCCTTTTTCCACATAATGTAACCGGTAGTGCTTATGATAATAATAATTATGTGATCGGTATCGGTGATCGGCAGGAAAAAACCTGATCGACACAGCTCTAGTAACTGCAAAAGAAATTGTGTTTTATCGAAGCATATGTATGGAACACTTAGTGGAAGGAAGAAAATAGGCTGAACAATAAAGTCAGATTAAAGCAAAATGTTTTACTTTATCTGTGAATTAAACTCCTCCTGGTTTGACTGTCGTCTCCTAATGATCCGTCCGTTTCCTCCCAGACTTGATCTATAAGGTCCAGGCTGTGCAGACGGACAGCATCACGACGGACACCGGCGTCAACACGGAGCCAGACTGGGAGAGCCAGGTGGCTGCCGTGTTCCAGTTCGGCTCCCAGCTGAAGGAGCGCTACGAGAGTCTGCAGAGGGAGCAGGAGGAGGAGAAGGAGGTGCAGGAGAGGCACAAAGTTCAGCTGAAGAAGAGGAGGGAGGAAGGCATCCGGCAGCACCAGGTGACCCAGACGGGCTTCATCTCGCTGCTGCTGCTGTTCTGCCGGGTTCTGACCGTCTGTTGTTCCAGGCTCTGCTGGAGAAGCTGGAGTCGCTGCGGGTGAAGCTGCAGCTCAACAACTCCAAGGCCACCAGGAAAAACTTTGAGAGCAAGAAACGGGAGCTGCTGACGGAGAGGAACAGAGCGGAGGAGGAAAGGAACAGGTGAGGAGCCGCCTGACGTCCCGACTGCTTCCTCAAAGTCTCCTTCTGCAGGTGAAACTGTTGATAGACGGGATCCGGTCTGCAGCTGCAGCAATGTCTGCGGCTGCAGCAATGTCTGCGGCTGCAGCAATGTCTGCGGCTGCAGGATGGTCTGCGGCTGCAGGATGGTCTGCGGCTGCAGCAATGTCTGCGGCTGCAGGAAGGTCTGCGGCTGCAGGAAGGTCTGCGGCTGCAGGAGGGTCTGCGGCTGCAGGAGGGTCTGCGGCTGCAGGAGGGTCTGCGGCTGCAGGAGGGTCTGCGGCTGCAGGAGGGTCTGCGGCTGCAGGAAGGTCTGCGGCTGCAGGAAGGTCTGCGGCTGCAGCAACGTCTGCGGCTGCAGCAACGTCTGCGGCTGCAGGAACGTCTGCGGCTGCAGGAAGGTCTGCGGCTGCAGGAAGGTCTGCGGCTGCAGCAACGTCTGCGGCTGCAGCAACGTCTGCGGCTGCAGGAAGGTCTGCGGCTGCAGGAGGGTCTGCGGCTGCAGGAGGGTCTGCGGCTGCAGCAACGTCTGCGGCTGCAGGAGGGTCTGCGGCTGCAGGAGGGTCTGCGGCTGCAGGAGGGTCTGCGGCTGCAGCAACGTCTGTGGCTGCAGCAACGTCTGCGGCTGCAGGAAGGTCTGCTGGCTTCCGATGAACAAGTCCAGCTCAAGTCTGTCCTAAAGAAGCACCGATCCACGTTTTTCACTACCGATATCTGAGGTTTATTATCAGCTGATACAAAAAACCAACTTAATTCACTTAAAATGTTTCTTCTTTTAAACACGGACATAAATGTATGAATTATAAATTTCTTTGATAAAATAAATGTTTGAACTTTTTGGTCAGACATGAAAAAACAGCTTCAGTCGGTTGAGTCAGGAGAATAACAGACGATATAAAATATATAACAAAGGACTGAAACTGACAGAAACAAAAGGTTCAACGTAATAAACCTTTCAAATGGTTCAGAAAGTGCAAATAGGCATATAAATATAATGTCAAATAAAGAGTAAAGCGTAGAATTAGACGCAATAGATTGGGAACATTTTTACTAATATCCAATCTAGAATGTTTTTCACGTTCTGCATCGATACACGATATCAAATCGGTGCATCTTTAGTTTTTCCACAGATTTTCAAGTACATTTGTGTCTGGACTTTGACTAGGCCACTCTAACATTATGCTTTGATGTGAAGCTGCAGTATGACCTAAAGCAACACGAAGCCTAACGGTGTAAACCATGTGACCCGACCTGTTCCTCCGTCAGACTGGCGAAGGAGCTGGAGGACAGCGACAGGAAGCTGTCGGCGCTGAGCGAGGAGCAGAGCGAGGAGCAGCGGCGCTGGGCGGAGGAGCTGGAGCAGCTGAGGAGCGAGATGGAGCGGGTGAAGAAGGAGGCGGCCAAGGCGCAGCTGCAGGCCCTGCGGGACGAGATCGCCGCCGTGGAGAAGCAGAGAGACGGCGCCATGTCCCGCATCGAGTCCTGGCTCAAAGAGGTTCAGATGACCTTTCAGAAACACTCAATCTGTCTTAAAGGGACAGTACACGTTAAACTGAAAAAAAACCAACTAATTTTTACCAAGAATTCCTTGTTTAGTTTCTAGAGCAAATATTTTACTACACCTGAAATGAGACAAAACTAGACGGTTGTTCAGAGACATGGGAGCTTTTTTTAGACCAATAATTCCTTAACATTGTCGTCCCACTGGCAGATTATTTCACCTGCTTTTCCAATGTTACAGTGAAATAATCTGCCAGTGGAACTAGAACTTTATATCAATATTAAGGAATTATTGACTTGGTTACTTTGTAGTTGGTTTACTTGAAATGAGACAAATTTAATATATTTGTACTAGAAACTAAACAGAAAATCTTGGTAAGATTTTTTTGGGTTTTTGTAGTGCAGAAACATTCAAACGTCCTAAATGTGTTTTTTTTTTTATCCCCGCTTGTCTCCTCTAGGTGGCGCAGTACCTGAACACCCTGCGGGTGGAGTTTCCTCAGCAGTACCATCACGACCGGGGGAAGTGGGAGAAGAAGGAGGGTCTGGTCCGGAAGAGCCAGGCGGAGCTGCAGAGCCGCTTCCAGGAGGTTCTGCAGCAGCTGCAGCAGGGCAGGGAGCTGGAGTCCCTGCCCAGGATCAACGTGCCGACGCTGCCGCACGTCCCCATGGTGAGACACGCCGGGGGCCCGCAGAGGGGCCTGCTGGGGCCCACCGGGTCCCACCGGGGAGGATCAGGGTCACTGAAGAAAAACTAAACATTTCCAATTCTGGCTTTATTCTCAGAATTATCACTTTTCTTTTAAGAATTATTTTTTCTGAACTTTCTGACTTTGATCTCAGAAGATCAAAGTCAAAATCCTGAGAAAAATATCAGAATTTTGTTTTATTTTTTTAGTGGCTCTAATCTTCTTCTGTTGTCTAATCAGTGATTAAAAAGCAGGAAATTATTGGTGAGCAGCTGCTTATCGCTGATAAGCTGCAGGTCGTCATGGTAACAGTGAAAGATTAAATAAACATAAAGAAAACCAAAAGGCAGAAGCTACAGAGAGAACAGCATCGGGCTGAGCCCACAGCCCTGAGGAACTCCAGGCTTCAGCTCACGGTCTAGTTCAGAAATACTTTGATTCTGAAGGGACAGTAAATGTTGAAAGTCATTTAAACCGTCTGGGATTTCCCACAGAATTTTTCCTGTGACTCCAATAAAACATTAAACTGTTTGGTCCGTCTCTGGCGCCCCCTGGTGAGGCACCCAGCCGCCCCCTGGGGGCGCCGTCTCAGCTCCTCTCTGACTAACGCAGCGCTTCCTGTCTCCTCAGGCTGACCTCAAGTTCAGACAGGTGATGCAGGTGGTGACCCAGCCCCCCCAAGTCATGCCGCCGCCGCCGCCCCCCCAGCACCCGCTCTACCAGCCCCCCCTCCCACAGTACTACGCCCCCCGCCACAGACACCCCCACCCACGCCACCCAATGCACCGCGGCGCCTACCACACTCCGCCTTACGTGTACTACGCCCATCCCCCTCCTCACCACCAGGCTCCGCCCTCTTTCCACAACCGCCCCCCGCTGAGGGTGACGCCCCCTCCCAGCCTGTCCCCGTCCCCTCCGGTCCTGCCCGTGGGTCCGTCCCCGCCCCCGGCCGCCGCCCCGGCCCCCGCCGCGCCCTCGGCCCCGGCGGAGAAGCTGGAGAAGGTTCTGGAGAAGCTGGGGGCCCGGTTCCCGCAGTGCGGCAAGCCGCAGCTGATGTCGCTGCTGCAGCAGGTGAAGAGTTCCCGCGGGACGCTGGCCGGGATGTCGGTGGAGGACCTGATGGAGCAGGTCGGCTTCAAGCTGAGCCAGAGCGAGCGCTCGGCGCCAGGGCCCATAAGCCGGCCCGCCCCGGGGCCCATCCAGAGGCCCCCGCCCCCCACCGGGCCCCGCAAGCTCTGCCTCATGTGCCAGAACCACGTGGACCCGGAGAACCGGCACCCGCTCAGCTGCTCACACACCATCCACAGAGACTGCATCCAGATGTGGCTCCAGTCCAGCAAGAACAACTCCTGTCCTTTCTGTCCGGGTCAGTAACGGACCAGACTGGACCGGACTGGACCGGACCGCTGCAGGACCCAGATCGGACCGCTTCCCGGTTCTGTTTCCTTGAAGCCTGATTTCATGTTTCATGTTTTGCGTCTCGGTTCCGGTTCTTCTTTTGAACCCAGAAACCGTGAAAATCAGTGAAGTTATTGATGTTATTAGTTTGTTCAGAAACAATAAATGATCAACTTTAATAAGAAAAAGATCCATTTCTGTTGATTCCTGATCGGTTTTAAATGAGCTCAGGTTCATTTAGATCAAACTTTAGTTATTTTATGACGTTTTGGGCGGGGCAGTGTTTTGTAAACTTGACTTCTTTTTAGCTCCATATCATGTTATAATTTATTCCCTCATCAAAAACAAACCTGGAGTGTCGCCTCGATTCTGAGAAATGCTTTCATCCCCATGGCAACTGTTCAGTGGGAAAACACCTGGGTGGATCAAACCCTGCAGAACATGACTCCCCCACTCAGCTCCTTCAGACTAGCCAGCAGCAATTAGCAAACACCTGCTGAGCTCATAGGAGCTGCTGCTCAGAGCAACGCTGGTCAAAACATTAAAGGGTTAATGGAGGAGCCATGTTTGACTTCCTGAAGGTGGAGTCGGAGCTTCTTAAAGGGACAGAGGTTTAGTTTCAAAGTGTCAAATAATAAAGTCAAATTTCTTTTAAGTCATGTTTGATATTTAAAGCATCTTTATAATAACTGAAGGTGAAACAGCTGCTTGATAACGTGATAAAATCCCACAAAATCTCATGATCCACCTCAAAGTCCTGATTTGAGTTCAGAGGAAGAAGAAATTCTTATTAAAGGTCAGTGTGAGGAAGGACCTGTTAGCATGCTGCCCCCTGCTGGCCGGAACAGAAACAAACTCTGGCATCGAGTTTCATTAGGAGCTAAATCATCTGTTTCCTCTTGAATTTGTTTGAAACATCTTCGTTTCAGTTTCAGCTGAGCTTCCAGTTTCTGCTGTTAAAGATGGCCGCCGTGGGTTTAACACTCCTGCAAACCTCTGACAGAACTCCTGTGTGTGTGTGTGTGTGTGTGTGTGTGTGTGTGTGTGTGTGCGTGTGTGTGTGTGTGTGTTATGGATCGGGTCGTCTCCGGGGTGTTGCCCATGTTCTGCTGTGTCTCCTGTTCAGCTCTAATGTCGGTGTGATTTACAGACCGCTGGACAAACAAGCATCATTACTGCAGCCTGTAAACGCGGCTCTGACTGACTGCTCCCAAAATGCGGAGTGGGGACCCTCAGGGGCCCTTACCAGGCTCCCGCCGGGCCCCTCCGTGAAATGGGAGAGTTTTATTTGACTATTATTTCACCGAGGGTGAGAGCAGAGGGTTGAGTCTGGATCTGTGATCCAGGATGGAGTTAAAGGGAAGGTCTGCCATAAAGCACACCTGTAAAAACCAAACGGGCAGAGAAAGGAGAAGCGCCTCCTCTGATCGGTCACTTTGGGTAATTGAGCCCTCAGAGTCTCATTTCCTTACAGAGAAAAACCTTCTCAGGAGGAACAGAGAGTTATTTACTGCTGCGTCTTTAAAACGGGTGAGAATCATTATTTGGAAAAGAAAAAACTGATTTTCTCATTAATGAAATTACTGACCACTGACAGACCCAAGGGTGGGCTAAAGGGGCCAAAAGCCCCCAGCCAACGTTTGATAAATCTGTAAAATATCTGATCTTTTAATTTATTTTTACTTCTTTCGTTCCTTCTTCAAATAGACCAAAGGTCTGCAGCCATGTTGCTTTTGAGTTAAATAAATTTAGTCTGAAATGTCACATGGCCTTTCAAAAAGGAAAAAAATACTTATTATTGTAGATCTAAAACTTTACTTCTATTATTAGATTTTAAATAGAGAAAAGATAAAAATTTTAAATAAGTATAGATACATTTTCTTCAACGTTTTCAAATCAACAGGCTAATTTTTCCCCAACCTGAGAAGAAAAACAGAATCAATAATATTTTCCAGGCAATTTTAGCACCATTCTACTTTGGAAGTTTCAAAATTAATCTACTTTATTATTTAAAATCTTTACTTCGCAATTTTAGACAAAGTCATCAAGACCCGGCGTGGAACATCCAAAGAGCCACTTGTGGCTCAGGAGCCTCAGGTTTGCAAACCTCTGACAGAACCCAATGTATGAAGCAGATGTTAATGTTAACATCTGCTTACAGTTTATAAACTTATCTAAACTTTTAAAAGAGGAGATGAATCATTTCTGATGTTTTCCTGCAGCAGATTCTTCCATCAATAAACCACTGTCCGGTTTCTCCGGATGTTTCAGGAGGTGACGAAATTCAGCTCGTTAAAGATCTGCGCTAAAAACATCCAGACTTTCAGGAAAGTCTGCAGAGAAATCGATGGAGAGTTTGAGAGTAAAGCTGCGTGACATTCAGCAGAACATCAGCAACGATCGGAGTCACAAACTGCCGTGAAACTGAGCCTGACTGGCAATTACAGAAACAAACCGGTTTACGGCAGCGTGTTCCCATCTGGGCTCTTCAGGAGAAAAACGCGTCAACAAGGAGCCGCTGCTGGTTCAAGACTCACCATCAACTCCATCTGGACTGGAGTCGATGGGCGGATTAACTGCTGCTGCAGGTCGGATCAATGCTGCCCCCTGCTGGCCCTGCAGCGGAACTACAGGGAATACAGTTATATCCGAAAAATGACGTAGGTAGATATTATACTTGGATGCTTCACCAAATGTAACTACAAAATTAAAGGAATGATGCAAAGACAGGTGTAGAATAAGAAAAATAATACATTAAATTTTAATCTAACATATAACACAATCATCTACCTAAATGTTTGAGGGAATATTGATAAGAATTAAATCCAAGTTCAGCAGCATGAAAAAGCCAAAAAAATTATATAATTAGTATATATATGAAAACTTGATAAACTTGTATTGTAATTTTATTTACTCTTTCTCTGTGCAAAATTGAGCAAATTGTTACAAAAACAACAAAATAAAAAAACAAACATTTTCTACGAGGTGACAATTAATGTCATTTTATGAATAAAGACTGAAAATAATGTGAACTTTTCCCATAATTTGAATTCTTCCAGTTTGGAAACGCAGCTGTTGGCCCAAACATCCTGATTCTGTTCAGGTTCTGCTGAGGAGTCCAGGAAGAACCCAGCCGACCAGAACCAGCAGACAAGGCGACCCAAACATCACTGTGACATGAACAACGTTAAACATGTTAGTTTTCATCTCAACAACTCAACAGCTCTGCAACCTGTGCATCTTTTTCTACCAAACTTTTTTCTTTCCACTCAACTTTCCATTGATATGCTTGGACATTCGTTGCAATGCCTTTTGGTGACTTTCCCCTTTTTCTCCTGCAGGCCCAGATCATCACACTGACACCTCCATGCCCGACTGTAGCTAAATGTTCTGAAATGGTCCGTTTGGGTTTAGGTGATTGGAGGTTCACTTCTGTCTCATTAGTCCACGAAATATTTACAAGAAAATCTCAAAGTTCATCGAGATGATTGTGTTTTAGTTATTTATTCTTTTATAAGTTTCACAGTTTCAAGCTAAACGTTTAACTTACAAAGTAAATTCTTAGTTCAGAGATAGATATTTAGCCTGCTAGCTAAATAAGCAGTTTGGAGCTAAATATTTAGTTAGCAAGTTAAATATTTATCTTTGAACTCAATATTTAATTTGTAAGTTAGTTGGAAAGCTAACATTTAGCTTGCTAATTTAGTTTGAAGCTAAATATTTAGCCGTGATGATCGGTTTCTCTTTGGACTCTTGGAACAGGAACAAAACGCTTCCTGCTGACTCGACGTTCAGTCCTGACCAAAATGAATATTAACTGTGTGTGTGTGTGTGTGTGTGTGTGTGTGTGTGTGTGTGTGTGTGTGTGTGTGTGTGTGTGTGTGTGTGTGTGTGTGTGTCTTGCTGGAAGATGAATGGTGTTTATCAGTGCGGCTCTTTGACCAGGGCGTCGTCCAATTACCTTTTTTCTTAAAGGTTGGATTTATTAGCATCATCGCCGTCGTTACATCAATTAATGCCGTTGACGGGTCACCGCCCCCCCCCCCCTCACCCCTCTGCCCCCCATCCTTCAGAAACAGAAGAACCTCTCTCTCTCTCTCACTCTCTCGCTCGTTGGCATTAAAGGCCTGTCATATCCCAGCATGCCGCGGGGCCCCCGGCCACAGCCCAGCGGTGTCAATTAAATTTGATTGACTGAGTAAAAGAAGCACACAAATAATCCGAAACAACAGACACAAAAATCTATACATGACCCCCCCCGCCCCCCCCCACCTCGCCTCCCCGCCTGTCAAATCAGCGGCTCGTCTCTCCCAGTTTCATGGAGCCGGTGTGTGAGGCCCCCCCAGCTAACAGAGTGAACCAATTAGCGGCTGTGGAGCCTCGTCCAGAGGCCCCTGGGTATCGACTCAAACTGTTGTCCAATAAATGAGGTCTAATTTATCAGCTTAACTCCCCCCCCCCCTGCAGGACGGAGGAAAGAAAACAAACAGCTTGTGGTTTTTGTTTTGTGAGCTCCTTCAGCCTCCCTCACATCTCGACTTGTTGTTTTACTAATTGTCACGCGGCGGCTCGTGTTTCATATTTGCCGCCATGATGGAGGGCGGCCATTAGAGCGGGCCCATGAGGCTCCGTGGGGAAGCGGCGGCGCTGCGTGGGAACCATCAAAGACCAATTTGCCCTCCAAACACCATAAATCCTGACCGCCGGTAAGTGACTGTTTTTGATGCTGCAGAAATAAATACACGCTCCGTTATGAATCGTCCATTAAACTAGCGGTGAGAACAATTCACACAACGCATCCGTCTTGATCCGGGTGGCCAAAAGTGGGGTCCTGGGACCCGTGGAGGGCCTCTAACAGGCCTGCAGGGGGACAGGGAAGGAAACATCGGAGAGATGGAAGCTGATATTCTGCTGCCGGGGATTCAGGAAAACCCTGTGATGAGTTAATAACTGTCTGACCTTTGACCCTTATTACTGCTGCTGTAAATGGCAGTTTGATGGAAGGTGGTTTGAACTCGATCAGGTTTATAACATGATGCTGTTTGTAAAGATCTAAACAATTTGGGTTATTTAGCCTCTCAGGTAAATAAGACATAATTCTTTTACCATCTTATTTATTCTTTTGTTAGTTTCAAACAAATATTTTAGTTAGTAGACTAAATATTTAGCCAGAAAGCTAAATAAATATTTAACTTCAACTAAATATTTAGCCTATTAACCTGCTAACCAAATATTTTGCTGTTAAATAATACTAAAAGCGTGTTAACTAAATATCTATTTATTTTACAAGCTAAACATTAAGATTTCTAACTAAATATTTCATTAGCAACTTAATGAAGTTAGGCACTTTCTACAAAAAGGGATAGGATGAAAAAACAGAAATGAAAAAGTTATTAAAGGTGATATGTTCACTTTTATATAACACGTTTTGCTATGAATGTGATGAAAAAAAAACAGTTTTTCAGTGAACTCTTAAAAATTCAAACTAAATCAGAGGAAAAACTTTTCCTTCCTGCCATCGAGGCCATTTTGCTCGTCATACTTTCCTTAGTCACAACAGTTTAAGGTTATTTTGAGACTTTCTGAAATTAAAAAACAAAAGAGATTAATATTTTATAGTCATAGTGAAAATAAAACTCAGAGAAAATCAACATGACTCCAAATAAAAGTCCAGAAATAAAAGTTTATTTCAGTTTGTGTGAAACTCTCCACACTCTGAAAACGCTGGGTAGAGAAATGAACCCGACCTCAGATCAGTGACCACAGACTCCTTCATTCAACAAGGTTCAGGGCTTTTCTTTTTGCCAACAGTCAGTTTGGAGTTTTTCTGCAATCATCTGAAAATGTTTTTGTCAGAACTTGATCCCAAAATAAACTTTAACTTACAAAAAAACAACCAGAATCAGGAGAGATTTCTGGAAACAGACAGACGTCCTCTTAAAGTGGTGCTGAGGTCATGAAGGAGCTAACTGCACAGCAGAAGCTCACAGCGCCGACCTTTAACCCAGGATGTGAATGAGACAAAATGGAAAACAGAGGCTGAACTCTGAGAAGTTACATCCCCTAGTTCTCACCAGGGGGCGCTAGATCTGTAAAAATAACCTGAAAATCCAGGCGAAGCTCAGAAATGTGGCTGAACGTTTCAGCACTTTGAATGTAAACTAACTGGACTCACTGAAGGAGATCATTTAATAACTTTGGTGCCAAACAGAAACTTTAAAAATCCAGAATCAGACTCCTGGAGTTGTTCATCAAATCGATCGAGCTGCAGAAAACATTTTCCTCTCACTTCAAACCTCATGCAGATAAAAATGTAGAAGGTGCTTCTTCAAACCTCCCCGTCATCTAACGTCTACCTCATGCCAAAAATACTGCATAGATAAGAAAGAAATAAAACGTGGAATATAACGTAAACAATTTAAATACTAATAAAATATATACAGTGGGTTTTGTGTAGTATTTGTTGTGCTGGTGCGTGATTAAAACATTTCATTTTGAACCGTAACACTGTGGCAGAAACATAAATACTTCGTCTGTAGTGGCGTTCAGGAAACAAACAGGAATCGGTTCAAACGTTTCCCAGTGAAAATGAACTAAAAATGATCTGAAGTGTTCAGACTCATCACAAATACAGGCAGATCTGAAAAAATAGTTTGTCTATGAAAAGTTTAAAAAGGTTGAAGAGTTGAGGCAAAGAACATGAGAACCTTCAACACAAAACCGAGACGTGAAAATGAAACACAAGTGTTGGAAATGAACAATTTGTGTGAGAAAGATTCATCCAGCCGCCTGGAATCTGGTTTTACTCTAAATATGGTCCAGAACATCCAGCAGTGAAACGGGGAGTGTTTTTTTCTTTAGGTAAATTAAACGTGGGGTTCCTCAAGGCTCCGTCCTCGGGTCACTTTTATTGAACATTTCCTCCTGTATAATAATAACTTCAGTAACAGTAACTTCCAATTATTTTATAATAATGAAATGATTGGAAGTTACTGTAAAATCCAAACATTTAAACTAAAAGTGTCTAAATGGAGATTATTAAAAAGTTTAGAGGCAGGAGGGAACCAGCAGACCGGATCAGACTGAAACCCAGAGAGTCAGAATCAGCCGTAAAGGATTTCATTACAGATCTCCACAACGATTTGTTTCATGAAGAAACTGATTTAAAGATTATAATAAAACACTGTAGAAAAAGAGAAGGAAAGCAGACGCAGCACCTCATCCAGAATCCCGACCAGAACCAGGAAACCGGATCAGCAGCCGCCTGGAAGTCCTGTTGGCTTAAAAGGCACTGAAAGGTTTGGGGTCCAAATCCAGACTAAAAATCTGGATCCTCTGGTCATCCAGAACCAGAAGTCTGACCATCAGCCCTGAATTTGGACCTCTGACAACCTGAGATGTTCAGAACCGGTTCAGAACCAACTGGGTTCTTTCACTCAGAGCTGAAAACAAAAATCTGACGGTTCGGTCTGGACAGATGGATCAGAAATGAAATTCTTTGGACAAACCTAGAACTGTTTCTGGAGGATTGGGTCGGGACCGACCCGTCAGGATTAACTGCTTCATAATGAAGAGGTTATTGTGAAAAACTCAAGAACATGTCAACAAGAAAGCTGCTGTTTGTGATGCTGCTTGGAAATGCTAACCAGGTTCCTGATTAGAAACCAGAACCTGGTTTCTAATCAGGTTCTGAAACCAGGTCAGGAACCTGGTTTCCTGCGTCAAGAAACCAGGTTCCTGACGCAGGCTGATTACGGTTAGCGACGCGATCAGAACATTTCTCTGATCAATTAGAACAATTTGTTCTAATAAAGATGATCGTCACTTTAAACATCCATTCATTAACTTACAATTTGTTTTGATTTCACTTTGACTACTGCTAACGGTATTAGCTCCAGCTAACGGTATTAGCTCCTGCTAATGTTTTAGCTCCAGCTAACGGTATTAGCTCCTGCTAATGTTTTAGCTCCAGCTAACGGTATTAGCTCCTGCTAATGTTTTAGCTCCAGCTAACGGTATTAGCTCCTGCTAATGTTTTAGCTCCAGCTAACGGTATTAGCTCCTGCTAATGTTTTAGCTCCAGCTAACGGTATTAGCTCCTGCTAATGTTTTAGCTCCAGCTAACGGTATTAGCTCCTGCTAATGTTTTAGCTCCAGCTAACGGTATTAGCTCCTGCTAACGGTATTAGCTCCAGTTCATGGTGCTAGCTAACATTGTCAGATTTAGCTAAGGGTGTTAGCTCCCTCCATGTTAGATCTGCCTATTAGTTCTGGATCCCTTTAAAGTCGGATGATTTAACAGGAAAATGATCCGTTTATTATGAGCTACAATCATTTTGTTCTCAAATTAATTATTATTTTTTATTTTTATGTGTTGATCAGTTTCCATGAAAACCTAAATATTTACGATCTGATTGGTTCTCATGTTCTGTGCCTCGTCTGCTTCAGGCCGGTCAGACGTTGCTGACTCGGCTCTTGCCTTTGGCTCCGCCCCCGACGGACTTCCTGCCAGGTGAGTTCTGATAGGCTGACGGTTTAACCGGACCGCCGCCGCCGTTGCCGTTGTTGTTGCTGTGGTTGGAGTTCCCGCTCAGCGTCTCCATGATGGAGCGGAACGTCCCAAACGACCTCTTGCCCTCTGAGCTGGCGGCTGCAGTCCTGTCCTTGCCCGGCGGCGCCCGGCTGGGTTCTGGCTCCTGATTGGACGAGCTCTTGTGGACCTGCTCGTCGAAGGTGACCCGGAGCTTCAGATTCTGGGAGGTCTTCCTGCGGGACGACGGCGACTTCAGGGCGCTCTTGGGGCTGGTGGCGACCTTCTGGCCGTCGGCGGCGGGGGTTTCCGGGGTTCTGGTTTCCGTGGCGTCCGGGTCGCTGGACGTGGGCGACGGCGTGTAGCCGATGCTGTCCACAGACTTTGACCCGCTGAGAGAAAAGGCCAGCTTCCTCTCAGTCGAGGACGAGGAGGGGAGGTGCTTCCTCATCACCTGATGGAGGTGGTTGGACGCCGGCTCCTCCTCTGTGATTGGCAGGTGGGTCGGCCTATCGGGTCGCAGCGCGGCCTGGTTCCGCCCCTCCTCCGGCGGGTAGCCCTCGGAGTCGGACTCGCTCAGAGAGCGCTGCATGATCTGTTTGAGTCTGGCCAGTTTCAGCTCCCTCCTCTCCAGCAGGCCGGTCCTGTGGGCCCCGGGGGCCCCCGCGGCGCCGGGGCCCTCTCTGCCCTGGCCGGCCCCCGGCTGCAGCCTCTCTCTGACGCCGTCGCCATCTTTCCCCAGAAGCTGCCGCAGCACCGAGTCTGAAGCCACGCCCCCCTGCCGGACCAGCCAGTGTCCGTCGCCAGGCGCCGCCTCGGCCGTCAGCAGCAGCTCTGGACACGCCTCCACCAGGGGCTGATGGGAACTGGAGGCCAGGGAGGGACACACATCACACACCATCATCAACATCGACCAATCAGCTCCCAGCTGAACGTCCTGAACTCTTCACATTATAACTGTTCAAAACTGTCAAGTTTCTACAAAATTTTGTTTTTCTATTAAATAACAATGGAAATCAGTTTAAGGCATTAAAAACATGCCACACCATCATCATCATCATCTCATCATCCACCAACCACTTCCTGTCGTCTTCTTCATGGTTTCCTCCAGTAGTAACATCTGGTTGTTGATCAAATCGTTTCCATCTCAGTGTTTTAAATAAGCCAGTTTCAATACGATAAAAAAAAAACTCACCTCATCCTAGTGCCAAAACTTTTAATTAAAAAAAACTAGTTTTCTTAAAATTGCTGTG
>NC_088838.1:34127105-34354605 GCF_904066995.2 Poecilia reticulata
GAGGTCCGACCACTTCACCGGGGACAGAACGCAGAACTGCAGGAGAGCAGAACCAGACGGAGCTTCAGGGTCACAGCGGCCCGTTTATTAAAAGTAAAAAACTGTTTTCCTCTTTAGTGGAGCGTGAGACGCTGCTGGAACCCGTCAGCGAAGCAGAACCAGAACCAGGCGGCTGGACTCACCGGGGTCTGGCTGCTGCTGCTGCCCAGGCTGAGAGGCTCGTTGTGGGTCAGAGTGGAGCTCTTCATCCCTCCTCCTCCTCGGTTCCTCTCCAGGGTTCCCCCGGCGGCGCCGCCCCCCGCCGCGGACCGCCTGTCGTGGGGGACCCGCGGCAGCGTGGACATCTGCTGGCTGGACTTGATGTACGGCACGTCCAGAATCTCGTCCATGTCCAGGTCGTAGTGCTCCAGCTCCCCGAACAGAGCCTGAGCGTTGCCGCCGACCTTCGCCTTCCCGTCGCACGGCGTGGAGGCGCCGGTCTGCTTCTCAGAGCCGGACTCGTCCTTACCGACCTCGCTCTGCTCCAGAACCGGACCCTGGTTCTGGTTCTTCCCGTCCGAGTCCGACTCTGTGGTTTCGGGCTGGTGCTTCAGGGGGGAGACCCTCTTCACCGGTCGGAACTTGCTGTGGACCTCGGCCAGGCCCGTGGGTTTGATCCCCCCGCCACTGTGGGAGGGAACGCCGCGGCTCCAGTTGATGGCCGGAGCTGCAGAAGAAGAAAATATTCCATCTGAAACATTCCTGAAAAACCAGACAAACGTCCCGGATCTTTATTTTTTAAATCCTTGAAAAGTTATTTGGTTGCTGTTTTAGTTCCATGAATCTGGAAAAAAACCTGAAGTTGAGACCAAAACCCAACAAACAAACTGCTGATGGAGAAAATTTCTAATGGAAACATGTCGACATCCTGGCAGGTTTCAATCAAGGATGAGGAATATGGAGGACTGATCCTGCCAAAACTGTCATTTAATACAGAAATACATAAATGACTTGGTAATTAATGAGCCTTATTTGATATTATGTAATTTACCATTTCATGTTAAAGCAGTTTTATTAGTTTTCTATTACATCTCAACATTTAATATTTTTTTATGATTTTTTAATTGACTCACTATTTTTTGATAAATTTTTTCGTATTCTGCATTTATTTTGTAGTCGTTTTTATTTACCGTAACTTTTACTTCTTTCCCGTAATCTACACTTTAGTTTTTTAAATCTACTGTCACCGTTTTCCATACATTTTACTTCATTTTGTTTATCATCACTTTAATTTTTTTACAATTTCTCCAAATTTTGTATTCATTTAGTAACATTTGTATTTACTGTCACTTTTTTTTAACAATACATTGATTTATTTTCCCATTTTGAATTTTCTTGTTTAAATATTTCTATTTTATTTTCCTCAGATGTTTTTATTTTTCCTTCTTCTCCAGACTGATTCAAAGGTCAGAGGTCAGCAAATCAACAAAAAATTAAAAAAAATCCTCCAAGAATAGTTACAGAAGGTTCATTAAAAAGCTCCTCAGAAAGTTGCAGAAAATTAATCTGAACCGGTTTCCATGACCCAACCGTCCGGTCCGGTCCGGTTCAGTCCGGTCCGGTCCGGTCAAGCTGCTCACCTGGTCTCTCCTCTGCCGGGCCATCGCTCCTTCTGGACAGTTCTGGGATGTTCTTCAGTGATGAGACAGAATACTGGAAAACAAATGACAGGTTCTGATGTTATGAATCATAAACGGGTCGGAACAGAACCGCGCGTGGTTTTGGGTTTCCATACGGACCACTGAGTCATCGGAGAAGTCGATCTCATCCAGGTCCAGGTATTCAGGAGCCTCCATGTTTCCACCTCATCATCAGAATCAGAACCAGCTGCAGACAGAAGCGGAGTCACAAACCGGGCCGGACCAGAACATTCTGCTCTGCTGCCGCGATACAATCAGCAGGAATCAAACAGGAAGCGGCTGCAGGAAACCCGGCCAGCCCTGGTGAAAACTGGGTTTCTGACCCAGACTGGGCCCGGATTTACACACAATACGGAGGAAGTTCTGGAAGTCGGGTCCAACCTCGGCAGAACTTTCCCCTCAGCAGTAAACGGACTGAAGCTCAGAACTGAAGCCAACAAACATCAGAATAATCTGGATTAATGAGGAGCGGCGTTCCGCACGGCGCGGCCGACCTCAGACGGGCCGAACCGGCACCGCAGAGGTCCGGCTAGAACCGGCACCGCAGAGGTCCGGCTAGAATCCAGGACCGGGTCGAACCGGCACCGCAGAGGTCCGGCTAGAATCCAGGACCGGGTCGAACCGGCACCGCAGAGGTCCGGCTAGAATCCAGGACCGGGTCAAACCGGCACCGCAGAGGTCTGGCTAGAACTGGCACCGCAGAGGTCTGGCTAGAACCGGCACCGCAGAGGTCTGGCTAGAACCGGCACCGCAGAGGTCTGGCTAGAACCGGCACCGCAGAGGTCCGGCTAGAATCCAGGACCGGGTCGAACCGGCACCGCAGAGGTCCGGCTAGAACCGGCACCGCAGAGGTCCGGCTAGAATCCAGGACCGGGTCAAACCGGCACCGCAGAGGTCCGGCTAGAATCCGGAGGTCAAGAGGTCAAACAGCAGAAAGATGTTTACATCTAATATTTACATCTCAGATGTAAATATTAGACATAAATAACTAAATACATCTAAATATTTAGATATAATATAAATATCAACTTTAATACTATTTTATTTCACATATTTATTTAGATATTTAGAAGTAAATAAGAATTATTTATCATCTAAAATATAAATGTAGGTATTTATATATAGATATAATATTATAGGTACCGTATATTCAAATAAATAAAATATCTATTCATGAAATAAAATATGTTTTCTATCCTTCATACTTGAGATTAAAAGTGATATTTGAATCATTTCATATTTTAAGCAATAAAATGTTTTCTTGCAAAAAAAAAAAAGAACTGAATTATTTTTTTACCAACATTTTCTCTCATATTTTTCTTTCACTAGCTTTAGCATCTGCTAACGAACGGGGCATTATCAATAACATGATCAATATCGATTGTTAAAATAATTGTTTACAAACATCCTACCTAATGCAGCTTTGTGGTTGAAATTTTTCACATAATTACTTTTAAATCATTAATCTGATTTATGTAACCATAATATGATGTAGTACTTTAATTCACAGTGGACCCGCCTCAGCGCTACAGCAGAAGCTAACACCGTCAGTCTTTCTTATTGCCACTCATTAGGGTTCAGCCAATCAGAACCAAGGAAAATAAAAGACGATCCTGGATTGGCTGGTTTGTAAACATCAGCCAACAGTGAGACAAGTAGCTTTGAACCAAAGTATTTCAGACTCTAAGCTTAATTTTCTGTTATTTTAGACATGATTTATGGGAAAATCCACAAATAGGTGAATTTTATGCAAATTATTTGAAGCTTTGATTCAGAAAAAACCCAGAAAGCCTGAATCAGAACCAGGCAGTTCAGGACTGGTGGATTTTTCTGTAGCAGTTAGCATGGGTGTAACGAAATCTGAAGTTCTGAGACGAGCCAAACAGTCACCCGTCTTCCTGCTGCGACCATTTTATTTGTTTTTATAACGTAAAGCACTTTGAACTGGCTTACTGCTGAAATGTGCGACACAAATAAACTTGACGGGATGATCGTTACAACAGGACAGCTACTGACTACTTATCCCTACTCCGCAGAACCCAACAACAAAACGACCTGGAATCACATCCAGATGTTCCAGGATCGTTTCTGATGATCCGAGCAGAACATCTGGGTCCTTCTGGACTCAACCGCTGGTTCTATCCGGGCTCACAGACCCAGCAGAACCTCGGCGTCAGACGTCTGCTCACAGGATGGCAGAACCGTCCAGAAAACCAGACCGGACTAGAACCTGCAGCAGCAGGAAGTCCACAGAATAATAAAAAGTTCTGGTTCTGGTCCAGCTTCCACTGAGGCCACAGCATGCTCAGGAAGCCGTGGAGCTACTTTCTGCGTGGGAGGAACCGCCGAGCTGAAACCCCTAAATGCAGCTTACAGAACCGGGCCGGCCCGGATAACAACCGTTTGGGTCGGGATGCTGAAAATAAGAGCGGAGGGAAAGAGGGAGCAAACATCTGGCCGCTGTGTTTATGTGAACAGCTGATGATCCGCCCGGCTGCCGGGCCGCCAGCAGCTAAAATAAGCCCGGCGGGTCGGCGGCTCCGGACCGGTTCTGGAAGATCCACCCGGACTTTACCAGAAGAGCGTCAGAGGTTCTGCTGCTAGAACCAGAACCAGCACCGGACTGAACGCAGCAGACAGAAAGGAACAACAGGCTGGTTCACTGAGAGAGAACCAGAACCAGAACCAACTGGGTCTGGTTCTGTCAGTGGAAATGCTTCCACCAGTAAGAACAGCTATTAAAAAAAATCACATGATGGGACGAATCAGAGCAAACCGAGGAGATCCAAACGATCACCGATCTGGAACCGCTCAGGTCTGAGCGATCAGTTTTAAAATCAGTTTATAAAAATATATATATTTTACAAAAATACAGAGAAAAGATCAATATTTATATGTGCGTGTCACATTCTTGACTAGGTCAAAAATTCATAACAACATGGATTTTTACACATTATTATTTGTGGAGCAATGAGAGTTAAAAGAGAAAAAAACGACCCAAAATGGAATATCTTATAAAAGTAAAAATAAAATTTCCTTTTTTCGCTTTTATTGCATTAAATCTTCTAAACAATCAGCAGCATTTTCTGTGTGGAGATGAATCATAATAATAACCAAGCAGCTCACAAATCAGCACAATTCACTCAACTGCTTCAGGTTAAAGTTATCGTCATAATGTCTTATCGCTGTTTAAAAGCTTTACATTAATTAGGAGCTTTAAGTCCCTGTAAAAACCCAGCGCAGCACCAGAACCGGACCCGAACCGGACGGGCAGGTTCTGATTTGTAGTTTTCCTGGAGTTTTAACCTGGAAATGACGAGTTTCCTTCTAACCGCAGCAAAAAAAAAACAAACTCATCCGATCTGGTTTCATCCAGCAGCTGAATTTAAAGAAATCTGATCGCGAAAGAGAAAAATATTAAGCATATATTTCTATAAACTTCCATCCAATAGAAAAGAAAATTTAAACGTTTTTTTCTCCTAAAGAACAAAATGATAACTGGTAACTAGTAGTAAACATAATTTCAGTGATTTAATATTCGGTCTTTTCGCATCTACCTTTTAAAATAAAAAAGATATTTTCTGGAAAGTTTACAGATTAAGTTTTTACATTAAATGGACAGAAGTTTAAGACACCTGAACGCAACACTCAGTGATTCCAGGTTAATTTTTCCTCCGGTTTTAAAACGAGCTGGATGTTTTCAGGCCGGGATGAGAGTCAAGCTGCCTCTCGTTTGATGCTGGACCGTAAAGGTCTTCTGATCTGTCCTGATTGTTGCTGCCAGCTGGTTTAATCCGCTCATCCTCCAGCAGGATCAGCAGCTAAGCTAACAGGCTAATCAGCTAACAGGCTAATCAGCTAACAGGCTAACGGGGAAAGCTGCTGGAAAATTGGGTCGAACCGGCGGCTCGGCTGGGAAACCTGGAGCTGCCCGCTCTGGGTGTCATAGAAAGCCGCGGAAGACTGTACCGTATCGAAGTCAGGGTGGGAACCCGGAGGAATGAGCCGGTGTTGGGGCTGGAGGAGCCAGCGGAACCGCTAGCTGATCCAGCTGTTTTTTTCCCTGCTGTCGCCTCGATGTCTTCACGAGCACAAAGACTTTGACATATGGGCCAATCAGAGAGGAGCGCAGGACAGGAGGGCTCACTCCGACACGTTTTCACAACCACGGAGCGCTGCTTCTGTTTGGGACGCCGAAGCTGGTCCGTTAAAATATCTCATTATGAAGAATGTAAAGGAGCAAAACAGCAAGAAAACAATTAAAATCAAGATTAATAAAACATAAATTACATGACAAAAAATATTTTAAAAACTATTGTTTAATGAATCGTTCATAACAAAAGCTGTTTCATATTTGAAATGATTTTTATCATGAATTGTTTTTAAAGAAAATGCAATTTCTGTAAAATAAAAATAAGCAAAACAAAACAAAGATTTTTCTAAAGTTGTGGATGAACGTAAATTGTCTAAAACACGGACTAATTTAATCAGTTTTCAGTTATTTTCATTTTTGTTGCTCATAATTAAACACCACTGAACTCCAGAACGAAACCTTGATCTGTCTGTATTATTATAACATGAAATGAACTAAAACACATAATTTGTTATCACAGTCAGTGGTGTTTTTATTTTTTGTTCAATGATTTTTTGACATGATTAACATGGCTCACCACCCAGGGCGGCATGAGTGGGCACCCATCTGTTTTGCGCACAGTGTGAGGAAATATTTGTTTTTCTGCCAGACCAGAAAAGAAAAACTTTTTTAAATTGATTTTTCTAATACAAACATTGCTATATTTTCCTGCTGCCTTCCTAATTATGCTGCATTTACATTAAATTAAATTGAAGGCGCTGCTTGCTGAAATGTGAGCTTTATTTTTCTTAGTGTTATGGGTGACTCATCGTTACAATAGACAATCTTTGGCAGCCAGACAGGAGGAGCAGAACCGTTACTTGGACCCGTTATCCCTAGAATAAAAAAAACCCGGTTATAAAACCATACACAGTACTTTAAATCTTTATTATCATCAAACTGTCCAAATTAACAGATTTAATTCTCATAAAACTTTCATTCGACTCTTATTTAAATAAACTTTATTGATTCAATCAACCCAGATAAGTAATCAATAAATTTCAACATGACACGTTCATCCTTAACACTAAATCATTTTTATAGTTTTTTCCCCCACATATTATTTGGTTTCTTTATAGTAGAATAAATAAAACAGTTGTATACTTTTGACTTTATTAAGCGGTTAATTACTTTAATTTACTAGTTTTATTAGATTAATAAATATCTGCATCAGCTTTTCAGATTTAAGATTAAACCTAACATTGTTAACTTTGTGATATTTATTTATATCTTTTATGAGACAAAGTGATGCCGCAGCATCAGCAGCTTCAACGCAACACCGCCACCTAGTGACAAACGTAGAACATAACAGCTAGAAAGACTTTTAAAGCTGAGTGACGCTGAACTTCCTCCGTCCGGACGCTAGGTGGAGACAAACTCTCTCTCTGCCAGAGTTTCCAGCTCGACCTGAGTTTTCTTCTTCTTTGTTGTGTTTCCGGACGATTCGCTCAATTTTTCTCGGTTTCTTCTTGCTTGTTACTCCGTGGTTAATCTTTATAGCTAACTAGTTGTTTCATTTAATGGTGAGAAGGTTTTTGTTCCTGCCAAAGCATCTCAAGTCTGTTTTCCTCCACTGCTTGTTTCTTATTCCTTTTGCCTCTACATTACACATAGTATCAAATATCATTAATGCACACAACACTCGCAAACACCTTTATATTTTGAAATGTAATATTTTATGAACATACAATTTTTTTCTGCAAGACAGAATATTAGAACCATTGTAAGAGAACAATTAAATAAAATTAGGGGAATGAAATTATGAAATTACCAGCGGAAAGTTGTAATATGACTTATTCTTGTAAAACTATGAAAAAAATATTTTATTATTTTGACTTTATTTTCCTAATACAGTGACTTCCTTATATTCTTATTTAATTATTTTTGTTTTCTTAGAGTGGCTCTAAAACTCTGTTATAGTTTTTCAGATGACTTTGTGAATAAAAAAACCTCCATGTAGTTTTCCTTCCACTTAACTTTGTGCTGCTTTGTGTTGGTCTGACACAAAACACTAAAGTTTATTGCCTTAAAGTGACAGAATGTGGAAAGTTTAAAGCGTGTAAATGTGTCTGCATCAAGAAGGCGACTCTTTAAAACAACATTTTGCTAAAGCATCCAGTCACACAGGAGTTAGTTCACGTTTAGGCCAAATTTATTGAAGCAGCGATGGAAGAAAACACTGGGAGCTCATCCGTTTACAGCCCAGCTGGTTCATGTGTTCACAGGCAAACACACACTGCACTCCTCACCCCACAGCAGAAAACACACACTCACACACACACATCCACAGAAATCTGACTTCAGCTGTTATTTAATAGAAATAAAAAGCCACAGAGGGAAAAGCTGGTTTTTTAGCACCAAAAGACAAAGATCTGTTCTTTATCACCATAAAGGAAATATTAAAGTTTGAGTCAGTTTCCTGTAAAAATATCTAGAAATTATTTAAAATGATTAAATTAAACATCACATATCATGTTTTATATAAAAAGCAAGAGAAAAACATGCAGATAAAAAAGTTTTTGTGTAATAAAGGAAAGTTTTTTTGCTTTTTTTTTTGCAGATTTGAAGAAAACATTTCTGTGAGAAAACGCTCAGATTTTCCTGGGATTATAACACAAATAAAAACTAGAATAAAATAATAGTTTTAAAGCTTTGCATTAATTTTCATTTCTGCCATAAAAACGTTTTTCATCTACAGTCTAAATAATCAGACTCCATCAGTAAATGCAGAGAATATAAAAGCCAGTAAGAGAAGAAGAAGAAGAAGCAGGAAACCAGTAAGTCCAGCTGTGAGGTAATACAGAACCCATATGAGGAACCAGAACAGAGTCCAGTCAGAACCGGGTCACCTCTCCGCTTCAGGTGTTTGATTATAAGTGAATATTTTGGGTCTCATGTAAACAGAGTGTAACTTTAACTTCATGAACTTTGACCTCTGACTTTGTCTTCAGGCTCATTTTAAGGATTCTTCTCAATACCTGCAAAAACAAACAAAACAAACACGGATGAGAAACAGATCATGTCTGATTACACCTGCTGAAATTTTAACAATTCACTTGTTAAGATGTTTGTATCTAAGAATAAGTTAATACTTGTTTCACTACGTCCAATTTAACATCTTCCCTCAGCCGTTTAGGGAACCGCTGATATGTGGAAGAAGGTTCTCAGGTCAGGTGAGACCAGATTGAACATTTTTATCTAAAACCTGCAGCATCTGATAACATCTTAGATCCCAGTTTGTGCCTGCAGGACGTTTCTAAGCTGAAACTCTGCAGAGCCGCAACGTTACAGCCACACAAATTATTGATGTTCATTTTGTCACAGAGAAAAAAAACAAGGTTAATTTTTCAGTCATATTTTCACCCGGGCTGCACAGTTGGTAGAGCTGTTGCCTTGCAGCAAGAAGGTTCTGGGTTCGATTCCCGGTCTTTCTGCATGGAGTCTCCATGTTCTCCCTGTGTATGGTGGGTTTTCTCCAGGTACTCCGGTTTCCTCCCACAGTCCAGAAACATGACTGTCAGGTTAATTGGTCTGTCCAAATTGCCCCTAGGTGTGAGTGTGTGTGTGCATGGTTGTGTGTCTCTGTGCTGCCCTGCGACAGACTGGCGACCTGTCCAGGTGACCCGTCCAGGTGACCCGTCCAGGTGACCCCGCCTCTCACCCGGTACATTAGCTGGAGAGGCAGCAGCACCTCCTGACCCACTGAGGGACAAGGGTGTAAGAAAATGGATGGATGGATATTTTCACACTTTTATTCTTTTATTTCTATGTCTCACAGTTTCGAGCTTAATATTTCTCTCCGGATTATAATATTTAGTTAAAAGTTAGCAAGCTAATAGTAACGTAGCTTGCTAAATTAATATCTAGGAAGTGACATATTAATTAGCAGGTTAAAATTTAGTTTATGAGCTAAATATTTATCTCCAAACTAAATCTTTAATTGCCAGGTTAAATATTTAGTTACAACCTAAATATCAACCTCTAAACTAAATATTTAGCTTGATCTATAAATGAACAAATAACATGGTGAAAATATGACAGATTTTTTTTCTCCTAACAGGATAAATAGCTCAAATTACTGCTGTTAATTTTTGACAGTGTAACTGTTTTCCCCACAGGCCGACGGATTCCAGAGACGTTTGTTACGTGGCTGAAGTGAAGCAGGTTCCAGTATTTTGGCCCCAAACCTTTGGTCTGGGTTCAGAGCCAGATAATCCCTAAAGCTCGTTTTACCCCGTCAGGCTGCATCCAGAGATGTGCGCCGCGTTGCCCGTGTAGTCAACGTTACAGCGAGCCACGTTGTTGTTGAAGTTGGACTCTGGAACCTGCTGCCTGGGATTCACCGTCACCTGCAGGAGGACAGGAACGCCAACAGGTCTATAATCTGGACATGAGACATTTCACAGGCTGGACACTGATCTCTACTGTAACACCTGATCAGAGAGGATTTTCACCTTCAGGATGTATTTGCCAGGCGAGACGTCGGTGATGTCGATCCACTGACAGTCGATGTCGGCGCTGTAGGTATCGTAACATCCGGGACTCAAACCCTGAACGGCAGCAAAAACAACTTCTTTAGATTTTAATACGTTAAACTATTCTTACATTGTGTCTTTGTTTACAGTTTGAGCAGGAGAATCTTATTTTATAAAACTGACTCTTCTACTTCCATTTTGCTGCCTTTAGATGGCGCCACAGTGTACCACCATCCATCACATCCATGAACTTTGACCTGTCTGGTGATGACACTGTCTTGCTTCATTCCTCCACCTTTACAGACTGTTGGGTACAGCTAACTAACTAGCTAGCTAGCCCTAAAATGCTACAGCAACGCAGTATTTAGTGGAAGCTAGTGCTAAAGCGCTAACTTCAAACCCTGGAACTCAATTTTATAATAAATGTATAATTTACATGTTCAATAATTGTCATTGTATTCATGTCTGTATCTTGTTCTCTGTTTGATTTTTTCCTGAATGTTTCTTGTTTATAATAATAATGTTTCTGGGAAACAAAAGAAAATAACAGTGAAGAATCAGAGGTTTATCAGGTGTGTGTACCTGTGTGTGTGAGGTGCAGGCGTAGCGGCGGTAGTATCCCGGGTCGCAGGACGTGTCCTCCAGGCAGAAGCTGGCCTTGTGGCCCTCGGCTACGTGGCTGTAGGTCCGAGCGTCCAGCAGCTCATACAGGCTGAACTCATCCATGCTGTGAAAGTGGCTGAACAAACACGACAGAGGTCAATATAAAAATAAAAATTCATAAAAATATTCCAGAAAGATGCTAAACCTTACTGACAAACTGTAAAAATAGATCCTGTAAAATGTTATTTCTGGAGTTCCTCAGGGGCCAGAGTTCAGATTTTACTTTTTACATTTTTGGATCATGTTTTATATTTCGGATTATTTAAGATCCCTCACATGAACCTGAGCTAATTCAATGTTAGACATATTCTGATTCACCTATCAATGATAAAATGTTTCTAGTTTTATCATTAACAGATTAATTTAGTCAGATTTGATTATTTTCTGTTCCTTGTTGTTTTATTTAAATATGTAGGAAAATGTTCAGCTCTTGGTTTTAGTTGTGCTCTAAATGAGATTAAATTGAGTAATTTCAGAATATTTATTTTACTACCTAGAGATTAGAACAAAGTTTTAATCGAAAGTGATGTTAGCAATGAGGCTAAACATCCTTCTTGGTATATTTTTGCATTAATCTACTCAGATTTTCCTCCGTTATATGGTGGAACATAACATTATTTTCACATTAATGGAAGAATTTCAGGATAATAACTCAAAGCTTGTGGGTTTTTTACCTCCAGCCTCCATAAAATCATCTCTAAAGTGGAAATCTGTAACGATGTGCGTACTTGTGACAGCTGTGCCACTCCCAGGCGTATCGGGGTCGGCTGGGCAGGAAGTCGGCCGTCCCCTGATTCTTCACCCGCTGAGTGAACCGCAGCAAAACTCTGGTGTCGTAATCCGCAGAGTAGCGAGACGAGCTGGAAAACAGAGAGGAGGCGATCCATGTCGAAAGAACAAATTCACAAAAACATAAAAGGATCAAATCTAATTTTCAGTTTTATTTTCTTCACTTTTCTTTGGTGGAAACATAAATTTGGCTCAGACGGATCAGCAGCCAGTCCTTAGTGATGCTGTAGCTCATATTAAAGCAGCAGCAGAAGAAAAGACGCTTCAACTGCCTTATATTTATGCTTTATGATTATAGTTTTCTGGATGATCTTTAAAAAGTCTGATCTGCTGATTCTGAGTTTGGCTGGTTTCGTGTTTTGGCTGAAAAGTCTCAAAGTTGTTAAGATTGAGGTGAATTTTGTGTCAGTCGTCCCTTTATCACAGCAGAGCAAAAACAAACAGATTTTCAGGTTTTTGCAGAATATCAGCTGATCTGATTCCTGATTTCTGAACCAGCTGATATTTTACGGATTTGCAGTGAACCTTGAAGGATCTGAGCTCCTGAAGAAGAACAATCTGCTCTGAGCTTCATTAGCTTTCATTACAGATGTGAGCAAAACTTGGTCAATATTCTGCTCCGGTCAGTTGAATCGATGTGTTTCCACTAAGAAACACAAATTAAATCAAACCTAAATAAGTTTGTTCACATAATAAGAAAAAGCCACTCCATCATCATCCTTTGTTTCATTAACATTCAAAGTCAGATGATTGTTTCCACACCAGATCTCTGGACTGGTTCTGGACCTCAAACTGAGCTCTAAAGAACTTCATCTCCTTCCATGTCTTCACTAATAAACTGTTCATGACTGAGGAAGAGGAAGCCTTACGATGCGAGGCAGTTCTCCTCAGCGGCGCAGCGCAGGTTGTACATGGGCGACCTCTGGACGTACGAGGCGATCTGGATGTAATACGGATCCGGAACCAGATCCGGGAGACCTGCAGCCAGGAGGAGTTCAGGTGAGGAAAAACTTTCTTTAGGATCATTTTAAAATATCTGAGCAACAGACGTGGATCTGCAGCAACGTTTAAACGGCTTCGCTCAGAAAGTGGAGACGACTGAAGGAAAGTTGATTCTTCTGTTAAATTTAAAGCTTCTGCTGATGACAGGAAACAAGTTTATGTTAAACTGATTTAAATGAAATCAGACATGATTGAGAAGAAGCTGCAGCTTCTCAGTTCCTTCTAGTGTTAAAATATAACTTTAAAAAAAATAAAATCAATCTCCAAATTCAAATCTTACAGCTTTGAAAAGAACATGCAATCTTTCTTTCTTTCTTTCTTTCTTTCTTTCTTTCTTTCTTTCTTTCTTTCTTTCTTTCTTTCTTTCTTTCTTTCTTTCTTTCTTTCTTTCTTTCTTTCTTTCTTTCTTTCATTCTTTGCTTCTTTCTTTCTTTCTTTCTTTCTTTCTTTCATTCTTTGCTTCTTTCTTTCTTTCTTTCTTTCTTTCTTTCTTTCTTTCATTCTTTCTTTCTTTCTTTCTTTCTTTCTTTCTTTCTTTCTCTCTTTCTTTCTTTCTTTTTGTTTTGTTTGTTCAGGTCCATCTTCTCTGCTGTTCTGGTTCTGGTTCTGCAGTTCTACAGATTGGGATGGAAACATTGCAATAACAGCTCTATAACCAGCAGGGGGCGCTGTAAACCCCTTTTGAGTGAAAATAAAGAAACGTTCAATATTTCGTGATGAATTATACAAGTTAAAACTTAAAATGTGTCATTTAGAAAAACGTTTCTCTTCTTCTGCAGTCAGAGAAGAACCAGAGGAAAAACTGGAGCATTAAATGTTTAAAATGTTTGATATTAATGTAAATATATATAAACCAAAATCAGAAGGTTTGGTCTCTTCATGTTTACACAAACTCAGCTGGTTTGATTCACTTTTCAGACACAAAATTACATTCAAATTAATAATTAGATTCATTGGTTGAACTATAGAAAGTCAAATTGTTGTATTTCTTATTAGTGAATCTCAGGATGGATTTTCTCTCACCATCAGATCTGCTGCTCTGATTCCAGCTCAGAAACTCATTTAAACATTAACAGCCATTCTTCACGTCACTATTTGCTCATTTTTAAAATGTTATCTGTTTGAGCTCCTCTCTTATCATTTTTGATGCTGTTGTAACGGTTCAGTAAAAGATGCTGGTGAGGATAAATCTGTGGTCCTGCAGAGATCAGGAGGTTTGCGGTGCAGCATAAAGTCAAACATGTGTCTGTCTTTAGCTTGGAGCTGATTGGGGCCTGAGCTGCAGTAATGAGTCAATAAAAGCAGGAATTTAAACTTTCATCACCAGGAATGTCACGAGAGAAAGACATAAAAATCCACCGAAGACAGAAACTTAACTTATAGAAGATAAACCAGTCTGACTCTCATGGATTCATTGATTAAACCAAACTCAAAATGGCAGATGGAAAAGCTCGGCGTTGCTCTGACCGTTCTGGTGGTACCGGGTTCCGTATCCGGGCCGGGGCTGGGTCTGGGGTCTGGGTCTGTGGTAGGTGTCAAAGTAGTTGTAGTAGGGGTCGTAGCCGTGGCGCTTGTAGGGGTTGTAGGGGTCATCTCCGACCATCGTGTCCTCCCTGTTGGCCGGGACAGAGCCGGCCTGAGGCGGCTGGCGCGCCACGGCGCGGAGCTGCGCGGAGCTGCTGGCGGCGGGGACCCGCGGCGCCCCCCGGGACGCAGCGCCCGCCGCCGTGCCGTTGGCGCTGCTGAGGACCAGCACCGGGTCGCTGCGGCGCGGGGAGCCGCTCAGCCGCCTCCCGGTGGGTCTGTACTGGGCCCCGCGGCTCAGGATGCTGAAGACCTGCCCGTTGTGTTGCCATGTCAACCCCCTCCGGAGCGCATCAGACTCAGCAGCTTCCTGAGCGCAAACTGCCTCCAGAAAGCAGCAGAGGAAGCAAACATGCGCAAAGGACAGCGCCAGGCGTGCAAAAGAGCGCAGCTTCATGGTTGAATAAATTAGGAGCCGCTGCTTTCCGCTCAGCTGCTGATCTGAGGAGGTTTGGAGCTTCAGCTGCTCCGACCTCTGATGGAGGAGGAGTGAGAGAGGAAGAGCTTCTCCACCTCCAGCAGGATCCTGACTTACAGGAGGGTTTAACTCTTCACGGATCGCTTCACACTGAAACTGTAAAGATCAACCTGCTGGAGCTCGTTTAATTTCAAATGAACACAAACAGATAAAATGAGAAATTTTAACTAATTTCTCTTCAAATACATCAATTAATCCGCTAATTTAACCTGACAGCGTGTTTAGTTTGGATCCTTAAATGTTTGTAAAGTTCAGTTTAGTTGTAAACAGGCTGTGGTCTGAGTCTTTGTCCTGAGATTCTTTCATAATGATGCTGCTGCTGCTGCTGCTGCTGCTTGGTGCTGCAGGCGTCACACAATTGCAGCTCTGCTGCAGCCAAACCAAAGTGCAGCAGCTGCAGCAGCTCGAAGCTGCAAAGCAGAACTGCAACATTTTATCTGGAATAATCAACCACTGCCAAAAATCTTCATAATCACAAACCAAACATGAATCACTCAGTAAAACCATCCTGGGTTTTTCCAGAGGTTTCATCTTGTTGAGAAGATTTGAGTTAAAATCAGAGTTTTGATCCATGAGGTGTGAAGTTCAGCCTGTTTGTCTCTAATTACAGCATCTCTCTGGTCAGAACTGAGGCTGAAATTATTCTGAGGTTTCACTTCTGACTCAACGTCGCTTCAACCTGAAAAATTCTCCACCGAGTCGTTTTCAGGTTATTTATCACAGACGTTAAAGAACCGGCGGCATCCAGAGTCTGTTGTTTTGTCATGTGACCACCAGGAATGTCTGAGATATCTGGAGACAGAACAACTGAAAGTGATGCTTAGAGACAAACGAGAAGGAAAATTATGCATTGGATTATTTTTTGCAGGAAAAAACTCTGAAAAGTGTTGTTTTGGTATTTACACCTCTTGTAGTAAATTAGTTGTAAAACAACTTTTCATTTCACTTAAAGCTGACAGTTTGTGTCTGTTTTGGACATTTACAGGTGAACATTTTAAAGACGTTGGCGTAAAGGGAACCTTTATGAAGAAAACAGAAAAACATGAATAATTTTTCTTCCACTTCACAGCTCTGCTCTGCTTTGTGTTGGTTTATCGCAGAAATACCATGAAATAAGTTCAACTCTGCACTGTGTGAAAAAAGGTCAAAAGTTATGAATCTTTACCATCTTGACTATAAAAACACAAAATCTTACCAAATATTTTTTGTCTAGTTTTTAGTAAGACAAAATAACACAATATAGATCAATAATTTCTTAATATTGATGAAAAAATACTGATGTTTTATTTCACTTAAATTATGAAAAATATCGTTAAAAGAGAATCTGCCAGAAAAATATAACTTTTTAATCATTATTGAGGAATTTTTACGTAAAACTTCTATATCTTGCTGTAAAGTTACTTTGTTGTAGTTTTATTTCAAGATATTTGCTCTAGAAACTCATCCAGCATTTAGTGCTTCTGCGGCGTTTGGAACTAAACCTGCCGTCTTTGTTCTACAGCTGATCTGTTCAAACAAAATGCTTTTGTTTGGTTTTACTGGTAAATGACCTCTGGTGTCCTGCTGGGAGCTCAGGATGCTTTAAAACAGCTGAAAATGAGGCTCTACCAGCTGAGACGTTTCCTCTGCAGAGAGCGCCGTAAAACACAACCTGCCACCCAGAGAGACGCAGCAACACTTTCCTTTTCTACCACGTCCAGCTGCAGGTTTCATTCATGCTCTGTGATCCTGTGTGAGGTCATGCAGGCAGGGATGTGCTGAAGACAGAGCAGGATTTCTACACCCTGAATTCATGAGCTTCTCATGGTGCATCTGGGAACAAGAGCTGCTTTTTTACATTCAGCACCTGAGAAGAAACCAGTCGTTCTTCTCCTACATTGAGTTTTCCAGTTATTACTGAAGGCAAAAGTCTAAAACTTTCATTTAGAAACATCAGTGCAGATGCATAATCCATGATCCATAATCCATACCTGAATCAGTGGATGTTCTGCATAATCCAGGCTGAACCAGTTTGGTGATGAACAGCAGGAAACCCAGAGAGTGAAAAACCTCAAACCAAGAGCTAAAATCTTTATTCTGTTTCTGAGCTGAAATTATGATTCCAGGCTATTTATGTTGAATAAAATATGCATGGAAGCTCCTGCACCAAACCTCCACATGCAAACATGAGGTCCTCCCAGCTGGGTCAAAGGTCAACACACTTAGAGAGAAGTGTTGTGTCTGTTGGTAGTCGGGTTCAGGCCTGAATGAATCAGGGAGGCACAGGGTGAAACACAAGTTGAATATTAAATCTGAAGCCGATAACTGAAGGAAGTTAAAGTTAATATCTCCATTATTTATTTTCCACTGGCTCAGGACTTTACAAACACAAACTTCAGGCTTTCTGAGGCCAAAACAATAAACCAAAGTAAACCTTTTATCCGATCCACTGATGAGGAGGAGGAAGTGGTTCCAGGTGTGACGGCAGGTCTGCAAACAGAGGAGCACAGATGGATCTCTATGGCGACCCCTAGAGGGCAGTGGACGTAACAGATTCTTCTTCTTCTTGTTCGGAAATGTATCGTTTGAACGTCTGGGCTTCGTTCAAAGATCCTTTAGTGTCACCATTTCATACTTTTAGTCGCCACAGTCAGTCAGGAATCCAGCAGGAACTCAAAGCTAAACGTGTGTGAACTTATATACCAGACAGTAAAATCAGACTGAAATGTGTTAAAAACAGTCAGTCCATCCATGTTGGATTGTGAAGCATCCTGATCCTCCCAGCTGTCATCTTGACTCAGGGATGGTTCGTCTCCTCTTCCTCTAACGACCCTGGTCTCTCATCCCTCCTGCAACAGCAGCAGCTTCTGCAAACTCTCAGCTACATGGAAATCATTCTGCCAGGAGTCGGATCCTGGAAAACCTTTAAAACAGCTGATGAGCCAGAAACAACAACCAGCAGGGCTTTCCTCTTCTTTTACAACAGGAATGGAGGATTACTCTCACCTCTGAATCAATCCATTAGTTCTGATCAGCTGTAAAACACAACTTTACTGCCAAACTAACATCAGGGGTTTTGATGAAGGAAATGCTGGCGTTGGTTTTTCAGTGAGTATCTCCAGGTAGCCACGCAGCAGCTTGAAGCAGCTGAAGGAAACATGACCCGTCTGCACAGGAGCTGCATTTTTACTGCTTTTGTAAAGATCAAAGGTATCGCAGCGCTCGGCGCTTTCAGGTATAAAGCAGCAGCCGCAGCTCAGGCCCAATGAGAAGCAGGTGTCGGCCTGATCCGAGCGGTTTACACGGCTTCATGCTGAGAGCTGCTGCCTGGAGGGGCCTCCTGCACACAGGACACATAAACAGCCATGGAAACCCCAAACATTACAAACGCTCCACAGCAGCCGCTCCGCCGTCACCAGACTGAGTCGGTTTGGGTTTGTAAAGGACGAGTCAGCAGAGAGAGACAAAACATTACAGGGTAACCATGTGGAAACGATGCAGGTCAGTAAAACGTTGGTACAGAATGAGGGGTTTGAATTCAACCCAACAGGCCTGAGGCTGTGAAAACCACAGACCTGATTCATGTGGTCGAGTTAAAGAAACAGAGACGTGAGTTACAGAGAGCGGAGCAGCTGGACCTGGAGGACAGAGACGAGCTCAACGACCTGCAGGTTAAACTGGTTCAGATGGTGGTTAGACTGGGATTCATCCAACCTTCCTCACCTTAAACCAACATATCGGTTGATTTGTCAGATATTTTTGTTTGTGTATTTATAAGGACCAGATGAGGGGTTCCTCAGGGCTCCACTCTGGTGCCACTGCTACTCAAAGGTTATATGACTAATGATGGAGGTTTTAACCCACAAAGAGAAATGTCTGGAGTAAAGCTGGACATTTTAGCACTAAGGTTAATGATTATTGTACTGAGTTAAAAATGGCCTTTTAAATAATTCCACCTGCTGTTTCTTTAGTTTTATCCATTTAACGATGTTGTTGGAATATTTTAGTTTTGTTTCCAGACCCTGGTTGTTGGTAGAAAGTCGTCTGTAACGTCGTCTGACACAGCTTATGTCCAGTTTATTTAACAGTGAATTGAATTTCATCTATCTGGTCTAATCTATGGATTTAAATATGAAACATAAGCCGGGTTGGTCTTAGACAGAGATCCTCCTCAGTTTCTTATCTCTATGGTCATAATATCCAGAATTATTGCTTTATGTGGTTAAAATCTTTATCTTTGAGCTTCATTCTGGGCTCTGAGCTGAACTTCTGCTAGTGAAGATTTCGGTTCTGTTAAAATGAGAACGCTGTCCGTATCCAGTCTTGTAACGGTTTGACATCAAAACCTGAACCAAAACCCAGAAAAGAAGGATTTCATCTGAGCCTGATGGAATGTCCTTGAGGACGTGACACTTCTCACTCTGAGGAGATAAAAATACTCGTCTCTGTTACCAAACCTCTGCAGAGCAGCACCAGCAATTAAAGCCAGGTTGGGTTTGGCTGGGCCTCCTCTAGCATCATCTGAAAAAAAAAAACACTGTTACAAAAGCTGCTGTCACAGCAGACGGTTTTATGAAAACTAACAAACATGGAACATCTTAGCAAGAGTCCTAGTTTCCTAACTGATGGTCTGTCAGTTTGTGCTGAAGCTGCAGAGTTTTGGTGAAATATTGAGCTCTTATCAGATTACATCACAACGAAAACCTGGCATTGCTTCTGTGTCTGTGGCCTCCTGTTGGCCCAGAGGCACCACTGAACCACCCTTATGAAAACTTCTGTCACTGAGCCCAGATCTCAGAACAAGGCCCCTTCCTTTCTTTGTCTGTTAAATTTAGCTTTCGATTCAAAAACCATACACTTACAAAATCAGAGGTTCAGATTCTTTCCTTGCAGGTGAGCAGCAGCTGATCTTTCTCTACCATCCACTAAATTCAGCAACCAGTGAGAACAAATACCGATAGGATTTGTCTGAAATATGTACAAAAATATGTGTTGCATTTTACTTGTTTACTGAAATATATTCAAAATATAGGTATGTAATGGAGATGTACATGATATCAGTGATATGCGGTCAGGGGAGGTGAGTGAGGCTGGGAGATCACGGATACAAGCGGCCGAAATGGGTTTCCTCCGCAGGGTGGCTGGGTTCTCCCTTAGAGAGAGAAGCTCGGTCATCCGGGAGGGACTCAGAGTAGAGCCGCTGCTCCTCCACGTCGAGAGGAGCCAGTTGAGGCTCGGGCATCTGGTCAGGATGCCTCCTGGACGCCTTCCTGGTGAGGAGTTCAGGTCCCACCGGGAGGAGGGGAGACCCAGGACACCCTGGAGGGACGATGTCTCTCTATGGCCTGGGAACGCCTTGGGGTTCCCCCGGAGGAGCTGGAAGAAGTGGCTGGGGAGAGGGAAGCTCCTGACCCCACGACCCGACCCCGGATAAGATGGATGGATGGATGGATGGATGGATGGATGGATGGATGGATGGATGGATGGATGGATGGATGGATGGATGGATGGATGGATGGATGGATGGATGGATGGATGGATGGAAAGAAAGTGTTTTTACACACTTTCCTTGGTGGCAGGGGGGTCACACTCTTAAGCCTCCCTGGTAAGGTCTATTCAGGGGTCCTGGAGAGGAGGGTCTGTTGGATAGCTGCTAAAGTATCTGACTGACCCTCCTTGGATTAGACTCAGTCTAATAATTAGATCAAGGTCAAAACCCATTGTATTAAAATGTATACTTTGCTGTTTTAGTTTGTTCTAAGAAGGTTTCATTAGTGTCTTTTTGGTACATATGTATGAATAAATGTGATTCTTTATCATATTTTGTTGTGGGTAGTCTTTAATGTTAACACTATAAATTAAGTGTTTTTAAGTGGTTGTCATCGATTTTACAATTTATTACATTAGACTAATATGTCTGGAAACAGAAGACAACCGTTCCATGTGAAAACCATACATTCCAATGAAATTGTTGCTATATTAGCATTTCCACAGACATACCAGAACCATATGGCTATAGCTTTTTATTTTCGAATAAAATGCGAAAGTTCGCTGAAAGTTGGCAGCGGACCTTCGGCGGACATTCAGCTGAAAGTCCGCCAAAAGTCTACTGTGATCAATTTTGAGTCCAGAAAACGTCCTCCCGAATGTCCGGCGGACGTTCAACTTAAAGTCCTCCAGACGTCTAATGGAGTTTCATTTGGACGTCGATCAAACGTTGTCAGTGGAAGTTCGGCCGTTTGGAGCATGTCCGTTCAGCGGACATGCTCCAAACATTCAATGCTAGCTGGGTAGTTTCCAAGGAGTCATTTAGAAGAGGTTCAACAAGAGACAGATTGAATCCATGAATCTAAAAATGTGTTTCTGAGTGTAAAAAACAGACATGTAAAAACTAAACTATATGTTCCTCCTGTCAGAGAGATTCTCTGACTGAAGGAAACTCTTTAAACTCAACTCAGTATAGAAACACAGAGGAACCATAAGAACAGAACCCAAATCCAGGAAGCAGAGGTTCGGTGAATGTGGTGTTGAAGGTGTGGAGGAGGGTCACTGAGTTAGAAGAGATGCTGTAGAAGTACAGAATGCCAGCAGGACAGTCCACATACACGGCTATCCTCCTCTGTCTCTCTCTGTTAGAGACAGAGGAGGAGCAGATTGGTGTTTCTCTGTTGTTATGCCAGGCAGAGTAACCATTAACATCAGAGCATCTCAGACTCCAGGACTGATCATTCAGTCCAAACCAACACTCATTCCAGACTCCTCTTCTCTTAATTCCTCTGAAACTCACTGATACAACAATATCTCCTCTCCACTCGACCTCCCAGTAACAGCGACCAGTCAGACCAGTTCCACACAGCAGCTGAGGAAGATCAAATCTGTCTGGATGATCAGGATACGACTGAAGCTCCTCCACCCACGTCACCTTCCTGTTGTCTTCAGACACTTTGAGCTCTCTGCTCACTGTGTTTGAGTCGATGATGAGTTGACAGGAATCTGATGGAGAACAAACACAATCCAGCTGCAGTTTTTGATCAGTTATTGACACTTTGATGACTCCTGACTGAGTGATGAAGATGGTTGAATATGAGCTGCTTTGTTGTCATGAATCAGATGAAAAACACACTTACACCTCCATGGACCTGGTGACAAGAACCGAACTCCAGCTGGCTCCACCCTGAAAGGAGGAGGGGGGTCAGACCATCAGTCTCTTTCAGCAGAGAGAACAGTCTCAAGAACAGAAACAACAGGAACTTATAGTTTCATTTCTAATTGTTTTGATAGATAATTCTGTCAATACAGCCATGAGATGTCAAGCATGTTCCAACTTTAGCTTCCAACCAAGACTGGAGGTGCTGAGGTAAACTCATTTGTTCTGTAACTGACATGAACTCTCAGTAGAACAAAGACGACTGAGAATCAGAACCGGTCTATCAGAACCCAATGACACCTGAACACTCAAACATGAAGTGGACTGTTCAATGGATACATCCACTTGTAAAAATCCAGAGAAAGAAACAAGAACTGACAGCAGACAGACAACTGTACTGTAATGATGATCATGATGATGATGAAAGAAACATTGTAAACTGCAGTGGATGTAGGAAGGACAGTTGGTGCTGATGCAACACAACTCATTTCTCCAAACACAGGAAAAGCTCCAACAGAGAGGAGAAAGGAAATCCCTCAGTAACAACCTGAAGAAACTCCCTGAAGTATAAAAGGACATCAGGAAACTAAGGAAACATTTCTGGAAGCTCAACCTGATTTAATAATCAGCATTAAAATCCAATCAATCTAAACTCTGATCAACAGCTGGATACCTGCTCCATTCACACTCCCACACACAGATGAAGGAGTGAAACACTAAACAACTTGCTGCTGAAAACCTGCTGTGGCCTCACTGGAATATCCAGAAATACAAACATTAAAAAGGAGAAGCTGCATCACATTCAACAAAGAGTTCAACAAGAACCAAAGATTTGATCTCTGAGCTCAGACTCACAAACCATGGAGAGGCTTCCATCATCACACACCTCTAACAAACACCTCCAACCTTTCAGCACTTCCTCTACCAACCAGCACCATCAGGTGGCGCTGCACACATTTACAATGAGACCAAGAAGAAGAAGCAGCTTCCTGAATCCAGCAGCTGCAGTAATGGCTTGTGAAAGTGTCCAAGGAGCATCTGGAACCAGAACCAGCGGATTCAACAGTCCAGAGAGTCTTTGTTCGAATCTTTCCTCTCAGATTTCCAAGCTGCTCTGAGAGGGAAATGACATCATCATTCTACTGATGATGTCATGTTCTGATGTCACTGACCATTAGCTGCTGGACTTGTACATTTCCAGCACGGAGGACAGAGAAGAACTCAACTCTGACGAGGAGCTGGCCTGCCTTCAAACTGATTCAGGTCAAATAAACATTTCCAGATGAAGTCAGACTAAAATGTTGGATTGTCCTGCTGCTGCAATCAGACAGAACAAGAAGAAGCTTCAAGTTCTTCTCCTGTTCAGCTCCACATTCCTGTCAGAGACTTCAGCTCCTCATGAGGAGAACAACTAAAGCCTGGAACAGACTGACACCAACATCCTGACATCTCATCCTGAACAAAAAGCTTTACAGCATCAAGGTGACTCTTAGCTCCATATATGGACAGATTTCCTCTAAAGGGGGCGGAGCCTGGATTGGAGGAACCAGCAGCAGCTTCCAGGAACAAACCTTGGAAACCTCTGGAAGAGAACATGGAGATGAGATTCCTGCTTTAATCAGTGGATTCATTGGTAGAAAGCATGATGACTGAAATATCTGATAGCTGCAGCTCCATTTTCTACAGATCTGCTGGAACATCAGATAGAAGAACTTCCTCATTTCACATCAAATCTGTTTATTTTCCACAGATACAACTGGACTGTTGACATGAACTGGTTGTAAAGGTCTGGATGGTAAAACATCCATTGTTTTTGTGTCTCATTGGATTTCAGGAAGAGTTGAAATTTTTCATTTAGCCATCAGATCAATAAAGATTTCCCCTCTTTCCAATCTGATTCAGCTTGTGAAGCAGAACATTTCTGCTACTGCAGCAACAGGAGGAAACGTCTCCAGCTCTCAACTAATTCACTTTAACTGCTGGGAATCAGACCAGGCTGTCAGGTCCTGGGTAGTTTGGAGTTGTTTTGGGGGTTTTATGAATTGTTTCTATTTCATTATTATATTGATTACTGCAACAGTTTCTTAACATGTCTGGTAAAAAAATTAGACAGGAAAAGGAAAGCATCTAAAACACAGATGTCAAACTCAAGGCCCGGGGGCCAAATCTGGCCCGCTGTAGCTTTTTATGTGGCCCTCTGGACTCCAAATTACATCAATAAGTCCTTCCAGTTTTTCACAAATCTGCAAAAATCACACAAAATCAACAAATTTCCACATTTTTTCCTGATTTTACTGCTAATTTTCTCAAAATTGGTCAAAAACGTTGAATCCGTAACTGATACGACGAGTGATAAAGAGTCACATTTGACATCATACATTAGTGTAAATATTGTAAAAGAATAACGATTACAAATATTTCTTAATATTCACCACAAAATCTGTCATTTTGATTGCAAAAATAAACACTAAAATAATCACAAATCCCAGAGGAACAGCTATTTATTGATATTTTAACAGTTTTATTGGTTTTATCAATAGATTCTGGTGCAACCGGCCCTTTAAGAACATTCAGATTTTTGATTCGGCCCAAAATAAAAATGAGTTTGACACCACTGATCTAAAAGAACCAGGCCAGTTCATCTGAGGACTGAAGCTGGCCACCTCTGGTATAAAACAACCACAAGGAGCTTTTCCTGTCCTCCAGCCTGGGTGATGAATTTTGGTTCAAACTTTTATCAAATGCAGAGAAGCTCAACTACTTCCTGTCTCACTTCAAAATAAGAGTTCCAACATGAATACAAGATGCCAAGTTCAAAGCAGACATATTTCTATCTGATTCTCATAACAAACGTTACAATATGAAGTGAAGACAGAGAAACAAACAGAACTTAATTAGAAAAATGTTTCTTTCTCCAATCGTTTGGTTCCAGATAGAGATATTACATATTTGCCTCCCTTTTGCTCTTATCACTACATCATAGTGGTACCCGTGGATGGGTTTGTTTCTCAGGTCTAATTAGTACAAGGTTAAAGATTTCTGCAGTATTTCATCAACAACATAGAAATTTTTCAATCACTGATCTCCCTTCACATGATTCTTCTACAATCATCACTAGTTCAGCTGTCTTTGAAGTGTGTTTTCATCAATTGGGAAAACTCACTGCATGAAGACATCCTATAGTTCAAACTATGGTGTTCTAACACATTTTCCAAAGGTTTACGTTTGTTGGGTCTGATATTTTAATGAATTGTAACATCAGCATCAGTTCTGGTGATGTTCAGGAGTTTTAAACATGAAGTTTGCAGACATAAGGGAGATTAGGGAACATTTTACAGAAGGCATTTTAAATAAGGTTACACTCTAACTAACCTAATTACAAGCTTATACATGAACTTTGTCACATTAGAATACAATAATCATCACTAACATCATGTAAATTCAGCCAGAGCTTCACTAAGAGGAGAGGCTGCTGTTCCTGACTGAAGAACAGAGACATTTCTCCTCTTCCTCCTACATCAGTTCCTCCATACCTGAGAGCTTCCAGTCTCCAGTTTGGATCCTTCAGTCCAGCCGACAGCAGCTGCACTGCTGAGTCTCCTGGATGGTTGTAGCTCAGGTCCAACTTCTTTAGATGGGAGGGGTTAAAGGTCAGAGCTGAGGTCAGAGAAGCACAGCCTTCCTCTGAGACCAGGCAGCCTGACAAGCTGCAGACACGATTCAACACATAATGAGAAACAGGAAAACGCTGAGAGAGAACCCAAGTTCTGATCTGGTCATTTTCAGGAGGAAAAATAAAACTCCATATATTGGTAATTAATTATTTAATATAACAAAGCCAAAATTAGACTGTATTATTACAGTTGATGGTAATTAAATGTAACATTTGACACATTTAAAATCAATTAGAGGGCTGCACAGTGGTAGAGCTGTTGCCTTGCAGCAAGAAGGTTCTGGGTTGATTCCCGGTCTTTCTGCATGGAGTTTGCATGTTCTCCCTGTGCATGGAGGGTTTTCTCCGGGTACTCCGGTTTCCTCCCACAGTCCAAAAACATGACTGTCAGGTTAATTGGTCTCTCCAAATTGTCCCTAGGTGTGAGTGTGTGTGTGCATGGTTGTGTGTCCTGTGTGACTCTGTGTTGCCCTGTGACAGACTGGTGACCTGTCCAGGTGACCCCGCCTCTCGCCCGGAACGTTAGCTGGATAGGCAGCAGCACCTCCCAACCCCAATGAGGGGCAAGGGTGTAAAGAAAATGGATGGAAAATCAATTAGAATAGAAATGTATTTTACTATCATATAGAAGAGAGTTCAGTTGTACTAGCAGCACATTTAAAGTAAATGGAAGCATTTGAACTAACAAAATTTAAGAACAGAATAATAAGGTTTTACAACCTAGCAAAAATAATACTCTATTGTTATTAAAAATAGCATAATTGGATGGAAAAAAATTGCAACCGAGTAGTGTATTATAAAATTACGAACAAGATCTGCGTGGATAACAGTAACGTACGAGCTATTTACAAAAAATTTAAAAACTATCAATTGTAATGTGCAATAACAGAAGGAATATAAACTCTGAGGTTGTTGAGAACATTGATGAATATAAAGTCTGACAGTAGCTGGGAGGAAGTACCTTTGATAATCACTGCATGAGAAATGGGATTTTCATTAGTATGAGTCCATGTGAATTGCCATGAAAGTGCAGGACAGCTTGTGACTTTGCAAGCTTCGCTAGATTTAGATGGAAATGGTAAGAGGACTGATGTGAAATTTGTGTTAAAACTGTTTTAAAACTCAAAGAAAATAGCAGGCCTCCTTTTCGTCCCTTCTATCTAGAGTCTTTATAATGTAGTAACAATAAAATATTCTATTAAAATATTTAATTTAATTTCATCAATAGAATACTGTTGAAAAGTAAATTAATTTTAGTGAAATCACTGAGTGAAACACTAAGTGAATGCTGAATTTCTCGGATGATTGTACCTCAGATTATGTAGATTAATTAATCCACATAATGTAGATTAACTATGTAGATTATCTACATAAGATATGTAGATAAATTACTCATAGACTGATGTTTTAAAGCTTTTATTTCTTTTACTGAGGATGACTTTCTGCGTGTAGCAAATGAAAACATGACATTTAAGGTTAGCATATCATGGACCAATCAATTAATCAATCAATCAAGTTTACTTCCTAAGCACATTTTAGCAACAAGACAGTTCAAAGTGTTTAACATAACAAAAATATAAAATTTTAATACAGGAATGTGGACTTAATGAAAGGTATGTTAACCAACAGCTTATATCTTGGTATTTTCAAAAGTTGCTTTTAATTTGACAAAAGAACATCTTCCAATTTTTTGAGTATGACTGTAGTTTTGTTTTGCAAGTTCAGCTGCTGAAAACCATAGACATCCAATGCAATTAAGATGCATTAAAATAGGAATTAATGCCCTTTCTGTATAATCATAGAATATCTGTGATTGGATAAGTGGGGTAAAAAGCAAATGGTTTTAGATTTATCAGATTAGCCACATATTTTTATTCTAGCTTTCAAATAGTAAAGCATTCAAATTATCCAAGTCTTAAACCATTTTAAAAGGCAAATATGTTTTAAAGGCAAATGTCATGTATGTATTGAAAAGGGGTGCGGGTTGTAGTCCCCCTGTTGTTGAAAAGGGGTACGAGTTGGATTCCCCCCGTTGTTGAAAAGGGTGCAGGTCGGAGTTCCCCCAGTTGTTGAAAAGGGTCTGCTGTTTTTTGTTTGTTTCGTTTTCAGCCGATTTGATGGGCAGAACTTCAACTCGGCAGGAAAATGTATGTTTTTCTTTATTCAATGTTGCATGACTCTGTGTTTTTGCGTTTAATGATGTAAAGCACTTTGAAATGCCTTGCTGCTGAAATGTGCTATACAAATAACATTAGATTGATTGATAATATTTGATAGCAGAAATATTGTTTAAGTACGATTAAGATCGTTGTACCTGAGAGTCTCCAGTTTGCAGTTTGGACTCTCCAGTCCAGCAGAGACAAGCTTCACTCCTGAATCCTGCAGGTTATTGTTACTCAGGTCCAGTTCTCTGAGACTAGAGGACTGAGAGCTGAGAACTGAGGACAACGCTTCACAGCTTCTCTCTGAGAGGTTACTGCCACTCAGTCTGAGGAAACAAAGAGAAAAATCTGTTATTGAACAATCAAAAACTATATTTATAGCTTTTCAATCACCAATGTTCTCCTTGCAAATATTAGCTGAACTGTCTTATTTTATTTTGCTTCATTTTGTTGTGAATTTTTTCCATTCTAAAAAACTGAAACGCATTTAAATATTTATGTCATCATCAGCAGATTTATCACCATCAAAAATAAATGCAGTGACAATGTATAAAAGAGTGCACCCTAGAAAGCATTGCGAGCATTGTACCTGAGTATCTCCAAGTTGCAGTTTGAACTCTTCAGTCCAGCAGAGAGAAGATTCACTCCGGAATCCTGTAGGTTATTGTTACTCAGGTCCAGCTCTCCGAGACTGCTGAGAACTGAGGACAGAGCTTCACAGCTTCTCTCTGAGAGGTAACAGTCACTCAGCCTGAGGAGACAGTGAGAAAAATCTGTGATTGAACAATCTAAAATTATGTTTATAGCTTTTAGTCGCCAATGTTCTCCTTGGAATGATTAGTGGAACTGCCTTATTTCACAGGCTTTTGTGTTTCTGTAATGATTCATGTCCAGTCCATGCCGTGTTAAGCACTCATTCAGCTCACTTGCCATGACTGATTGCTTACCTGTTCAACCTGGGCCTTGCCCTACTTAAACACCTTTCAGCCTCTGCTTCCTTGCCAGATTGTCAACAGTCACGAGCCAATAGTGTTTCTACAACCCCTTTCTGTCCACGGATTTACCCCTCCTGCTAACCCCTTCTCGGATGCCTTCTATTCTAGATTTCTGGATCCTAACCCAAACTTTGCCTCACGACCTCTGATTAACGCCTGCCCCTCAAAGCTAAGTTTGCTCTCTCTGTCCTCCTGTGTATGACCTCTGCCTTATTATCGACAAAGCCCCTGGGTGTTGCGTTTTTGATCTCCTCGTGGAGATCTTCATTGCTTCCTGTTCCACTGGTTTCCTGCATCACTCTGTCATCAGACCCTCTGTTCCTCTGCTCCACCCATCACCTGCTCTACAGGTCAGTTAAGCTGAACATTTCTATGATACCCCTCCTTTATCTGTGCATCACCAGCCTTCTCCCCTCTCTCCTCAGTGCTGTGTTTGACGACCTCTTCCTAAGCAGAAACCAGTATCTGAAAATAAACTGTTTTTTTTCCCTTTCGTATACTCCTGTGTGTGGTTGAACTTCTGGGTCCCCTCTAAGTGTCCTTACAGTTTTTTTATTGTGAACTTGTTCATTATAAGTAAACTTAAACAAGAATCAATAACTTTATCATTAGCAGATTCCTCATTACCAATGAATACAGTCACAATCTGTGTCCTTACAGAGCTTTGTTGGAGGCTTTAACCACTGGCAGCAGCCTCAGAAGAGCCTCCTCTGAAGCAGAGTATTTCTTCAGGTCAAACACATCCAGATCTTCCCCTGATGACACCAAGATGAAACCCAGAGCTGACCACTGAGCAGGAGACAGTTTATCTGTGGAGATACTTCCTGAACTCAGAGACTGTTGGATCTCCTCCACTAGAGAACGATCATTCAGTTCATTCAGACAGTGGAACAGATTGATGCTTTTCTCTGCAGACACATTTTCACTGATCTTCTCCTTGATGTACTGAACTGTTTCCTGATTAGTCTGTGAGCTACTTCCTGTCTGTTTCACCAGACCTTGTAGGAGTCTCTGATTGGTCTGCAGTGAAAGTCCCAAGAGGAAACGGAGAAACAAGTCGAGGTGTCCATTTGGACTCTGTAAGGCCTGGTCAACACCTGTCTGATGGAGATGGTTTACATTGGATTTGATGAATAATTTGGAGAATAAAGAAGGTTTTGGTTGTGTTTCTTCCATCAGGTTGACTCCAGAGTTGATGAAGGTCAGATGAACATGAAGAGCAGCCAGAAACTCCTGAACACTCAGGTGGACGAAGCAGAACACCTTGTCCTGGTACAGCCCTCTCTCCTCCCTAAAGATCTGTGTGAACACTCCTGAGTACACTGAGGCTGCTCTGATATCGATGCCACACTCTGTCAGGTCTGATCCATAGAAGATCAGGTTTCCTTTCTGCAGCTGATCAAAAGCCAGTTTTCCCAGAGACTCAATCATCTTCCTGCTCTCTGGACTCCAGTGTGGCTCTGTTTCAGCTCCTCCATCATACTTGACCTTCATCACTTTGGTCTGAACCACAAGGAAGTGGATGTACATCTCAGTCAGGGTTCTGGGCAGCTCTCCTCCCTCTCTGGTCTCCAACACATCCTCCAGAACTGTAGCAGTGATCCAGCAGAAGACTGGGATGTGGCACATGATGTGGAGGCTTCGTAATGTCTTCATGTGGGAGATGATCCTGCTGGCCTGCTCCTTGTCTCTGAATCTCTTTCTGAAGTACTCCTCCTTCTGTGGGTCATTGAACCCTCTGACCTCTGTCACCATGCCAACACACTGAGGAGGGATCTGATTGGCTGCTGCAGGTCGTGTGGTTATCCAGAGGAGAGCAGAGGGAAGCAGTTTCCCCCTGATGAGGTTTGTCAGCAGAACGCCCACTGAGCTGGACTCTGTATCATCAGTCAGGATCTCCTTGTTGTGGAAGTCCAGTGGAATTCTACTCTCATCCAAGCCATCAAAGATGAACAGAACCTGGAAATGTTCAAAGCTGCAGATTTCTTTGGTTTCAGTAAAGAAGTGATGAATCAGTTCCACCAAGGTGATCTTTTTATTTCTCAGCACATTCAGCTCTCTAAAAGTGAATGGAAATATGAAGTGAATGTTCTGGTGGGCTTTGTATTCAGCCCAGTCCAGAGTGAACTTCTTTGTTAAGACTGTTTTCCCAATGCCAGCCACTCCCTTTGTCATCACTGTTCTGATTGGTTGGTCTCTTCCAGGTGGAACTTTAAAGATGTCTTCTTGTCTGATTGCTGTTTCTGGTCTGTGTGGTTTCCTGGATGCTGTTTCAATCTGTCTGACCTCATGTTCATCATTGACCTCTCCAGTCCCTCCCTCTGTGATGTAGAGTTCTGTGTAGATCTGGTTCAGAAGGGTTGGACTTCCTGCTTTAGCGATTCCCTCAAACACAGACTGGAACTTCTTCTTCAGACCAGATTTAAGTTGATGTTGACAAACCGCAGCAAGCTGTTCTAAAACAACACAAGTAAAATAAGGAACAAAATAAAATCATCTTCTGATGATTTAAATAAATGTAATTCCATCTCTTCAGACATCACTAAATGTGTGATTTATCCATCAGGTTAAATCTTTGTAGAAATCCTCTTACTGCTCTTCAGACGATCAGCCAGCTCCTCATGCTTCATCCTCCTCAGGAAATTCAGTGTGATCTTCATCACTGCCTCTCTGCTGCTTTTTCTCTGCTCTTTATCCTCACCTTCCAACTCATCATCTCTCTGACTCTCTGACCATTCTGGGTCATCTGGACTCAGAACCTTCTGGATCTTCTTCAGCTCGTTCTTCACAAAAGTGACAATGTTGTCCTCCAGCAGCTGGAACAGAATAACAGATGAAGGACACATCAGACAGAAACCATGGAGCCAAATATCAGTTCCATGTTGGACAGACTGACAGTCTTGTGGTTTACAAATTGCAGCTTGGAGATAACTGAACAGTCCAACCAAAAAAGGGCCGACCAAGAACTGGGTTTGAAAAGAAGCCAGTGGCTAGAAAACCTTTACACAGAACAAGTCCTTGTTTTTAATCGTTGTTAGAGATTTTTTGGTATTATCATTTTTGTTATTTCTTTAGTTTATATTCAGTCTAATAATAATGAATAGTTTATCAACATTCAGTCTAATGTTAATTGGTAATGAGTGTGCTATGCGAATACTTTTTGATTGCTGTGTTGAATATCTGTATTCCTGAGAACTGATTATTCCATCCAAGGTTCGCTCTCAAGGGAAAGAGCTAGATGACCTGTGTGTGAGATAGAGCTTGCCGCCTGTTTTATTGTTTATCCTATCCTACTGTTGTTTTCCCAAATAAAAGGCCGGCTCTAGCAGAGAGAGGGCAGAACGCTCTGTGTACGACTCGGAGGAGCAGTTTGCTGGGTCTTCTCCTTCTGCACAAGTTTGGTCATAAAATTCATATACGTTGTCAGTGGTTCTTTTAATGAAGGTTCGAAAGGAAAAATACCTATCAATCGTCATACAGTAACATTGCTTACTGTACTTTCCTTTATTAATTTTTAAAGCAGTAGTTGTAGACACACAGACCATAAATATGGAGTCCAGCTGTGTTTGATGCTGCTGGGTAGATGGACCAATGGGAACTTCTGAGCTTTGCTGGTGCAATCTGAGGAGGAACGAGAACAATTAGGATGGAAGGAAATATTCATCCAGGAGTATTTACAAAGAAAGTGGTGTATGCAGATTTCAGGCTCCATTTTGTGCCTATGCAAGCTTTGTAAATGACACCCCAGATCTGTTAAACATAATGTCGTAGCATCCAGGATGCCTCCAACAGCTTCCATTCTACCCATTTTACCTGTGCTTTTAGATAACAACCAACACACACTGCTTCACATATGAACAGATGTCAGAAAAGAGCTGAGCTCACACAAACAACACATTACAATAAAAACATTTCAGACTGACTCAGTCTGAAATGTTTTTCCATCATTGTAAATGTTTCAGATCCAGCTCACCTCCTTGATGGTGGAGATCCAGGAGATTTAAAGTTATTATAAAGACTCTTTGATCTGTCACTCTTGAAGGACACACAGCTGGGTTCTGGTTCTTGTTTGAGTGTCTGACGGATCCTGACAAAAAATGGATATGTTAATCTGTGGTAAAATAAGCAAACAAACAAATCAGTAAACAAAACAGTTTATTGTTCCACCTTAGTGATTGATCACTGGGGAGAGGATTGTGAGAAAAGATTGGAATGTTGTGCTGACTTTGGTTTAGGATAGAGGCTGCAGTATAGACCTTCTTGGTTTATTTAAAAGGTCTTTATGTATAGTTATGGTTCACCAGCAGAAGCATATATCACACAGAGGTTTTGAATGTTTATAATAAAGTTGATCTATGGTTAAATTTCAATAAATGACAAAGGACCTTAAGGAATCATGAAAAAGTATGGCTTAAATTTCTCACCATTTGTGTCACCATTTTCCCCTGTTTCCAAAACAAGTGTAGTACACACTGGTCAGAGTTGGCATGAGAGACACAACTTCATGCCAAGTTTGTGTTTTATAAATCAAAACCTTTGATGTCGTAGCATCCAGGATGCCTCCAACAGCTTCCATTCTACCTATTTTACCTGTGCTTTTAGATAACAAGGAAGACACACTGCTTCACATATGAACAGATGTGAGAAAAAAGCTGAGCTCACACAAACAACACATTAAAATAAAACATTTCAGACTTACTCAGTCTGAAATGTTTTTCCATCATTGTAAATGTTTCAGTTCCAGCTCACCTCCTTGATGGTGGAGATCCAGGAGATTTAAAGTTATTATAAAGACTCTTTGATCTGTCACTCTTGAAGGACACACAGCTGGGTTCTGGTTCTTGTTTGAGTGTCTGACGGATCCTGACAAAAAAAAAAGATAAATAAAACCCATTCTGTGAGGTTCTGTACCAGTCTGTATTATACCAGTCAACACTTACATTATAGAAGACATATTGGAATAGAAACACTTCATATTGATCAGTTTACACAGTTACAGCAGTCAGATCCAGCTCACCTCCTTGATGGTGGAGATACAAGAGATTTAAAGTTGGTATAAAGGCCCTTTGACCTGTTACTCTTGAAGGACACACAGCTGGGTTCTGGTTCTTGTTCATCAAGAAATCTGACAGAAAAAAAAGCTATTTCAACATTATTCCATCCATATTTTCTAGGATGAATCGTATTGAAAACTTTTGTCATTCAGATCCAGAAAATGTGTTAGAAGTTGGTGAGTTTTCCAAATGTCTCCTGCTGGAACCCAGAGCTTCATCACCACGTCTTTTTGGGTCTCATACAGTGTGAATGCTGTGTGAAAAGGGCTGTGGACAGTTAGAGATGGTGACCTCACCTCTGACCTTTGCTTTGGCTCTCATCTTCCCGACACAATGTGGTTTTAGAGGGAGGGACTCCCTCCTCTCTGTCCTCACCCTGATCCATGCTGCTGAATTCACTTCACCTCACACACACTTTCTAGCTTCACCTGCAGAGGAAACACACATCATTCATCAGCTCTGATCATCCTTTACAGCTTGAGAAAGATCAGCTGCTCCTCCTCTGATCGGCTCTTCTTCATATCAGTGTCAGTTGAATGCAGTCAGACAGCAGAGAGGCAGAGGAAGCTGCATCAGCTGCTGCACTTCTACTATCAGTCCACTAGATGGAGACATGGAGTTACTGTTACATTAATTTACTCTGACTGAACATCGGGAACTATTTTATTTCACAGACATCAAACTCTACAAGTGGATCATGTGCTCCATCAAATCTTAACAATTTAATCCGTCTGAATCAAACATATTTTAACATAACTGTCATTTTATTTTGAAAGAACTCACAGGTAGCAGTGTCTGATTTTACTGGTGGAGACCATTTATTCCAGGAAATAAAATCATGGAGCAGTTAGTTGAGAGAAGAAAACAAAGAAAAATCTGTTTTTCATAATGATATTTGATTCCAGTTTATCAGCAGCAATCTAAAATAATTCTATAGATTATTTTTCAAACATGAAGCTTTTGCTGGAATCAGAAGACATGTTCTCCAAATGTCAGAGAGCAAAACCAAACAGGAAAGTTCCTGAAGATAAAGTTCAAATAGGAAACAAAGCAAACTTACAGTTTGTTCAAATAGTCCAAACAGATGAAGAACATCTGAACACAAGCAGAGCAGAACAACGGTGGCCTAGATTGAGTTTTAACAAAACGAGACGAGATCAAAGTGAAATTGAAATACAAATGTACTTCTGCTATTCTATATTGATGATGTCACAGTTTCTGTTCCTTCCTGGTTTATCTAAGAAGGAGCCAAGGAAATAAAATGAGGCTCATTCCTGATTTTTCTACTGTTTATTAAATCAACAAGAATATGTATCTGTGTGAAATGACATAACTTTCAAACAGCTGGTAGTTTTCATCATTAACCATCAAAATGTCTGAAACTAATTGAGCTTCAGGGGAATCAAGACCAAAGGCCAGAAAGCACAGTGTGAGTATCTCTGTCTAGCATAAATCTAGTTGTGTGACTCATATTTCATCATTATTTCATATCTGTTATTGTCAATAATAGATAAAAATCATATTTAGAGCGTATTATATTAATCCTTAGAATAATTTAGAGATGTAGCAATCAGGGTTTTTAACAGTCAGTGGGGTATATGCTATCATAGACATAATATAGGAGTAGACCCCGCATTGGCTGCTCCGGCCCAGGAAATACGGCGGCCATCTTGGAGCGGTATACCCTCCTACTTTGTTCAATCAAAACAGCAGTAGATGCCTCAGCACAGAGGAATATTGTTGTTCTGATCGATGGACTATTGATGTGAGGGCTCCACAGACAACATTTCACAAGTAAGATGGACATATTATTGTGTATTTATTGTGATTATAATATTACTTTACTGTATTTATGTCCAGTGGCGAGATACCAACTAATATTAGCTACAGTGCTCGGTGTAATACGGGTTCAGCCCCGCTATTAAGGCTAACTGAGATTCTGTAAATCTAAAAAAATTTATTATTCTCTAACATTGACTTAGATTATCTGACACAAGAGCCTATATTAGAAATGAGACAATGTAACATATATTATAAAACTTATATTATAACATTCACCAGCAAAGTTTACACAGGTGGTAAAGACTATTATTTATATGTAATTCTTTCACTAGTAAGATACATCCTAAATCTTCCATTTTTGTTTTGAAGGTTTCATAAAGACACGATGTGAGGAAGAAGAGAGAGATTTCTATAATGAGAGACAGATTCACTGCAGCACGGATGAATCTCACATTGGATTTTGGACTCAATCTCAATGGCTCCTCAGTCGCTGCAGGACTATTGATGATGCTTATATAATTATTCAGATGTCCTGAAACGCTCCAACAACAAAAAAGAATTTAAGCTGGATGTGTCAAAACTTCACAATAACTTCAAAGGTAAGTTAATAAATCGTTTGTATTCATCATAATGCCTCGTATGTCTGACGTAGCTAACAGGGACAAGCTTACAAAGATGCTATGTAAATGTTAAGTGTTTTGATTGTCTGTGCAATCTACATATCTATGCTATTGTTAAGAGAATAAAATCAAAACTTCTGGCTTGCTATATTCTCTTGTGCTCCCAGATTCAATGATTCCATGCGTGGAAATAAAAGTCACACAGAGATGACAGTCAACGCTCCACGTCATACATTTTCAGAGTTTATTCTAACGTTTAAAGTATAACTTGACATCAACAATGCAGACACTTCAAACACACTAAAGCATACATTCATTTACCTGAGTCAAATAGAAAAGAAGAAGAAAGAAAGAAAGAAAGAAAGAAAGAAAGAAAGAAAGAAAAGCAAAGACGTCTTTGGAGAGTTGCAAAAGCAAATCTGATTTGTTACTCATGTGTACAAAGTTTTATAGTAAAGGAGTATTCTTGTCTTTAATTTATTCAAATAAGGGGTATCTTTGCTCATCCAACCAGTAGCTGTCTCTGACCCTCTTTAAAGTTAGAAACTCCCTGCAATTTGTTTGCAAGATCAAACACCAGTTGTCTCCTTTATCTAAACAAAGTGGAAGCAGAGCGTCTCCTCTATTGGCCTGAACTCCTGCTGTTTTACGACTTTTCACAGATCACTGTTAAAGCTGGAACTCCTCCTGATTGTTTCCCACACAGACAAAGGGCAGTTCAAAAGATCTCAACAATCTGCTGTAACTACAGGTAACCTAAAGGTCAATAAGGCAGAATAAGTTATTAATTTTAAAACTATAATTAGGCTATTTTCAATCAAGACATGTTAAGTTTTTAAAACTAGCATATTTTAACTCAGGTGTGTTGAAGTTGAGACACATATAAAAGTTGCAGGAGTCCGGCCCTCCAGGCCTGGAGTTACCCACCCCTGGTCTAGACTCAGGTCGTCTGCAGGTCATTTAATACCAGGTTGTCCATGAACATGCTGTGCTCAAACGGAGAAGGGTGACCATCTTCTGGCCATGCCATGGCCCAGTCACGGACTGTTTAGTTGACATTCCCTGTGGTGCAGCTCCATCTAGTGGATGCATAACATAACTCCAGCCCCTACTGTGGCATCTATTCTATGCGCCTTCTAATGCGGAAAATACGGTGATATAATATCAGCTAATTCAACTGCTGAATCTGTTGTTCTCTTTTTAATCATGACTTTATGTGGCATATTCACAGCTGCCCAGTTCTGCCACTATTTGTTCATCACAGATTCTGTTCCCTCCTGGTTTATTTAAAGAGGAACTAAGGAAATGCAGCGTGACTCCTTTCTGATCAGAAGCTTCTTCTTTTATAGTTTATTCAATCAATGTTTAATCAACAGGAAGGTGCGTGTGTGTGTGTGTGTGTGTGTGTGTGTGTGTGTGTGTGTGTGTGTGTGTGTGTGTGTGTGTGTGTGTGTATAAGGCCTTGAAGTGCTAAAGACAACTACATACTCAAAAACACAACATTAAAACAGAAAAGGCCGGTCGGTCCCTGTGGGAAACCTGAAACATCGCTGATTGGATGATGTTTCTGTTCTTCATTGACCAGGATGTTTCTCACCTCATCTGAAAACCTAGAAAACATGAAAACAGTTTGAGCTTCTCTAAGATGAGTTTGAACCTTTTCAGGTAAAAATCCAGCAGTGTAAACGGACGTGAAGAAGAGAGGAAGTTTGTTTGTGTCGTCTCTGCAGCTCCAGCCTCGTCTGGTGGCTGAAGTTGGAACATTGTCATCGTCTCATGGAGGCACCGACACAATTATTGATCAAAACCATTAGAAATGAAACTACAAGTTTAGTTATAAAATAAGAGCTTTAACATAGACTTTTTAATGTTGTAACTTTATCAGACAGGATTCAGCGTCTCCCTCACATGAAGGTAGGAAACTCTCCCTCAGTTTCCAGGTGATCTGCTGCTTCAAACAGAAGAATCAATTTCTTCAGATCAGGCCGATCCGTCTCCATCAAACACAGAAATAATCAGGTTTGGTTCAAACACACGTTTCATCACTGATGTGTTCAATGACAGTAGAGAATTTACAGCTCCTATAGAAACAGCCTCAGTTCTACAGTTTCATGGTGTTTAGGAAAGTTTCAGCATGATTCCTGAGGCGATTGGGATCTGAGCTCCAGATCCGGTTCACAGCTGCTCAGCAGAACCCAGAACACAGATTGGACTCTACGTTTGGACTTCCTGTTTGCATCAAACATTTGCTTTAATCTCCAAAGTACAAGCTTCATATTTTTCATCATTTCAAAAAGTGAAACTCGTATATCTCCTGTATTCATTACACAGAGTGAAATGTTCCAGATTTTATTTCTGGTAGTTTTGATGGTTTTTGTTCACATGGAATAAAAACCCAACATTCAGCGTCTCAGGAAACCAGAATATTACATCAGATCGTTAAAAGCAGAAATATCTGGAGTGTAGATCTCAGTCTGGGCTCCAGGGTTGATGCAGCAGCATGAAGATCAACCTGAGGTTCTGCTGAGGTTCTGGAGGTCCAGGTTCCAGTAAAACGTTCAGGTCATCTGCATCGTTGGTTCTGGTGTCACTCATCTTCCTCAAAACCAAACTCCACTGATTCTCTACGGGGTTAAAGGTCAGGCCAGTTTGCTGTTGTTACCATGGTGACTGAACTATTGGTACCAGCAGATGACCCGAGTTTATCACCGACTGTGGGAACTTCATTCTGGTTCTCTCCACTCTTCCTCCAGATTCTGGGACCTTGATTTCCAAATGAAATGAAAACCATCTGCGTTCTGGTTCCCCTAGTCCAGCTCTGGTTCTCCTGAGTCCAGTTCTGGTTCCCCTAGTCCAGTTCTGGTTCTCCTGAGTCCAGTTCTGGTTCCCCTAGTCCAGTTCTGGTTCTCCTGTTTCCAGTTCTGGTTCTCCTGTGTCCAGTTCTGGTTCTCCTGTGTCCAGTTCTGGTTCCCCTAGTCCAGTTCTGGTTCTCCTGAGTCCAGTTCTGGTTCTCCTGAGTCCAGTTCTGGTTCCCCTAGTCCAGTTCTGGTTCCCCTAGTCCAGTTCTGGTTCTCCTGAGTCCAGTTCTGGTTCTCCTGAGTCCAGTTCTGGTTCTCCTAGTCCAGTTCTGGTTCTCCTAGTCCAGTTCTGGTTCTCCTGTGTCCAGTTCTGGTTCTCCTAGTCCAGTTCTGGTTTTCCTAGTCCAGTTCTGGTTCTGGTCCTCAGCCCATGTGAGGCTCGTTGTCTCTGTGACTTCAGCCTTAGTCCACCATGTGAAGCTCTCTCAGACTCTTGAATGGATTATGACCAACAAGCCTCTCAGGCTGTGGTTATTCCTGTTGCATCTTTTCCTACCACACTTTTTTCTTCCACCCAACTTTCCATGAGTCTGCTTGGACACCACTCTGAGAACAACCTGCTAGTAATGACCTTTTTCACTGTCTGAAAAGGCTTTTAGCAAATTGTCTTTTGGTTATTTTTCCTCATAAAACACTTTATGCAGCTTGAATCAATGGAAACATGCTATATAAATTCATTTGAAACTCGACATAAGTTTCCAATATTTAATATGTTAAAAATGTTGGGGTTTCATTTTCTCCAAGTCTAAATTACAAGAACTAAAGGCTTGAAATGTTTCACTCCATAATAAATCTACATCATTGGTTTCATTTTCTGCAAAGAGGAACAAAAACATTTTTCACAATCTAGGAATTTTCTGAGCTGTCCTTGTGTCTGTACATAGAAACGGGAAGTTTAATATGATTTAGACACTTTAGTTTTTGGGAGGCTGAACTTGGACTCGACTGTCTTCTGTGTAAACGACCAAACAAATGTCAAAATATGAAAAAAACAACAAAACCTTAACAACAAAAAGTCTACGCTACACTTTGACTTTAGCTCCAGTGTGGGTTATTATCTACGAACATGAATAACTGAGACACAGACACAGTGCTTTACAACAACCAGAACCACGCAGACAGACAGAAACACCACAGGCTGAAAGCCGTCGGGTTCTGGGCTCCAAGGGAACCGAAGACGGGAAGGAAATCAGGTTTCAGGCAACATCTGGCACAAAAACAAACGATAAAAGTTCATCTGGTTCCTAAAGGGACTGATGAGGTTCAGACAGACTGTCGGGTTCTTCTCCCTCCTCCTCTCAGATCGGACCTCAGCCAGCAGAGTAGTTCTGGTCCATCATGTTCATGTCAGTCACCATACAGGAGTCCCAGCAGCCCCGGGGCCCTGAGCCGGAGCGGGGCCCCAGCAGGGCCCAGCGGGTCCCAGCGGCTCACTGGTTGACGTGGGGCCTCAGGGCTTGGTAAAGTCCCTCAAACGTGGGTCGGTCCGTGATGTTGCGGCTCCAGCAGCGCATCATCAGCTCGAATAGAGACGGCGGGCAGAGAGGAGGGGCGTACAGGAAGATCTGGAGATCAGGAGAACAGCACTCAGTCACCATGGCAACAAAACATCAGGCTACGGTGAAATCAGTCAGACTTGGTTCTGTTGGACCAAACAGCTCATGATTAATTGTCGTTTAATGGTTTTTTTTAGATGCAAAATATTTCCAATCGATCAGCTAAAACATCACTTAGACATTCTTTCATCCTGCAGAGGGCGCCACCGGTCATCCTTAAACGGAGCCAGTTGACAGTTGTAAGAGAAATAATGATGGCGGAGGCATCCCAGAGCAGGAAAGAGACTTTGGTGTCGGATGCAAAATGTATTTCACGTGATTCTGTTTAGAAATATAAACTCTCAACAAACTCCTTGAGTGTTTCATTCTTATCTTTTCTAGTCCTAGATTAGTTTTATTATATTTTGTAAATATGTCTAATATTGATAATGTATGGAAATCCCAATCTTCTGTTTATTCAGTCAGTGTTTCATACAGCTGACACAATACAACATTAAAGTTAATGGTTTTTTTAAATTTAGCATATTATGAAAAATGCAGCCCTCCATGTTATGGTCAGCCTTCTTAATACAACAGAAAACTCTAGATTTTAAGAACATTAATTGTTCTTAATCAAATTAATCAATTAATTGTTAGTCAGTCAAAATCAAGTTTAGATTAACTCATTAACTGATAACTTTCATCCTAGATGAACTTCTCTTTAAAGAAACAAACCTATAAAACACATGAATCACAATTAAAGTTCAGGAAAACAGCAGCAAAATGACAGCAGCTCCCCCTGGTGGTCAGATTTCTTCTTACACCCTGGGCAGAGCAGAACTCCCAGCCTGGTTCTGATGGACCCGTCTCACCTGTCGGCCCTGGTTCCGGAAGAACTCGCCCGAGTTCTCGATGACCTGTTCGTCGGACAGCAGGCTGTACGGCTGCTCCTTACACAGAGTGAAGATTTCCCACAGCGTCACGCCGAACGCCCACACGTCGCTCGCCGTGGTGAATTTCCCCTGCAGGAGGCAGCAGGATGTTTAATCGGATCAGTTGATCTGAAGGCCTGTTGGGTTTCACCTCCTCACCAGCAGGATGCTCTCCCAGGCCATCCAGCGGATGGGCAGCACGGCCCGGCCCTGGATCCGGTAGTAGTCGCTGCTGTACAGGTTCCTGCTCATCCCGAAGTCGGCGATCTTGATGGTGAGGCGGCGGTCCAGCAGGCAGTTCCTGGTGGCCAGATCGCGATGGACGAAGTTCAGAGACGCCAGGTACTTCATCCCAGAGGAGATCTGGACGGCCATGTGGAGGAGGTCCGACAGGCTGCAGGGGGAGGAGGAGTAAGAAGGAAGGGGGCGGAGCCATATGGAGAGGAGGCGGAGTCAGAATAAAGGGGTGGAACCAGAGGGGAGGAGGTGGAGCCAGAAGGGGAGGAGGCAGAGTCAGAATAGAGGGGGTGGAACCAGATGGGGAGGAGGTGGAGCCAGAAGGGATGGGGTGGAGTCAGATGGGGAGGAGGCGGAGTCAGATGGGAGGGGGTGGAGTCAGAATAGAGGGGGTGGAACCAGATGGGGAGGAGGTGGAGCCAGAGGAGAGGAAGAGGAGCCAGAAGGGTGGGGGTGGAGACAGAATAGAGGGGGTGGAGTCAGATGGGGAGGAGGCGGAGTCAGAATGGAGGGGGTGGAGTCAGATGGGGAGGAGGCGGAGTCAGAGGAGAGGAAGAGGAGCCAGAAGGGTGGGGGTGGAGTCAGAATAGAGGGGGTGGAGTCGGATGGGGAGGAGGCGGAGTCATTGGAGAGGAACAGGAGGAGCAAAGGGTTAAAGTCCAACCTGGGCAGGAAGAGCCTCGCTGCAATATGCAGTGATGCATTTAAATCAACTTTAAACTGTAACAAAACATCATTAAAACTGCATTATTGTAATAAAATCCTTGAACGCATTTTGAATCGTTTTGCTCTGAACGACATGAAGGTTAATATCAAATGTTCTGGATTTTAGTCTGAAAAGGAAACTAAATGACTAAAAGTTCAGGATTTATTAACCAGAGTTTACATTGAAATGTGTTTCTGATACAAGATCAATATTACAGCTATAATGATTAGGATGAACACGGTTTGTGTTTATTACATAATGCACCAGATTATTACATTATAATTTCTAAAACAGAATTATCTCCACATTTTGTAATAATCAGCACAAAATGTAATAATGTTCTGTTGATTTGATTTGTTGTAAATTAGAGCTGCATAAATAAACTGAATTGAACTGAATTTTGCAAAATGTGCTCAAAGCTTTTATTAGGTTTTGTGTTTATGACGCGCTGCGGTTCTGATGGAGCTTCAGAACCGCTAAAGGTCCGGGCTCCGTTTGCATGCATTCTGAAGCAGATTTGATGACATCATCACATGTCGTTTTCACGCGCCGCGGCGTCGCACCTGACAGAGGGAATGTTGTTGGCGTGCGTCAGCGTGCTCTCGATCTCACGCTGACACAGGAACATGTTCAGGTCTCCGTTCTCCATGTACTCGGTCACCATGCACAGCGGGTCGGACGACACACACACACACAGCAGCCGGATGATGTTCGGGTCGTCCAGCCGGGACATGATCTTGATTTCCTTCAGGAAGTCGTTCCTGGAGGTCAGACAGAGGGCAGACAGAGGTCAGACAGAGGTCAGACAGAGGACAGCAAAGACGTCTTCAGTAAACGTTGGACCTTCAGACACAAACTAAAGTCTCCATCTGGATCCGGCTGATGGAGGCTGAACCCAGAAGCTGCAGACTGGAAAAATCCCAATCAGTGAGATTAATACTGAAAAGTTTCAGGAAAACTCATAAATTATACCAAGTGATGTATTTTATTACAGATTATTGGTAATATTGATGATCTATGGCTCCCAGAACATTAAATCACATCAATAAAAAATAAATGATCAGTTTCTGAAAACTGATGTTTTCCATGTTCCCAGTTCTGGTCTGAGCTCCTTTTGCATGAATGTCTGCATCAGTGCAGGGTCAGGGTTTGACCTCTGACCTCTGACCCTCTCTCTGTGTGGGGTCAGAGTTTGACCTCTGACCCTGTCCCTCTCTCTCTGTGCAGGGTCAGGGTTTGACCTCTGACCCTGTCCCTCTCTGTGTGCAGGGTCAGGGTTTGACCCTGTCCCTCTCTGTGTGCAGGGTCAGGGTTTGACCCTGTCCCTCTCTGTGTGCAGGGTCAGGGTTTGACCTCTGACCCTGTCCCTCTCTGTGTGCGGGGTCAGGGTTTGACCTCTGACCCTGTCCCTCTCTGTGTGCAGGGTCAGTGTTTGACCTCTGACCCCGTCCCTCTCTGTGTGCAGGGTCAGGGTTTGACCTCTGACCCTGTCCCTCTCTCTGCGTACCTGGCCTGGCTCGTGGCGTCGGCCCTCAGCTGCTTCACCGCCACCAGAACCGAGCGTCCGTCTCTGTCGGGAAGAGGCGAGCCTTCCCCAAGGAATTCTGGGAGTCCCTCGGCCTCACACAGGTGGACCTGCAGAGAGGAGCCGAGTTTCTGATTCTCTTTCATTTTTCAGTGTAAAATATGTTCTGCAAATAAACTTTATTAACAGATGAATCATAGCCCATGTACAATGCTCTGCATGTTAGTCGTAATTTATTACAATTAACATGTTGATTAATATTCACTGAAAAGAAATAAATCTAAAAACCAGGTCAGTGTCGTACCTCTCCAAACTGCCCCTCTCCCAGCTTCTCCCTGAAGATGAGCTGGTGCCGCGGGAACTCTGCGGCGGAGATGTCCTTCCTGGTGAGGGAGTCGACGGTCAGGGCGGGGACGGCGTACATGTTGCTACCGGTGACGCCCTGCAGCCGGACGATGTCCGTCTCGGCGTAGTGCGGCGCGTTGCTGTTGAAGGACTGGTGAGGCGTGCACTGGGTGACGTCCGGCTCGGCGTAGCCGCCGCCGCACGCTGTCAGACACACAGCCTTCATCATCACCATCATCATCATCATCACGACTAAACAAGAAGATTTTACTTCAGTATAAAAATATCCAGGAATTAGTAAAATCAGAGATTAGACAGGAAAAAATAGATTAAATATGCAACACAATGAACTTTGCAGGAATATAAAGCAACAAAGAAATAATGTGAGAAAAAGGTAGAAGAACCACTAAATATATCCTGATCAGACGTCATGTAGTTACAGAGTAATAAGCAGTAATTACAGCTTAGTTAAAAAGACAATATGAACACATTAAAGCTATAAAGCATTTTGATTAAATAAATGACTGAGGGATTATATATTACCAAACTACCTACAGTTTAGTACCAAATTAAAGTCATTTTAACTTGGAGATAAGATTGAAAAAGGAGTAAAAGGTTCATAACAATAAACACAATTTATTATTATTATTATTGATTCTTAAATCAATAATAAGAATCAATTGATAGGTCAGTGACTAAATTATTGTAAAGGTGTAATAATTATGTGACACCATATGATTTAGAGAGAAGGATGGTGAAACAAGTTGGTCATTTTAGATAAATTATTTATTATTTTAACATGCATAATGAAAAACACACCAAATGAAATAGCAACTTGAAATTTGTTGGGGAAAATATATATATATATATATATATATTATAAACATATAAAATATAATATTATAACATTATAATATCATATTTATAAAAATATAAAATATTATATAAACATGTAATTATGGCTCAATTTTAGATAATATTTCTATCTTTTTTACAGAGTTTTATTATGTAAAGACAAAAATAGAATCTAATACTTCAATAATAAGATGGTAATGGGGAAGAACAAAATTATTATAAATGTAAAAACCAGTTAATCACATTTCAGTTAATATGATATTAATACAGAGGTTGCAGTATTATTACACAGATATCTAATTAAGTTGTTGAGTAATTATTAGTAAATTCTAATAATTATGTTGTAACAAGATAATAAATGCTTAAACTAATGTATGAAATATCAATACTTTTTTTATTAAAGTATCTGTACTAGTGAAGATGGTTCTACTAACTAATATTTTACAGAATACCCAAAAATACTTTTTATATTTTTGGCCTTTTGTTTTCAGTTGTTTAACTTTGAGTTGATTTGCAGGTACCAGGTACCATGTTGTTGTAGTGCTTTAGCGTTAGCCGAGCTGTTTGAAGGTTAGCGTAGCAGAGCGTTAAAGCTCTGAACCCCCGCTCTGCTCTTCCACCTGATAAACGTCTCGACTCGTCACACCTTTCATCTCTTACCACCAAGCCATCCTGACGTCTGGCGACAGGAAGTCAGCAGCAGCAGGTCATAGAGAGGGTTACCGAGGAAGAGCGCTGGAGGAAGAGGAGACACGGAAAGAGGCAGAGAGCTGCAGGAGGAGGAGAGGAGAATGAGCATGCAGGAAGATCCAGACGAGAAGAAGAAACAGAACCGACAGAAAGTCTGAGAAAAGTGAAGGAGGTGAACCAGATGTTCCCCTGCTGGGTGGGTGAGCTGCTTCTAATGGCCACCAGGGGGCAAAGTGGAGCAGAAACCCTGATTTACAGAAACCCTTCAGATCTGGAAGCTAAAAGTCTAAAACACGCAAATAAAATAGAAATGATCAAAAAATAAACCAGAAGAGATTATAAGTTAAAAATAAAATTAATTGAAAAGTGAACAGAAGAATAATCTGTCCTCTCTGGTCTACAGAGTAGAAATATTAAAGGGACATTACCCAAAGTTTTACTGGTATGAACAGGAAATTCAAACCTTTATTTGAAAGCAAACTATTTAAATGAGTCTAATTAGTAGCTCATGATGTTTCCAAAAACCAGGAAAACATCAGAGGACAGAAATCCCATCAGCATCCAGCTGGGATCCAGTTACAGCAGACAGAAAGGTTCTGGTTCTGCCAAATGGAGCGGATTCACTTTGGGTTGGTCAAAGTGAGTTAGGATCTGGTCTACCTGAAGCCTCGGCGCTCTGCGACAGCTCCGGCAGCTTGTTCCTCAGGACGGCCGGGTTCTGGTACTGAGGGTCCAGCAGGAAGACCCTCTCATAGTGGGGGTCGGTGTTGGTCGGGCCTGGGGGCAAAAATACAACATGAGCAAATGAAGTCTGACATCAACGCTGGAGTTTTATTAGTCCTTCAAATAGTTAAACATTCATATTCATGCTCTTATTTTGAAGTGGGTGAACACTGCTTACGTCTGTTTCCTCTCCTCACTTTCTCTACCTGAGCTACGGTGCAACAAATGACGTTTATCCCAAACCCAGAATGAATCGTTCTGCAGTAAACACTTTAAAATCCACTGCTGCTCTTTCTGACTGAAGCTCTGCTGAGGTCAGCTGGTTAGAAAAACTCAACAACAATCGGACTGAAACCAGGAGTTCTGTTCCTAAGAATCACTTCCTGAGGCGCAATAACAAATCTGAACTGTTGAGGGCGATATCATATGTTGGCACACATGTTTTCAACACATTTGAATTTAGCATTTGAGTGTTAGCTTCTGCAAATACCATGTTGTTGTAGTGCTTTAGCGTTAGCCGAGCTAATGTTTATGATTAGTGTTTTAAGGTTAGCATAGCTAACTTTTTAGTTAGCATTGCCCATCATCTGTCTGTTCCAGTGTTTTATAAACTTTGGTGAAATCTACCAAATCAGGGTTACGGGAAAACTAAGCATTCACTCATGTCAATAGGTGAATGAATGACATTCACATGCTAAAGGTCATCAGTCGGCCTTGATGCTAAATCCAGATTCTAGAGGCTCAGTGGGATTTCAGAGCGATGCCACTGGTCAATCTGAGGCCCAGTTTGACGTCCATGTTTCTCTGACAGGAAGCTGAACATGCAAACAGACTTCAGATATCTGGGACTAAACCTCTGCTTCACCCTGCAGCCAACATGACTTCCTGTACTTAAGACTGGCATCACTTCCTGGATAAACAGAAGCACGAAGCCTGAGTGAGTCGGGCTTCGGATCCGACAGTCGTGTTGCTCTTTGTGCTGGAAGGTTTGAGGCGGCAGCTGGAAAACCGTTTGTCCTGACAGACTGTGTGTTGTTGGCCTTCTGCTGACAAATGTTTCCTCCATCTGAGCTCTAGATGTTTCCTCTGATGACCTCTAAATGAATTATGTCTCATCTCATCCCTACAAGCAGTCAAAATGTGTTCTTCTGGAAAAAACTTGTGTTTTTCTGTGATAAGACATGAAGCAGCTGCCGGCTCTTCAGAACATAAGAGGCTTCAGCGCTGAATGTTTGTTGGGATGAAGGAGTATTGAATCTTAAGACCTGAACAGGTAAACCTCTGTGGCATCCCAGTGACAGCGCTACCTGCTGGAGGATGCCGGGACCGCGGCGGCACCGGGGGCGTCTGCAGGATTATGGTGTCGCTGCAGGACGACAGGCGGACCGTCACCTCCTCATCCAGGATCTGACGAGGAGCCTGGGTCCGAAAAAACAAACTTTTACTTTTCAATTCACAGGATCTGTATTCTAACTAAGATCAGTTCAAGAGAGAAATGTTGTTTTTTTTATCTTTGCACCTTCTCCAGCACCTTGCAGACACACTGGCACCAGAGGATGAGGAAGATGATGATGACCAGCAGGAGGATGATGGTCACCAGGCAGCCAATCAGGATGGGCGTGTTCCCTTCGTCGGAGCTGCTGCTGGCGGACGGAGCAGCAGCTGAGGAGAACCGGAGAGAACATGAAGGTTTCTGCAGGAAGCTAAGGAATCTAAAGGAACATGACGTCTAACCTGTGTTATCGGTCTTTGGTACGGTTGTCATGGTGATGTCCCTATGTCCACCTGGAACAGACGTCCCCATCAGTGGCTGTTGTGTTGGCAGGACGATGTCTTCTAGTAAACAAAAACATGGTCATTATTTATGTCTTACAACCTGCACAAAGTTTGACTTTGTGGTAAATTGCTAAAAAGCAGAGAACCAAACACTCAGCCCTGAGGAATGCCGACAGGCTGAATATTTACCTGACTGAAATGAGATCTCACTGAACATCATCCAGACGTCTGCGTAGTAGAAGCGGCAGCGGAGCGCCCTGGCGGCCCGGCGGCTCAGCGGCACCGTGACGTAACGGGCGCTCGGGTTCCTGTCGTCCAGAATGGTGGAGAAGGAAACGGGCTCCGGCTCCCAGCTGAGGGAAGGTTTGAACCAGCAGGACACGGAGGAGAAGATCTTCACACCGCGGGTGTACATGTTGTTACTGTGAACCTGCATCAGGACACCGGTGAAGAGTTGGACAGAAAGACAGAGGAGGACAAATGAGTCAATGGTGGGAAAAACAAATATCTGTTTCAAGACAAACTGTTCAAGAGTCACTGAACAGTTTGACCCTCTTATTTTTTGTAAAATAAGAGGGTCAGACCACATCCCTCTGTTCAGCCCCACACTTGGCTCCGCCCCTCGGAGTCTCTTGGCTCCGCCCACTGTGGTGAAATATTTTTACATTTCTCTAGAGGCGGGGCCACACGTTCGGGGCCACGCGTTCGGGCGCCACGCATTCGGGGCCACGCGTCTGGGGCCACGGGTTCGGGGCCATGCGTTGAAAGCCACGGGTTCTGGGCCACGCGTTCGGGGCCACAGGTTCAGGGCCACGCGTTGAGAGCCACGGGTTCTGGGCCACGGGTCGGGTCCACACATTCGGGCGTTCGGGGCCACGCGCTCACAGCAGGGTTTAGTTCCACTCTAACTGAGGCCCTGAGGCCTTTAAAGCTTTGAATGTTCTGGTTTTTTCTGGACCTCCTGAGTCACTGATGAGCTGTTGGAGTGATTCTGGTGGGTCGGCCCGACCTGGGAAGGTTCTCCAGTCTTTCTCGTCTCCTCCATGTTTGGATCATGTTTGTCCCAAAGCCTCAGAGTCTCTGTAATGTCTCCACACTGACATGTCAGGGACTTTGTGTCTCATCTGGTCTGTAGGTCTGGTTGTGGTTAGTTAAATGCAACCAGAGAAAGTGGTTAATCCCAGTTAATTCACAATTTAAGAGGGAAGGAATTACTTTTCACCCAGGGCTGGTGAGGTCAGGATAACTTCCTGAGTTTTCTCTGGTCAGTTTTGTCTGATGTTTGAATTTATTTGATGATTTTCTTCATGACAGTGTAACTGTGAACTCTGTGGATGTTTTAAAGAACGTCTGCATGTCTGAGTGAGATGAGAAGAGAGCTGAGCTGCAGACCTTCATGGAGGTGAAGTTCCTCAGCCTGTCGAACACAAACTCCATCTCCACATATCCCTGAGTCCCCGGCGTGTCGTTCCTCCAGCCCAGGTAGTCGTATCCCTGCCACACGTTGTACTGGCGGGTTGCCAGGAAGTCGTCGCGCCCCGTCACGCCGTCCGTCAGCTGACCCAGGCCTCCGGACAGCTTCCTGTTAGGAGCGACGCCGTCAGTCGGAGGGAACCGGGGAGCTGGACCAGCTGGTGTTTAAACATACTGACCTTTTCTCGTGGACGCCGTCGTACGTGGAGTCGTTGAGGCTGATTACTGACGGGTTACCAGGCGACACCATGAGCTGACCCTCTGGAGCGCTGTAGGACAGCAGCCCGTCTGCAGACAGCAGGGAGAAACCTGAAGGTTCTGCTTCATGCTGCATCATGATCAACATCTGAAACGGGTCTCAGCCCAGCGTGCGGCGTACCGTCCCAGGGACAGCCGTACAGCTCCACCCTCATGCAGACGGTGGTGGACAGCCTGGTGACGGGGATGACGCGGACGAAGCGCGCGATGATCGGAGGCTTCAGGTCGTTGGAGAAAACGCCGTAGGTGTCTTTGTTTCCGTCCAGGACCTGAGAGCAAATATGAAGGAAACAAAACTAAAATAAAATTTACTGACAGAGTAAAACCTGGTTCTGACTCAGTGAACCAGTCTGAACTGGTTCCCTCCATCCCGTCCAGCTCCAGCTGTTTGGTTCTGTCGTATTCGGGTCTCACCTCCTTTCCCAGCCGGTTCTTCCAGGACTTCCACAGCTGTCCGTCTCGGCTGTAGTTCAGGCGGTAATGCGCGGCGAACTCCTTCCCCAGACCTCTGGCGTAGCGACCCTGAGTCCCGAACAGCGTCAGGAAGGTGAGTCTGCGCAGGTGGATCTGCAGCAGAGCGTCAGTTCAAACCGTTCAGCATCACTTCCTGCTCCACCTTCCACTCCTCACCGCCTCCACCTCATCTAAACCATGTAGAGCCAGAGCAGAGCTGCTGTTCAGATTGACCTTTGACCCTTTTGAAACCAACCTGCAGGTACTGAGAGTCTGAAGGCTCCAGCTGCCCTTCAGGACACCAGGCTCCGTCTCCGTCCTCAGAGTTCAGCCTGCGAGTCAAACATGTTGGTAAAAAAGGTTTAATTTGAAACGGCATGTAGGAAGAACCCAGGCTGGGATTCGAACCCAGAACCTCCACTGTGTTCTGCTGCCCCATCACATTCACAACAACCTTTCACAGTAAAACAGATTCTCCTAGAGCCACCATTTTATTTTTGTGTTCAGGTTCATTGCATTTTATTCAATGGGATGATAGAAAACGACATTAAAAATGATAAAGCGATTTTCCTTCCAGCCTCCATGAAGCCTGGCTGACCTGCCGTACTGCGGCCCGGTGGTCTCGTACCACCGGCTGGACGCCGTCAGGTCCTCATCGGGGATCCGTCCGTCCTCCATGCCCAGCGCATAGCGACAATGTTCTGAACACAGAATCACACACGGAGCCGTTTTACTCAGAGGTTCCAGAACCGTGGGGGTTTGGGCCACGTCACGGCGGCCATCTTGTCTCAGCGTGTTCACCTGGATCGATCTGTCCAATGGCTGCTGGAAGCTGAAGGATCAGCAGCAGGAAGAGGTGCATGATGGTCCAACGGTCACACCAGCAGGCGTGCTACATCTCTGAGAGGAAAACAGGAAAAATCATTCGACTGTTACATAAAAGATATTTATTGTTATTCAGTGACAGACGATGGTTGGACTGAAGTTACAGAACACAGAACAGAACTGAAGCAGAGCTTTTAGAACCATTTGCTTTACTTATGGAAACTTTCTGACGTTTTTAGAGAGAAATTTTCCTCTGAACAGTTTTAATTTGTCTTTTAACCAGAACCAGAACCAGAACCAGGAGTTAATGAAGTCAATTCACAGAAACAGAAAATCTTAGCTTCCATGATCCGTCCAGTAATGAGCAGGATGTGAGCCGTGCATCCTCAGCATGTTTTGTGTTTGTTGCCACGGTGACCAGTAATCCAGAAAGTTTCATCCTGATGTGGGATTTTCTGACCTTAACGTTTAGAAACATAAAAATCCCACAGAGCTGAGACGGGTTCAGGGTTCTGCAGAAACTCTTCAGCCTTCGAACATCTCAGACAAAGATCCAACATTCCTTTTACGACACGCAGCGACAGACGGGTTTTATTTAATTACAGTCAGACCCGGTCCAGGACAAGCAGAACTGTTTGGTTCTGAGTGTCTCCTGCTGCTGCAGGTCAGCGTCTCTCAACGGTTTCTGAGTGATTTCATCATGTCAGCGCTCACTGAGGTTACACAACAGAAACATGTCAGGCTCCACATTTCACTTCTGATCACATCCCCCTCTCTGCTGCCGAGGCGCCGTTTCAGAGGGACGGACGTCTCTCCAGGGAACACAGCTGGACGGACCGGGAGAGAGGGACGGACACAAAGACAGGAAGAAGGAACGCTGAGCTGATAAGAAGTAAAAGAAAAACAGGCAGAAAGAAACGAAGGAAGGAGGAAAAGTCCAGAGAACAAAGAAGGGAAGAAGAAGAGCAGGAAGCTGAACTTTGATTAAAATGTTTCTGGACACTCAGATATTACAACTTTCATAATTTAACAACCAAAACTCTTTCAACTTGGCATGGAATTTTAACAATGCAGACAAAATCCTAAAGTTTAACGTAAAAACCAAAGTAAATGAGGAACAAACCAATTCAGCCACCAGACGGGTAAAATCATCTGGATCAGTTTGACTGAGGAGAAACACAAAAACTTTGTATTTAACTGATGAGTGGAAAAAATGGAAATTACATTAGCATAAAGTTATAACAAAACATAAAACATATAACAAAACATGTGAATCGTTTCTGTTGCAACAAGCAGGCAACAGCAACGGAGGATTCATTTCACATCGTTACCAATAAACATGGAGGTTTTAAAGACCAAAATTCATCAAAGTTTTATGAAATATTTTATTCTTTCATGTTTAGCTAACATGCAGATTCACTTGCTAAATATTTAGCTCTAAACTAAATGTTTAGTTAGCAAACCAAGTAGCTCAGAGATAAATGTTTATCTTCCTTACTAACAATGTAGTTTAGAGTTCAATAAAATTTGTAAATGAAATATTTATCTTGATAACTAAATTAATTTGAAACTGTGGAATTTATAAATGATAAACATGCTGAAAATATGAGCTTGAAAAATAAAACCCCTTTAGCTTCTGACTAACGTCTCTAATCCTGTCAAACTGAGTCTCTGCATGTTTGACCTGAAAGCTGCTGCAGCTCAGGTTCCAGGTTCCAGGTTCCAGATTCCAGGTTCACCTCCGTCTCATTCAGCACAGAAACTCCCAACAACCAAACCTGCAGCAACATGTTGGGGTCGGTTCCAGTCAAGCCTCAGATTATTCTGCTGCTTATTCAACAAAACTGAACCTGAATATATCTGGTGACCTGAAAGCTCCTGGAACAATCTCTTTATTTCAGTCAGAAATGTCCGTGTTGGTCTCAGGAAGTGACTTTATGGACTCGGTCCAGAGGAAAAGGCCGAGCCGGAGGCAGAGCGAGGGAGAGGAAGCGGCTTTATGTAATATTCTGGCTGGAGCTCAGATTCCTGCACCGTTGCTCATCTCTGCAGCTCAAATCACATGACAGCAGAGGGAAAGACATGGGGGACAGAAAACAAACCGGATCCAGATGAGGTGACCAAACATCTGCAAACAAAACATCATCTCAAACATTTTTAAATAATTTGAAGCATACTTTCCACAGCGGGAAATAAAACTCCTCTAGGAGCCATAAAAGAAATAATAAGAATGTATCTCAGCATGTTGCTGCTTCAGTGAGGGGCAAGACCAGGCCTGAAACAGCGCCACGCCTGGCAGCTCGTGGTATTACACCCCTACAGTTTGGCTCTGGTTAAACATGCAGCAGAACCTCTGCAGGTTCGGCTTGGTGTGCATCATGTTCTGAGGTGGAGCCTTAAAAACATGAAGATTTATCCGTTATTTTCCCCAAACCAACAACCAGGCAGCAGATTATTTATTTAGGCTGAAATCCTGGACACTTCTGATGAAAACAGTGACGATTTGGGATGAAGGAACATTTTGATTCCTGACTCTATCTGCTGACATTTAACTCAGCAACACGTTCACCTTCATGAATCCTCCCAACAAAACAAGGAAAACAAACTGAAAGAAAAACCATAATTTACTGAACATGACTGACGTTTCAGACACAAACTGGTCCATTTCATCTCTAATCCCTGAATAAAGTCAGACGACGTTTGGTGCCCAGATAAATAAAATACTTCAGTAAAACCAGACAGTAAACATGAACATGGTGAAGGCTCGCTGTAAATGTTCCTTACAGGCTCCGGTAGCTTTACTGTGCTGACAGGAAACCAGCAGCAAACGGGCCGGGCTGTGAGCAGAACCCGGGACAAACCAGAACCAACGGCTTCGGTTGGTCCAGAACCCACTTCAACCCAGAACAAGTCAGACGTTAAACGGTTTGACTTCCTGCGATGAATGAAACCAAACTTCTGTTCAGTTTCTATGAACTGATGAAGGAACCAGAACCTGAACAACAAGAACAACATTCATTCTATTAAGATTATTAAAGTCTCCAGGTTTAAAACATTTCTTTCAGCTGCTTCAGATGATTTATGGATCGACTTCAGCCGCCCTGCTGCAGTAATCACCTAAAATAACTCTGGTTCTGGTTAATTAACACAGTTTCTCTGTTTGCTCAACATTTTCCAGAGTTTTTTCTCCTTTCCTTCTTCACTCTTCTCTTCTTATCTCCTTTGTCTGTTAGGGTTAGGCTTCCTCGTCCTCGCGCCCCTCCTCCTTCCTCCTCTTCCTCCTTCTTCCTCCTCCTCCCTCCTCTTCCTCCTCCTCCCTTCTCTTCGTCCTCCTCCTCCTCCTCCTCCCTCCTCTTCCTCCTCCTCCTCCTTCGTCAGAACGAACTGAAGCCAAAAGCCTCAACATTCCAAACATTCAACGCAACCCAGATTTCTCTCTGCTCCTTTTCCCGGCCCGTCTCCGGCTCACACAAACACACAGGAATCCGTTCCTCTGCTCTGCTCCTCACCAGATCCCAGCTTATCGGGGTGAAGGAGGCAGAGTTCACTGGGAGCAGAGCAGCAGAGGGACCTGCGTTCAATCCGGCTGACGGCCGGACAAAAGGCCAGAACAGACCCAGGTCCAGCAGCGCAACACGCCCAGAACCGTTTACTCAGTCTGGAGCATTTTGCTTCTTACAATAATCCTGAACCTAAAGTCTAAGGTTAAAGGTCAAAGTGTATTAGAGCATTTATCCTTAGTGTGTCCTCATAACGTTAGTTTAAATTTATCTGGTTAAGATGCTGATTTTCAGAGATTTAGTTGAAGTTATTTTGTTTTTATTTTGGGGCGTTGGAGGACAGGCTGACTCCATCCGGGTTCATCTCTGGTTTTTCTTTCTCTATGAAATCATAAATATGCTTTATACCAACTGCAGGGAATATTTAATCCTCTCTCTGCTTTCTGTTTTTGGGTTTTAGCTCTTGGTGCAGACAGAGAACACAGCAGCTGAAACAACGCGGCACGGATTGTTAAATGGGAAGGAGGCATCAGTACGCAACACCATGAAAGATTAGAAAGACAGGAGGAAACCTAACAAACCAGCAAGCAACAAATGGTTTAAAAGAGCTCTGAGGGAAACCAGTCAATAACAGCACAGAACAACTGCTTTCATCAAAACTCAAATTCAGATGGACATTAAAACTTCTGCTCCAGTTCTGACCAGCATTCTTACTCTGACTAGCCCGCCGTTACCCTTAGCAACCGGGTTTGGTAAAATACTAGCAAGTTATGGTGAAGGAAAGCAGCTGAAAGTCTCACTTTTCAGTCTGATTTTGCCTTGTGAGGGTTTAGCTAGCTTTAGCATGTAGCCGTCAAAACGCTATTCCACCAAAGTGACCCAGACCCAGAAAGTCTCATCATGTGGTGGATAAGACAAGTTAAATCTCAGACCATCTCTGCTTCACTTGGCTCAGACACTGGGAAGAAAAAGGTTTTAGCTGCAGGTTAACACACAGGAGGAACATCTGGAGAGAGCAGAGAGAGATTTATAGATATAAAACCTGAACTGAGTCTGATGTGATTAAATCTCTGTTGTCTCTTTTGATGTAAGCAGCACATTTAGTATGAAACCACTCAAAGCTGAGCGACGCGTCCCCCTCCATGTTGGATTAGCAAAAACAGCATCAGGTGAAACGGTCAACATGATTCTGTCTCTGTTTTAACATCTCAGGAAACTTTCTGTCCAGGCACTTCAGATCAACGTTCCTTCAGATCAACGTTCCTTCAGATCAACGTTCCTTCAGATCAACGTTCCTTCAGATCAACGTTCCTTCAGATTAACGTTCCTCCAGATCAACGTTCCTTCAGATCAACGTTCCTTCAGATCAACGTTCCTTCAGATCAACGTTCCTTCAGATCAACGTTCCTTCAGATTAATGTTTCTCCAGATCAACGTTCCTTCAGATCAACGTTCCTTCAGATCAACGTTCCTTCAGATTAACATTCCTTCAGATTAACGTTCCTTCAGATCAACGTTCCTTCAGATCAACGTTCCTCCAGATCAACGTTCCTCCAGATTAACGTTCCTTCAGATCAACGTTCCTTCAGATCAACGTTCCTTCAGATCAACGTTCCTCCAGATCAACGTTCCTCCAGATTAACGTTCCTTCAGATCAACGTTCCTCCAGATCAACGTTCCTCCAGATTAACGTTCCTTCAGATCAACGTTCCTCCAGATTAACGTTCCTTCAGATCAACGTTCCTCCAGATTAACGTTCCTTCAGATCAACGTTCCTCCAGATCAACGTTCCTTCAGATCAACGTTCCTCCAGATCAACGTTCCTCCAGATCAACGTTCCTCCAGATCAACGTTCCTTCAGATCAACGTTCCTCCAGATCAACGTTCCTTCAGATTAACGTTCCTTCAGATTAACGTTCCTTCAGATTAACGTTCCTTCAGATTAACGTTCCTTCAGATTAATGTTTCTCCAGATTAACGTTCTTTCAGATTAAAGTTTCTCCAGATCAACGTTTCTCCAGATCAACGTTCCTTCAGATCAACGTTTCTCCAGATCAACGTTCCTTAAGATCAACGTTCCTTCAGATCAACGTTCCTTCAGATCAACGTTCCTTCAGATTAATGTTTCTCCAGATTAACGTTCCTTCAGATTAATGTTTCTCCAGATCAACGTTTCTCCAGATCAACGTTCCTTCAGATCAATGTTTCTCCAGATCAACGTTCTTTCAGATCAACGTTCCTTCAGATCAACGTTCCTTCAGATTAATGTTTCTCCAGATTAACGTTCTTTCAGATTAAAGTTCCTTCAGATTAATGTTTCTCCAGATTATCGTTCCTTCAGATTAACGTTCCTTCAGATTAATGTTCCTCCAGATTAACGTTTTTCCAGATCAACGTTTCTCCTGTTGCTTCACTTCCTGTCCCGTTTCATTTGCTTCGCCATGAACGTGTTCATCTGGTTAGAGCCGTAAATAAATAACAGATTTTTGACACTACATCATGAAGTAAAGCGAAACATTTTCCCCTCCCCCAGGAATGTTGTGACTTTCCATGAACAGACTGGATGTGATGCTGTGAAACCAGAACTGGTGCAGATCACTGGATTCACAGGAAGCATCCAACATGTTTTTATTTCTCCCTCAGCTGGACTGAACCAAACCAACCAGTCAGAGACGAGAACGACCAGATGGAGATAAACCTGGTTTCACCAGGCATTAAACCAGGCTGGTTGCTTTTGGTGGTGAATAAACTCGTCTTTAACTTCCTGCTGTTCGAGGTTTCAGCTGACTTCACGTCAACGTGTCTCAGAGTGAACGCTGCCCTGCTGATGCTTAGTGTTTGTGTGTCGGTGCTGCTGCTCTGATTATGCAACAGCAAACAGTTTGTTCCAGATGTGCTGAACGCTGTCAGCCGAGGAGGAGTCCCAGCTGTTGGACCAGGACAGGAAGAAAACGTCCTTATCAAAAACAAACAGATTCTCTTATCAAACTCTGAAGCAAACGCAGGGAAGTTCAGATGTTCTCAACTTTCTGCTTCAGTTTGTTTCCTCCATAAAAGTGACTCTCATATTCATGGACATGTTAATAAACGCCTGAGGAGGCGGACATGTTGAGGGAGATTCATAAAGTTTCAGATGAAAGTTGAAGTGCAGCAGCAGTTAGTTAACCAACCGCAGCTTTAAATCGTTTCCCAGGAAACCAAACACAAATCAGAGGTTCTGGTCTTTATTTGGGTCAGGCTGAAAATACACCAAAGATTATTTACTTATGTTTGCAACTTTACGTCTCTGCTGACTAAAACTAATGATGCCTCCTTTAGTTGTAACTGAATCAGATCCACAACTGAAATTAAAATCAGATATCAGAGGAATTTTAGCTTTTAGACGGGAAAATATTTCATTTTAATTTAGAAAAATGTTGGAGGTTTGAGTTAAATGAAAACCAGGAAGTTTAAAAAATGACTTATGGCTCCAGCATTAAGTATCATTTCACCCTAAAGACACAAGAGACGTCCAGTTCCAGCGTCCAGGACGACTGAGGAGGGTTTAAAACAGCTGCAGAAGCCTTATTGTTTTAGGAATGATTACTAATAAATGAATGTTGATATTAAAGTTAATCCCTGCAGAGCGTCACCTGTGTTACATTCAGGGACAACCTGAAGAAAAGACAGAATCAGCAGCCTGGCAGCAAGTTGAGCTCCTTCAGTTCATGGATTGAAACTGAGCAGACGGCAGGCAGCCTGAGTTCATCTGCAGGTCCTGCTCCAGTTTGGGTTTGGGCAGCGACCCGAGACGGCCGGCCTGGCATGGAGAGCTGAAATCTTAGAGGAGGCCGTCCGGCACCGAGCTGCTCACCGGGTCAAAGCTGAGCTGCAGGAATGTGCAGAGCCTGATTTAACATGCAGGGATTTGAACCGACAGCTCAGGAATCAGAGCCACCTGGGAACCTGAGCGTGGAGACCCAAAGAACCAGAGACTGGTTCTGGACCAGAGACTGGTTCTGATGGGGCCACAAACTGAGCTGCTTCACATCCAGCTGAGGTGAACATGAAGCTGCTCAGGTTGAGGAAAGTTAAACGGTAAAACAGGCTGGATGTGTGAAACGTTTCTGATAATTATTGATTATTAATTATAGTTTATGTTGCTCATAACGACAAACAACCCAACAGGAAATCACTAAGTCCTGATGACAACCAGAGGCCAAGGAAGTCATGTTTTCTGGAGAGAACACATACACACACACACGCACACACATCCTCATTTTACTCCTGATTTCTGACTGCAGGCTGAAACATGCAGACGCCTGACAGGCAGCAGGGGGCTGGAGGTCAGCTGGAGGTCAGCTGGAGGTCAAGAGGTCACTCCTCTGTGACAGAGTGAGGCTCAGAGCGTTTCCTCTGAACTCACAGAACCGGTCCAGACAGACCAGAGTTTGGTTCCTTCTCACCATGAAGAACCTCAGCATGCTGACCAGAACCAGCATGATGCTGCCACTTCCTGCCCACCAGCAGCTCGCCTCAGACCACGACCTCACTTCCTGCTGCCAGACGACATCAGCATGCTAAGCTAGCATGATGAGGTTAGCATGTCAACAGGCCCCGCCTCAGACCGTTCCCATGACAACAAGCCTGGGAGAAGACATGTGGAGCGTCCAGGCTCAGGACGGCGCCTCTTCATCCAGAACACCAGGTGTTCCAGCTCTGAATCACCAGAATCGGCCCAACAGACACGCCCCGGCCTGAAGCCGGATCAGAACCGCCGACCCGCTCAGAGAACTCACTGCTGACAAACAGCTGATGCTAAATAAAGTTTGTTATGATGATGATGATGAGGAAGGAGTCCAGAAGAGCCTCGGGCTCCATCAGAACCAGAACACAAACAGAACCTTTTGTGTTCTGGTTCTGATGGAGCCGCTCTGAGGCTGCAGACACGTTTCCCTCACAGCCCGATGATGAAGCGTTTCAAACTTCCAGACGTGGAGCTGCTGAGTCAGCAGAACGCTCCGATAGCAGAAACATGTGACAACAAACCCGATTAGAAACCAGGAGAAGAAAACGAAACATCCCAGAAAAACCGAAACACAGAGAAATAAAATTCATATTAGAGCTAAAAATGCTTCTCAGGAAGACGGCAGGTTGGAACCTGCAGGTTTCCATGGATTTAATAACTTTAATAACTGGATCAGATTAGAGATTAAGGAGGCTTTGAGTTACCATGACAACCAGCGCAGATGTCAGACTGTTTGCTCAAAAAGAACATGAAGCAAAAAGAGGCAACATGGGAAAGACAGGAGAACATGCAGCCGTCTGGTTCTGAGTCAGAGCAGAACCAGGAGCCAGGAGGACGGTTCTCCACGTCGCCATAGCAACCAGTGGATCCATCAGCAGGTAACTGGATGTTTAGGGCGATTCCACCCATCCATCCATCCATCCACCCATCCATCCATCCATCCATCCATCCATCCATCCATCCATCCACTCATCCATCCATCATCCATCCATCCATCCATCCATCCATCCATCCATCCATCCATCTTCCATCCATCCATCCATCCATCCATCTTCCATCCATCCATCCATCCATCCATCCATCCATCCATCCATCCATCCATCCATCCATCCATCCATCACCTGTTTCTGTCTCTGAGGTTTATCTTGTTTTTTGTTCTGGTCTGTTTGTATTAACCTGGTTCTGGTTCTGCAAACGGATCAGAACCGTCTCTCAGTGGGAGTTTGTTCTGCTGGTGAAGAAAATGAACCCAAACATGATCCAGAACCAGCACCAGGTCAGCTCTGCAGAACCTGCAGAGCTGGTTCCGGAAGAACAGGAAACAGAACCAGCAGCACAGCAGAACCCGTCACACAGAACCTGGTTCCTGCAGAACATCCAGCAGGAACAGGAGGATCTGCACCGCTGTTGTCATGACAACGTCCCAGCATGCAGTCTGGTTCCTCAGTGGACTGAACGTCCAGCTGGTCCAGCTGCAGCGGATCAGAACCACCAGAACATCGGAACCGACCTGAAGCATCTGGAGTTCTGCAGCTGACTGAGAACAGAATGAATGGACCGGATTAATAATCCAGATTATTCCAGATGTTCTGTTCTGGATCAGCTGCAGGTCCAACAGAACCATCCAGCTGCTGCTTGTTTCATTAAAACCTCTGAAAGGTTCGGGTTTCGGTCCGGCAGACCCGGTCCAGTCTCTGCTCTCCTGCTGGGAAGGATTAGTCCCCGTTCATGGAGCGGATCTGGATAATTCCTGGAAAACCAGCGGGCCGGGTCAGAACAAAGCCCAGAGTTCCGATGGTCTCCTGAAGGCCTCATCTGATCTCAGAACCCTCTAGGTCCGGTCGGGTCCGGGAGGTTCGGGACTTTTTACCTGTTTTCCTCTGTTTCTCTCCGGGTCCAACGCAGCAGCTTCACAGCTTCTCCCCGGCTCGGCTCGGTTCGGTTCGGGTTCCCTCACTGGGTCATGGTGGAGGAGTCGATCCGTCTCTTCAACTCCCGGCGACTTTCCGAAAAACTCCTGATTTGATCAGATTCGGCTTGTTTCGGAACAATCCGTTCGGATCCAGAAAAATGCGATCAGCTCCGAAGACAAAAAAAAGTTTCTGTGTTTTTACATCACATCCCGTTTCCGAACCGGAGGAAGAGGAGGAGGAAGAGGAGGAGGAGGAAGGCAACATAAGCCTCTGACATCTGAGAAGTTCTGCAGAGGAGCCCAGAAGGGAACTACGGAGGGAGAGAGGGACATTTCCACCCCTTCCTCCTGGTTCTGGTTCTGGGATTCAACCTCAGGGTGAAAAAGTTTTGGCTCCGATCATAAATTTCTTTTTTTTTTCCCTCTTCTTTTATTTTTCCTTCTCCTTCCTGTAAACAAAAATTAAATACAAATTTCAGATGATTTCTTGTTATTGGGAAATAAATCCGTCTCAGCCAGAGGTCTTCAACGTGAGGGTTGCGACCCCTAGGGGTGTCATGGAGGTACTGCAGGGAGTCGTGAGATTTTCAGACATTTTTTAAATTCAGTTGTTTCTTAATAAACATTAACATAAAAACAGCATGAAACAAATTGATAAAAGGAGGCATGAGTTAATGTATTTCAGAAATAATAAACAAGTATCAGTTCATTATATTAAATTATATTAAAGGTTGTGTATTTTAAGCAGTGGTGGGAAGTAACGAAGTACAAGTACTTCGTTACTGTACTTAAGTACAATTTTCGTGTATCTGTACTTTACTTAAGTAGATTTAATAATGGATACTTTCTACTTTTACTCCACTACATTTTACAGTAAGTATCTGTACTTTCTACTTCACTACATTTCTACAAACTGTCGCGTTACTCGTTACATTCAAGTCTCGTTGCTCTTTTTTTCCGTTAAAATGTGAAGTTCAGGGATTTAAGGTGGCGCCGTAAAATCCCAGCAATAACGTGACTTAGTGTCTGTTGTCACCCATCGGCTCCACCTTTACTCGCTGCGGAGCTCCAGACATGCGCAGTGGTTTCCTCTGAGCGGGAGGAGATGTCTGTCTAATCGTCAGTAATATAATAGCTGCATAAATCATAGATATGGCGACATGTAAAATCAGCAGCGCTTCGCTTTCACAGACGGTGGGACTTCGTCCAACTTTTAGCGTCACTTTAAAAGGAAAGCTTAAAGAAAGGTAAGATCTGTGGACGTGATGCTAGCTAAGCTAGCTGTACAGAGACACATGTTGCATCTGCGATGAAAAACAGTTGTCACTCATGCGCTGAATTATTGTGTGGAGGTGTTGACTGAGGTGTCGCATTTATGGGACAACGCTAGTACCAAAGTGCAATATAGTGATATGACATTCAGGAACGATCCGATTCTTCTGGACGGATCTTTACTGATTAAATTTATTTCAGCTCTAAGTATTTAATATCTATGGGAATGTGGATCTTTCAGATCAATTTGAGAAGTAATTTTGATAGGTAAAACTTAATTTTTTGTGTCATGTAGCGCGGGGTGCTGGTCTTGACTTGGTCTTGGGTTGGTGGTCTTGACTACAACTCTGCTACGTGGCTCCTCGGTTGCCTGTCCTCTCCCACCCACCTTCTTTCCATCCCCTTTCTGTTGGATTTCTTTAAAATAAATTAAATTAAAAAATTAAATACGATCGGTTCACTTAATGATATTGTATTAGCGATTCAGCAAGTACTTTTACTTTTAATACTTAAGTATTTTTAAAAGCCAGTACTTTTTTACTTTTACTTAAGTGCAAATGTTAATGTGGTAGTTTTACTTTTACTTAAGTAAATTTTTTGAGTATTTTCTCCACCACTGATTTTAAGCTAAAATAACGCAGAATGTTCATGTCTGTATTAATCCATTGCTGCTGTTTTCAAACTGAAGTTGAAAATTAAAACAAGAAATAACGAAGTTTCTGATGAATGATGGAGAAATTCTTCATGTTTCATTGGATCCTTGATCAGGTGGAAACATAAAAACTGTATTAATGGCTAAAGTTTTTCAGAAAAATAAATTCAAATATTATAATATATTATAACATTTTGACCTTTTAATCCCCAAAAGTCGAATGTAAATATTTAAGATGTTTTTTCAGAAACAGATAAGCAGCATTTCTCTGAAGTAATTAGCTTGAATTAACTCTTCATTTAATTTGCCCTAATTGAGCAAATAATAATAAAATAATAATAATAGATTATTATTATTATTCAGCAGGTCTTGGTTTCTTTGTGCCAAACAGCAGTGATTTAATTTTATGTGCTAAAATTCATCAAGTTATTTCCTGAACAACAAAGAAATTATTTCAGACTCAACTTTATAAAAATGTTTAATTTGGTGAATATAAATGTAAATATTTGTTTTGATGAAGCAACACTGATGTCAGAGGAAGTTTTTGCAGCTGATATGTAACTTTTTAAACATTTCTGACCTAATTTTAGCCTCTTATTGGTGGTTTAAATAAACTTCTGTTTGCCTGAACTGTTTATTTATGTAAACAAAACTTTATTTTCTTTAATACTCATCAACAAAACCACTGGGAAACAGCAATAAATATTTTCTGTAAAGTTTTTGTGAAGTGTAGAAATCTCATGTCGTAAATTATATATAAACCCACAAGTCTGAGAAACATGCAGATGGAGAAACACCGCGGTGGAAAATGAAGTGTTTTTTTAGTGATGCAGCTTAAGGTGAAGGTCAGTTTCACCGTCCAGTTTTATTTCTTTTATTTTCACATTTTCCTCTTCAGTCTCTTAGTTTTCTGGTCTCCTCCCACTTCTCCACCAGGGGGCAGTGTTGATTTATCTTTAAGCCTCCATTCTTCATCTCTCGGCCTGGTTTCCGTCTCTTCCCCCCAACAGGACGTCCCGCTGCTGTGGACACTCAAACAAAGACTGAAGTCAGAGGGAATGCACACACACACACACACACACACACACACACACACACACACACACACACACACACACACACACACACACACACACACACACACACACACACACACTCATCCCTACAGGTTTCGGTGAAATAGAGGGACAAATCAAAATGTCCTTCTAGTGTTGTGTGTATTCTGATGAAGTGTTGTCAACACGCGCACACACACACACACACACACACACACACACACACACACACACACACACACACACACACACACACACACACACAGAGCAAGACACTTCCCGGCCCCCTCCGCTTTGCTTTCTTTGTCAGCCTGTGTGTCTCTCATGGAACACGGAGTTAAAGGCATTTAATTTCAACACTTTGTTTAAATATACTATATATATCTTTCATCCGAGTAAAGTTTAAAGTTTAGTATATATGCTAATAATTATTATTATTTAAAACAAATATATAAAACTTACCCATGTGAGGAGAAACAGAAGGCCTCTCTGGTTCTGCTTCTGCTTTTGGTTCTGGTTCTGGGTCCGCTGTAACTTCTTGCTGCGGCGAGGGAGGAGGTGTGATGCCGTTGGCATCAACTCTCTGCCCAGGAGGTAGGTCAGATTCTTCTTCAGGCACAAACCCGTCTTCCGAGTCAGATGAGATGTAAATGACTGAATCTTCATTACAGGTTGGACCAGGACGGCCCCCAAACCAACGTTGCTGGCGTCTGTATGAATTTCGATTGGTAACTCGAAACCTGGCTGCCCCAGTATGGGTGATTCCACACAGCAAATTCGGAAGTGTCAGATTCCCAGTGCAAGTGTTGTATGTTAAAAATACAGTGTTAATTCAACAACATGAGTGTTAGTTTCCCCAACACTCACTAAAGAGTTCCAAAGAGTTAAACAAAAAGCAATCCAGTCCAGTGTTGATTTCTAAATCAACACTCAGTCTGGATTTAGAAATCAACATCAGACAGTTCCTCCCACAACTGTAACAAATTAGCAGGGAAGGAGCAACAGTTGGGGTGGGGGTTGTAACGGGCCCCCAGCCTGGACCTACAGGGGGCCCACATGGGAGGCAGAACATGCTTTCAGGGATCCCAATTTTCTTTACAATTATCTGCCATGAAGTGTAAAGGAGAGCCCTCTCCTGTTGAACACTGTTTGGTACCCCAGTAGGTTTTATAGTAGGGTGCCCCATTGTTGACCCATTGTTGATAAAATTTTTACCAGATTGACTGATTTTAGTGACATAGTGAGTGTAAAAAATTTAATAAAATGTTGTGCCACATGTCTGACTTTATTTTCACTCTTATATTTGACTTTATGACACACAAAACTACAAATTAACCTTATTTTCTCCAGGTGCATTCTGGGTAAAGCTTGTCACCAACGTCATCATCAGTCACTTGGCAGCAAATGGCAAACTAGCTAGAGCATTTCTACGGACTACATTAACATGTTTTGAATTTGTGTTGTTTCATCATTAGTGACCAGTAACCTGATGTTTCTGTTCTTCTCAGTTTGTTGACCTTCATGTCAGATGGATTCAGAATGACAGAGTCGCTCTCTGTGGTGGTGAAACTTGTTAGCTCCGCTGTTGCGGGCTTGTCCATGTTGTAAAGTTAAATTATCATGAGATTTATTATTTGGGCTCGGTCATTAGCCCCACCCACCGGTCATTAGCCCCACCCCCGGTCATTAGCCCCGCCCCCGGCCCACACTGACTTGTTCCGCGACATGTTTGCCTGAGGAGCGGAGGCAGCATCATGGCTTCTTGTCTGGAGCTACGCCTTATGGAGCAGGTCGGCCCGTTGCTGCGATACGTAACAGCGTCCGCCATATTGAATGTGGAATATGTGCCAGTAGCTAATACAAGTGAATGGACCGAACTTTATAAAGTGCCGTTCTACAAAGTATTTTAAATTAATTCCTGCCATTGACACATTTTCTCACACACATTAATATACACTGCTCAAAAAAATAAAGGGAACATTTTAACATTTAAGTGAACACTGAAGTGTTCCCTTTATTTTTTTGTGCAGTATATTTGGCAATCAAAGAAATTACTAAAGAGAGTTTCTAACTTTTGATGTGATTATTTAATTGTTTTGGGGAATTTCTGAATAAAGAGCACAATGTTTTATTTGATAGAAATGATTCTGATCATTTTTATATTGAATTGATGAACAGACACACTTTTACAGTGTTTTATTAAAGAATATATTTACATAATTCCATAATTTAATGTACAATTAACATTTCAAGACAAACAATTTTCCTGTATTTATTTTGTATACATTATTGAGAAATGACTTTTGATTTATAAATCAGTCATCGTCAAACATTAAACTACATATTTTTCTTACTTTTTTCCAGAGAATAAATATTTATTACAGAATGTCAACTCTGCTATTGACAGCAAAGAGTGAAAATAATTCTAACAGAGTAAATTATGTTTATTTCATTACAAAAGCTACATTAATACACTAATACTTCAGATTGAGATATTTAAAAATACACAAAAAGTGAAAGAATGAAACATTTATTTATTATACTGGGAACACTGGTCACAGTCTGCTGGTCACACTGGGAGAACTCAATGACTTCTGAGACGTCCTGGTTCACAGGCTAAAGCCAAGAATAAAAGAGAAATTATCCTAAAGTGTAATAGAAAATAAATGTTTCCTTCACATTCATAAAAAGCCATTTTCAGCATGTTGGGCTCTGACTCGTAGCATCTTTATAGCTAAATACCGACATGGAGAAGCTGAGCTGGAAACAGACTGAAGATCAGCAGCTCCAGCTCTGATCCTGACTGATCTTTACTCACTAAATCCTCTGGTTTTTAATTCACTTCTCCTCTAACAGCGGTTTCTCATCAGCTCTCATTAGAAAACAGTATGAAACGTTAGCTGCTATGCTAACAATCAGCGGTTATATTAGCTGCTATGCTAACAATCAGCGGTTATTTCGGGCCAATTTAGCTACATGGGAAATATTTTCCGGTTGTTTAGAAGCAAATTTCTGGCTGCAAAGTCAAGTAATTGTGTTCTTTCATTCTTACCTGTGGAAGGTAATCCTAATGAATCCAGTTTGTTCCGTAAAACGGTTGAAATAAGTCCACACAGCACAGGACTTAAGGAGCTCCGATCGCCCTGCTGCCACACAGAAGATGGCGGACGCGTTTACGTACGACTCAGCGCTCCATGAGGGGTCTACGTAATGATGTCTATGGTTATAACCACCGTACGAGCGCTGGATAATTTCTCTTTTATTCTTGGCTTTAGCCTGTGAACCAGAACGTCTCAGAAGTCATGGAGTTCTCCCAGTGTGACCAGCAGACTGAAGCATGTGGCCAGTGTTCCCAGTATAATAAATAAATGAAAACATGTATGTACTAATTGTGTATTAATGTAGCTTTTGTAATAAAATAAAAATAATTTACTCTGTTAGAATTATTTTCACTCTCTGCTGTCAGTAGCAGAGTTGACATACTGTAATATATATTTATTCTCTGGAAAAAAGTAAGAAAAATATGTAGTTTAATTTTTGACAATGATTTATTTATAAATCAAAAGTCATTTCTCAATAACGTATAAAAAATACAGGAAAATTATTTGTTTGTCTTGAAATGTTAAATGTAAATTAAATTATGGAATTATGTAAATATATTCTTTAATAAAACACTGTAAAAGTGTCTGTTCAGCAATTTCAATATAAAAACGATCAGAATCATTTTTATCAAATAAAACATTGTGCTCTTTATTCAGAAATGCCCAAAAACAATTAAATAATCACATCAAAAGTTAGAAACTCTCTTTAGTAATTTCTTTGATTGCCAAATATATTAATGTGTGTCAGAAAATGTGTCAATGGCAGGAATTAATTTAAAATACTTTGTAGAACGGCACTTTATAAAGTTCGGTCCATTCACTTGTATTAGCTTACTGGCACATATTCCACATTCAATATGGCGGACGCTGTTACGTATCGCAGCAACGGGCCGACCCGCTCCATGTCTATGGTCCAGAAAGAGCAAAGTATGAATAGCTCCAGTTGCCTCTCCTCGCCACTAGTGGGCACTGTGTTACAAGTTTCTGGATCAATTATATTAACATTATATATCAATGAATTTGTATGTCGTAACCTTAATATAGCTGCTGATAAACTTTACTTAGCTAACTACAACTAAACAGTAAAAGTTAAGTTCATACATTATTTACAGTATATGTGAAAAACATTTATTAGGAATCGTTTTTTGCTTCTCTGCTTCCTATTGGATGACACAATAAACCACGTGATCAGCTGAAACCGCGGATATTTTCCTTTTGTGGGCTTATTTAGTCCCCAAAAGAGCTAAATAAGCTGAATTATCAACATTAAACCTACCGGAACACAATATAATAAATACACGAATACATTTGTTTCTGTTAGAGCTTAAAGAAAAAATAAAGTTTTTGAACCGTGAGTCAAAACACAATGTTCGAGGTTGAAATGGTTACCTCCCCAGTTAAATAGGTTATCGCTTCTCGGCCTTTTGGCTAAGATCAAGTGTAGTATCTGTTCTTATCAGTTTAATATCTGATACGTCCCCTACCCGGGGACCATATATTAAATTGATTTTTGGAGCAGGGAGATGGAATAGGGGCTTGCTCCGTCCACTCCACGCATCGACCTGGTATTGCAGTACCTCCAGGACCGGTGCACCCCCTGAGCTGTTAAAGAAAACTGTGATTTATAACATGCTAACGGAAAGAGAGCGTTAAAACTGCTGTTTCACATTGTAGAACTATGAAATTGTCGTGAGCTTTTGTTAGGGCTAGGCTACTCTGACACATAACCCCAACCCACGTAAATATATACGTAAATATATTCTTTAATAAAACACTGTAAAGGTGTCCGTTCATCAATTTCAATATAAAAATGATCAGAATCATTTTTATCAAATAAAACATTGTGCTCTTTATTCAGAAATGCCCCAAAACAATTAATCACATCAAAAGTTAGAAACTCTCTAGAAATTTCTTTGATTGCCAAATACATTAATGTGTGTGAGAAAATATGTCAATGGCAGGAATTAACTTAAAATAATTTGTAGAACGGCACTTTATAAAGTTCGGTCCATTCACTTGTATTAGCCTACTGGCAGAGATGCCACATTCAATATGGCATCTCTGCCATATTGAATGTGGCAGAGATGCCACATTCAACGGGCCGGTCCGTTGCTGTTACGTATCGCAGCAACGGACCGGCCCGCTCCATGAGTCGTCTATGTATTAATGTCTATGGTTATAACCATAGACATAATATAAGGATGACGCCTCATGGCCGCTCTCGCCTATTGTCGTTGACGAGATTTAGGGCGGCCATCTTGGAGCGGTCCATCACTCTACTCAGCTTATGTGTTTAGCAGCACAATGACGTATCAGCGCATTTAATTGAATAAAGCACGCTTTTTTGTTACTGGAAACCATATTCAAACATCTATCAAAGCTACATTTATAAACAATTGTATTTTTAAGTGTTTTTAATACATAGTTCAGCATATTTAAATATGATTAGTGGCTATAACAATAGAATAGGAATGGAATATTCTGATATCGACGTATGATGAGCATATTACAAAGCACACAGCTGTTCATAATGTCTTTAATAAATTATTTAGAAATAACAATACATATTTTTATAACTATACAAACACAAATAAATAATGATTAATACTGGATACGTGATATATATATATATATATATATATATATATATATATATATATATATATATATATATATAGTTACGGCTTCCTTATAGCTTGAGACTGTATACAAGCCGCAAGGAAGGAGGCAGATGACTAGTGAGTGTGAGAGCCACTGTCCACGATGAAACATCCAAGATACATCAATACAGAAACTGGATAAATACCAGGGCCTCAGGGAGGAACTGGAAAAGACCTGGAAGGTGAAGACCACAGTGGTGCCTGTGGTCATCGGGGCCCTCGGGGCAGACAGTCACCCCCAAACTGGAGCAGTGGCTCAAACAGATCCCAGGAACAACATCAGACATCTCAGTCCAGAAATGTGCAGTTCTAGGCACAGCCAAGATACTGGAGGAGAACCTGAAGCTCCCAGGCCTCTGGTAGAGGACCTGAGGGAATTTTTTTTATTTATATACAGTGGGGCAAAAAAGTATTTAGTCAGCCACCAATTGTGCAAGTTCTCCCACTTAAAAAGATGAGAGAGGCCTGTAATTTTCATCATAGATGTACCTCAACTATGAGACAAAGGGAGAAAAAAAATCCAGAAAATCACATTTTCTGATTTTTAAAGCATTTATTGGCAATATATGGTGGAAAATAAGTATTTGGTCAATAACAAAAGTTCATCTCAATACTTTGTTATATACCCTTTGTTGGCAATGACAGAGATCAAACGTTTTCTGTAACTCTTCACAAGGTTGACACACACTGTTGGTGGTATTTTGGCCCATTCCTCCATGCAGATCTTCTCTAATTTCAGTATTTCTTTAATTGTTTTAAACTATTATAATGTATTGAGTTCTACTCTTGGACAAGGGCTTTTACAGGCATCATCCACCGACTACAATGTTTAAAATAAAATAAAAAATTCAGCAAATACCTGGAAAATATACATTGGAAAGTATACATGGAAATATACATGTAAAGTATACACAAAATATACAATTTATATTTTGTGTATATTTCATTCAAATTTTGTGCTTTATCCAAAGGACCTGTTTTGTCCCTATTCTCAAGAATCACAATTAATTTTTTTAGATTTACAGAATCTCAGTTATCCTTCCTAGCGGCTGAACCTGTGTTACACCAAGCACTGTAGCTAGTATTAGCTGGTATCTCGCTGGTGGAGATAAATACAGTAAGGTAATATTCTAATCACAATATATACACAATAAAGTGTCCATCTTACTTGTTAAATGTTGTCTGTTGAGCCCTCACATTAATAATCCATAGATCCGAACAACAATATCCCTCAGTGCTGAGGCATCTTCTGCTGTTTTGATTGAGCAAAGTAGGAGGGAGACCGCTCCAAGATGGCCGCCGTATTTCCTGAGCCGGAGCAGTCAATGCGGGGTCTACTCTTATATTATGTCTATGGCGCTCTGTCTTTCTCTCGCACTTCCCGCTACTTAGCAGTGGGTGTCAGGTTACATTGTGTTGCATTCAATGTTGTCGGAAAAGAGTTTTATGCGCTTTATGTCCGATTTGCCATAACTATTTATTGAATTCATTGTCACTAACTGGGTGGCAACAGTGGTGGAAAGGCTCTCGTTTGGGGTGGCAACTTCTCGGAGTGCTGATGCCTCGCCGGTCCTGAACGCAGCGTCCCTAGCTTTCAGCAGAGCTCTCACCTCAGCATTCAGCCAGGGTTTCTGGTTCAGGTAGCAGGTTTCTGTCTTGGTGGTGATGACATCATCATCAGCACAATTGGAGATGAAGCCAAGAACAGAGGAGGTATATTCCTCCAGGTCTACCTCTACTTCATAGGTAGCTGCCTCTCAGAAGATCAGCCAATCTGTGGGCTGAAAACAGTCCTGGAGCACAAAGGCTGCATCTGCTGGCCACACAGTGACTGTCTTCTTCGTTGGTCCAATCCGGCTCATCAGTGGACGATGTGCTGGTACCAGGAGGATGGAGATGTGTTTGGAAAGGCCAAGATGAGGGTGAGGAAGAGCTCTGTACGCACCGTGAATGTTGGTGTGGACTCAGTCCAGAGTGTAAGATGGATGAAAACTGGGCAGAGTGTCCGTCAGTTTCACGTGGTTAAAGTTCCCCAGCTCATGTAAAACGCCTCCAGGTGCTTCATCTGCATTGAGCTAACGGTGTCATACAGCTCCTTCGATGCTTCGTTGCCGTTAGCACCCTGTGGAATGTAAACAATGGTGACAAACACCCCAGTAAACTCCTGAGGCAGATAGGATGGCTGACAGCTGTTAACCAGTCCACAGTTCGTACACCAATCTGCATTCACTTACATACATTGTCCTGCTCCTTCTGACATACATTGTTTTTTCTGAGTGTTGGTCGCGGTCTGCTTGGAATAACTGAATACTGTTAATCTGGAAGGCTCAACGGCATGTTGCTGGTAAGCCAGGTTTACGTTGGGCAAAGAATGGCACAGGCCATCTCTGCAGAAACTCTCAGCCTCAGATGTAACAAATCCTCTATCTTATCCAGTGAGCGAACATTAGCCAGAAAGAGAGTCAGAATTGGAGGCTTCCTAGGCACCAGTAACATGCTCGCCCGTTTCCCCTTTTTCTGGTTTCGGGCACAAATTTTTCTTTTGACCGTTGGTCCTGGCACCCTTGCTGTGCCAGTCCATTGTCCTCAAGAGCCGCTGTCTCCCAGGTGTGGATTTCAGCTTTGGTGATATTTTACCAGCTGAACTGTCTCCAATGGCCATCAGCTTAACCGAGTTGCATTCAGCCTTAAAGTTTGTTTTTATTCAAACTTCAGCAGTTTTCTAGTTGTCCTGCTGAGGTAGTGACATCACACAATGTGATGTCACAAAGAGTGATTCACAAAAAGCTGCTTGAATTCTACCGTCATAACCATTGCAGAACCTAGAGAGCAAGAAGGAGGATTGTTTCCCAACAACAGTTTGAAAAGGATTTGTCCTGACAAAGAATTAACAATGAGTGAAAGCAGCAAGACTTGGAGCAGAAAAACACAACACTGGAGCAGAAAAACACAACACTGGAGCAGAAAAACACAACACTGGAGCAGAAAAACACAACACTGGAGCAGAAAAACACAACACTGGAGCAGAAAAACACAACACTGGAGCAGAAAAACACAACACTGGAGGAGAAAAACACAACACTGGAGCAGAAAAACACCGCCCTGAAGAAGGAAAATTCTGTCTACGAGAACGTAAACTTTATCTTGGACGGGGAAAATAAAGTTTATGCTGAGGAAGTTCACGACCTGAGACATGAAAGGAGGGTTCGTCTGGATACGAAAAACACAGTCTTGGAGAAAGAAAATGGCGCCCTGAAAGAGGAAAACACTGCCCTGGAGGAGAAAAACACTGCCCTGGAGGAGAAAAACACCGCCCTGCAGCAGGAAAACTTCATCTTGGAGGGGGAAAAAAAAGTTTATACTGAAAAAGTCTCCAACCTTAGGCAAGAAAGGAAGGATCTGCATAGGAAAACAACTGACTTGGAGAAAGAAAACACAACACTGAAGGAGGAAAATGCCACCCTGCAGCAGGAAAACAAGAAATTGGTGGAACAGCACAACCAGGAGCCATCTGATGAGGAAGCCCAGAAAGACCAGCCTCAGGAGCAGCCACATCTTTTCAGACGTTTAATCGGAGGCGTCTGGAATACACTGCTGAAAATGTATCCAACAGGCACTCTGAGGTATTGGGTTGAAAAATGGTACTTCTAACTAAAGAAGTGAACCTCCAGGGCTTTATATGGCGTCCCGTCGGTCTCCCGGCCTGCTTCCGTGACTTGGTAGGGATTCCTGTGGGTCTCCGTCTGACCTCTAGGGTTCACAGCGAGTCCTGTTGGTCTCTGGGCAAACCTCCAGGGCTTCGTAGCAAGTCCCGTCGGTCTGCCGTCCAGCTTCCGCCTACATCCGTGACTTCGTACGGAATCCTGTGGGTCTCCGGTCTGACCTCTAGGGTTCACAGCGAGTCCTGTTGTTCTCCGGACTAAGCTCCAGGGCTTCGTAGCAAGTCCTGTCGGTCTCCCGCCTGCTTCCGCCTGCTTCCGTGACTTGGTGGGAGACCTGTGGGTCTCCGGTCTGACCTCCAGGGTTCACAGCTATTCCTGTTATTCTCCGGACTAAGCTCCAGGGCTTCGTAGCAAGTCCCGTCGGTCTCCCGACCTGCTTCTGCCTGCTTCCGTGACTTCTTACGGAGTCCTGTGGGTCTCGGGTCTGACCTCTAGGGTTCACAGCGAGTCCTGTTGGTCTCCGGGCTAACCTCCAGGGCATCGTAGCAAGTCCCATCGGTCTCCCGTCCTGCTTCCGTGACTTCTTACGGAGTCCTGCGGGTCTCCGGTTTGACCGCTAGGGTTCACAGCGAGTCCTGTTGGTCTCCGGGCTAACCTCCAGGGCATCGTAGCAAGTCCCGTCGTTCTCCCGTCCTGCTTCCGCCTGCTTTCGTCACTTGGTAGGGAGTCGTGTGGGTCTCCGGTCTTACCTCTAGGGTTCACAGCGAGTGCTGTTCGTCTCCGGGCTAACCTACAGGGCTTCGTAGCAAGTCCCGTCGGTCTCCCGTCCTGCTTACGCCTGCTTTCGTGACTTGGTAGGGAGTCGTGTGGGTCTCCGGTCTTACCTCTAGGGTTCACAGCGAGTCCTGTTGGTCAACGGGCTAATCTCCAGGGCTTCATAGCAAGTACCGTCGGTTTCCCGACCTGCTTCCTTGACTTGGTAGGGAGTCCTGTGGGTCTCCGGTCTGACCTCTATGGTTCACAGCGAGTCCTGTTGGTCTCCATGCAGGCACGTGCAAAGGGGGGAGCTGGGGTGCTACAGCACCTGCCCTTTTTGCTCCTTGCCCCCAAGTGCCCTTTTGGTAAAATTTTTTATTTTTTGGTATTATTTCATAAGCCCTCTTCTGACACATAAAATCATGTGCTAAAATCCTTTGCTATTTTGTTTATTTTTTGTACAACATAATAAGCCCTCTGGTCACCTTGTTACCTTTGACCTTTTGCCCCTGACGCATGACGCAGTTGCCTCTCGCGCAGTGCGATAAAGCGGCTAACTGGAGCTAAACGTAGCGAATGTTCCATTTTAGAGAACAGTTTTTTAAATAATGAATTAAATAATGAATTTTAAAAAAATGTTTTTGGTGAATAAAGTGGAGTAGACTTACTACTTCTCAGATGACGGAAAACGTTGAAAAATTGTTTCTGCTTCAGCTCGGAGTCGCGGTTTAAGCAGAGAGGTAATGAAATACAACAGACACTGACAGGCCTCTGCGTCTGCCTTTCTCTGAAGAACTACTGAGGGGAGGAGACAGCCAGGTGAGGAGAAACTGTTATCTGTCGATTCAGTATTTTTATCATACAGATATTAGGCTGTTGTTGATGTGCTATTAGCTAGCTGCTAGCTAACGACTTTGTTAGTAACACTAATTAACTAAAAAGCTTCTCCCCTGTATCATTAATTTTATCAGTCATTCTTCAGTATCGCTTATGCATTAAGGGCACATCGCCCGTCCAAAACCGATCATCTCCATAATGAATCCGATCTTCTAATTTTCTTTGCTACATAATGTACATTTCATTTATTCTGGCATTAGGTAAATGTATCTTGAAGGAGAATAACAATTAAATAAAAGTCCAACAAGGATATTAATTTAGAATTAAAAATAACTCACCCTGAATTACCATGATAGATATAATGAATGTAATAAAAGTGACATTAATGAAGGGAAAAAACTCAAACTAGACTTTAAGTTTAGGGTCTGGTTCACAGAGTATGAAGTTAAATTTGTTTTCCAATTATTCAATGGAAAAAAAACTAACCTCAATTAAGTAAAATAAAATTGCAATCAACACTTTTGGAAATGTAATGATGTAATGAAATGTTGTCTGTTGAGCCCTCACATTAATAATCCATAAATCCGAACAACAATATCCCTCAGTGCTGAGGCATCTTCTGCTGTTTTGATTGAGCAAAGTAGGAGGGAGACCGCTCCAAGATGGCCGCCGTATTTCCTGAGCCGGAGCAGTCAATGCGGGGTCTACTCTTATATTATGTCTATGGCGCTCTGTCTTTCTCTCGCACTTCCCGCTACTTAGCAGTGGGTGTCAGGTTACATTGTGTTGCATTCAATGTTGTCGGAAAAGAGTTTTATGCGCTTTATGTCCGATTTGCCATAACTATTTATTGAATTCATTGTCGCTAACTGGGTGGCAACAGGGGTGGAAAGGCTCTCGTTTGGGGTGGCAACTTCTCGGAGTGCTGATGCCTCGCCGGTCCTGAACGCAGCGTCCCTAGCTTTCAGCAGAGCTCTCACCTCAGCATTCAGCCAGGGTTTCTGGTTCAGGTAGCAGGTTTCTGTCTTGGTGGTGATGACATCATCATCAGCACAATTGGAGATGAAGCCAAGAACAGAGGAGGTATATTCCTCCAGGTCTACCTCTCCCTCACAAGTAGCTGCCTCTCAGAAGATCAGCCAATCTGTGGGCTGAAAACAGTCCTGGAGCACAAAGGCTGCATCTGCGGGCCACACAGTGACTGTCTTCTTCGTTGGTCTAATCCGGCTCATCAGTGGACGATGTGCTGGTACCAGGAGGATGGAGATGTGTTTGGAAAGGCCAAGATGAGGGTGAGGAAGAGCTCTGTACGCACCGTGAATGTTGGTGTGGACTCAGTCCAGAGTGTAAGATGGATGAAAACTGGGCAGAGTGTCCGTCAGTTTCACGTGGTTAAAGTTCCCCAGCTCATGTAAAACGCCTCCAGGTGCTTCATCTGCATTGAGCTAACGGTGTCATACAGCTCCTTCGATGCTTCGTTGCCGTTAGCACCCTGTGGAATGTAAACAATGGTGACAAACACCCCAGTAAACTCCTGAGGCAGATAGGATGGCTGACAGCTGTTAACCAGTCCACAGTTCGTACACCAATCTGCATTCACTTACATACATTGTCCTGCTCCTTCTGACATACATTGTTTTTTCTGAGTGTTGGTCGCGGTCTGCTTGGAATAACTGAATACTGTTAATCTGGAAGGCTCAACGGCATGTTGCTGGTAAGCCAGGTTTACGTTGGGCAAAGAATGGCACAGGCCATCTCTGCAGAAACTCTCAGCCTCAGATGTAACAAATCCACTATCTTATCCAGTGAGCGGACATTAGCCAGAAAGAGAGTCAGAATTGGAGGCTTCCTAGGCACCAGTAACATGCTCGCCCGTTTCCCCTTTTTCTGGTTTCGGGCACAAACTTTTCTTTTGACCGTTGGTCCTGGTACCCTTGCTGTGCCAATCCATTGTCGTCAAGAGCCGCTGTCTCCCAGGTGTGGATTTCAGCTTTGGTGATATTTTACCAGCTGAACTGTCTCCAATGGCCATCAGCTTAACCGAGTTGCATTCAGCCTTAAAGTTTGTTTTTATTCAAACTTCAGCAGTTTTCTAGTTGTCCTGCTGAGGTAGTGACATCACACAATGTGATGTCACAAAGAGTGATTCACAAAAAGCTGCTTGAATTCTACCGTCATAACCATTGCAGAACCTAGAGAGCAAGAAGGAGGATTGTTTCCCAACAACAGTTTGAAAAGGATTTGTCCTGACAAAGAATTAACAATGAGTCAAAGCAGCAAGACTTGGAGGAGAAAAACACAACACTGGAGGAGAAAAACACAACACTGGAGCAGAAAAACACAACACTGGAGGAGAAAAACACAACACTGGAGCAGAAAAACACAACCCTGAAGAAGGAAAATTCTGTCTACGAGAACGTAAACTTTATCTTGGACGGGGAAAATAAAGTTTATGCTGAGGAAGTTCACGACCTGAGACATGAAAGGAGGGTTCGTCTGGATACGAAAAACACAGTCTTGGAGAAAGAAAATGGCGCCCTGAAAGAGGAAAACACTGCCCTGGAGGAGAAAAACACCGCCCTGCAGCAGGAAAACTTCATCTTGGAGGGGGAAAAAAAAGTTTATACTGAAAAAGTCTCCAACCTTAGGCAAGAAAGGAAGGTTCTGCATAGGAAAACCACTGACTTGGAGAAAGAAAACACAACACTGAAGGAGGAAAATGCCACCCTGCAGCAGGAAAACAAGAAATTGGTGGAACAGCACAACCAGGAGCCATCTGATGAGGAAGCCCAGAAAGACCAGCCTCAGGAGCAGCCACATCTTTTCAGACGTTTAATCGGAGGCGTCTGCAATACACTGCTGAAAATGTATCCAACAGGCACTCTGAGGTATTGGGTTGAAAGATGGTACTTCTAACTAAAGAAGTGAACCTCCAGGGCTTTATATGGCGTCCCGTCGGTCTCCCGGCCTGCTTCTGCCTGCTTCCGTGACTTGGTAGGGATTCCTGTGGGTCTCCGTCTGACCTCTAGGGTTCACAGCGAGTCCTGTTGGTCTCTGGGCTAACCTCCAGGGCTTCGTAGCAAGTCCTGTCGGTCTCCCGCCTGCTTCCGTGACTTGGTGGGAGACCTGTGGGTCTCCGGTCTGACCTCCAGGGTTCACAGCTATTCCTGTTATTCTCCGGACTAAGCTCCAGGGCTTCGTAGCAAGTCCCGTCGGTCTCCCGACCTGCTTCTGCATGCTTCCGTGACTTCTTACGGAGTTCTGTGGGTCTCGGGTCTGACCTCTAGGGTTCACAGCGAGTCCTGTTGGTCTCTGGGCTAACCTCCAGGGCTTCGTAGCAAGTCCTGTCGGTCTCCCGCCTGCTTCCGCCTGCTTCCGTGACTTGGTGGGAGACCTGTGGGTCTCCGTCTGACCTCTAGGGTTCACAGCGAGTCCTGTTGGTCTCTGGGCTAACCTCCAGGGCTTCGTAGCAAGTCCTGTCGGTCTCCCGCCTGCTTCCGCCTGCTTCCGTGACTTGGTGGGAGACCTGTGGGTCTCCGTCTGACCTCTAGGGTTCACAGCGAGTCCTGTTGGTCTCTGGGCTAACCTCCAGGGCTTCGTAGCAAGTCCCGTCGGTCTCCCGACCTGCTTCTGCATGCTTCCGTGACTTCTTACGGAGTTCTGTGGGTCTCGGGTCTGACCTCTAGGGTTCACAGCGAGTCCTGTTGGTCTCCGGGCTAACCTCCAGGGCATCGTAGCAAGTCCCATCGGTCTCCCGTCCTGCTTCCGTGACTTGGTAGGGAGTTCTGTGGGTCTCCAGTCTGACCTCTAGGGTTCACAGTGAGTCCTGTTGTACCCTCCAGGGCTTTGTAGCAAGTCCGGTCGGTCTCCCGACCTGCTTCTGCCTGCTTCCTTGACTTCGTACGGAGTCCTGTGGGTCTCCGGTCTGACCTCTAGGGTTCACAGCGAGTCCTCTTGGTCTCCGGGCTAACCTCCACGGCATCGTAGCAAGTCCCATCGGTCTCCCAGCCTGCTTGCACCTGTTTCCGTGACTTGGTAGGGAGTCCTGTGGGTCTCCGGTCTGACCTCTAGGGTTCACAGCAAGTCCTGATGGTCTCCAGGCAGGCACGTGCAGAGGGGGGAGCTGGGGTGCTACAGCACCTGCCCTTTTTGCTCCTTGCCCCCAAGTGCCCTTTTGGTAACATTTTTTATTTTTTGGTATTATTTCATAAGCCCTCTTCTGACACATAAAAAATCCTTTGCTATTTTGTTTCTTTTTTGTACAACATAATAAGCCCTCTGGTCACCTTGTTACCTTTGACCTTTTGCCCGTGACGCATGACGCAGTTGCCTCTCGCGCAGTGCGATAAAGCGGCTAACTGGAGCTAAACGTAGCGAATGTTCCATTTTAGAGAACAGTTTTTAAAATAATGAATTAAATAATGAATTAAAAAAAATGTTTTTGGTGAATAAAGTGGAGTAGACTTACTACTTCTCAGATGATGGAAAACGTTGAAGTATTGTTTCTGCTTCAGCTCGGAGTCGCGGTTTAAGCAGAGAGGTAATGAAATACAACAGACACTGACAGGCCTCTGCGTCTGCCTTTCTCTGAAGAACTACTGAGGGGAGGAGACAGCCAGGTAAGGAGAAACTGTTATCTATCGATTCAGTATTTTTATCATACAGATATTAGGCTGTTGTTGATGTGCTATTAGCTAGCTGCTAGCTAACGACTTTGTTAGTAACGCTAATTAACTAAAAAGCTTCTCCCCTGTATCATTAATTTTATCAGTCATTCTTCAGTATCGCTTATGCATTAAGGGCACATCGCCCGTCCAAAACCGATCATCTCCATAATGAATCCGATCTTCTAATTTCCTTTGCTACATAATGTACATTTCATTTATTCTGGCATTAGGTAAATGTACCTTGAAGGAGAATAACAATTAAATAAAAGTCCAACAAGGATATTAATTTAGAATAAAAAATAACTCACCCTGAATTACCATGATAGATATAATGTATGTAATAAAAGTGACATTAATGAAGGGAAAAAACTCAAACCAGACTTTAAGTTTAGGGTTTGGTTCACAAAGTATGAAGTTAAATTTGTTTTCCAATTATTCAATGGAAAAAAAAACTAACCTCAATTAAGTAAAATAAAATTGCAATCAACACTTTTGGAATTGTAATGATGTAATGAAATGTTGTCTGTTGAGCCCTCACATTAATAATCCATAAATCCGAACAACAATATCCCTCAGTGCTGAGGCATCTTCTGCTGTTTTGATTGAGCAAAGTAGGAGGGACGACGGCTCCAAGATGGCCGCCGTATTTCCTGAGCCGGAGCAGTCAATGCGGGGTCTACTCTTATATTATGTCTATGGCGCTCTGTCTTTCTCTCGCACTTCCCGCTACTTAGCAGTGGGTGTCAGGTTACATTGTGTTGCATTCAATGTTGTCGGAAAAGAGTTTTATGCGCTTTATGTCCGATTTGCCATAACTATTTATTGAATTCATTGTCGCTAACTGGGTGGCAACAGGGGTGGAAAGGCTCTCGTTTGGGGTGGCAACTTCTCGGAGTGCTGATGCCTCGCCGGTCCTGAACGCAGCGTCCCTAGCTTTCAGCAGAGCTCTCACCTCAGCATTCAGCCAGGGTTTCTGGTTCAGGTAGCAGGTTTCTGTCTTGGTGGTGATGACATTATCATCAGCACAATTGGAGATGAAGCCAAGAACAGAGGAGGTATATTCCTCCAGGTCTACCTCTCCCTCATAGGTAGCTGCCTCTCAGAAGATCAGCCAATCTGTGGGCTGAAAACTGTCCTGGAGCACAAAGGCTGCATCTGCGGGCCACACAGTGACTGTCTTCTTCGTTGGTCTAATCCGCCTCATCAGTGGACGATGTGCTGGTACCAGGAGGATGGAGATGTGTTTGGAGAGGCCAAGATGAGGGTGAGGAAGAGCTCTGTACTCACCGTGAATGTTGGTGTGGACACAGTCCAGAGTGTAAGATGGATGAAAACTGGGCAGAGTGTCCGTCAGTTTCACGTGGATAAAGTCCCCCAGCTCATGTAAAACGCCTCCAGGTGCTTCATCTGCATTGAGCTAACGGTGTCATACAGCTCCTTCGATGCTTCGTTGCCGTTAGCACCCTGTGGAATGTAAACAATGGTGACAAACACCCCAGTAAACTCCTGAGGCAGATAGGATGGCTGACAGCTGTTAACCAGTCCACAGTTCGTACACCAATCTGCATCCACTTACATACATTGTCCTGCTCCTTCTGACATACATTATTTTTTCTGAGTGTTGGTCGCGGTCTGCTTGGAATAACTGAATACTGTTAATCTGGAAGGCTCAACGGCATGTTGCTGGTAAGCCAGGTTTACGTTGGGCAAAGAATGGCACAGGCCATCTCTGCAGAAACTCTCAGCCTCAGATGTAACAAATCCACTATCTTATCCAGTGAGCGGACATTAGCCAGAAAGAGAGTCAGAATTGGAGGCTTCCTAGGCACCAGAAACATGCTCACCCGTTTCCCCTTTTTCTGGTTTCGGGCACAAACTTTTCTTTTGACCGTTGGTCCTGGTACCCTTGCTGTGCCAATCCATTGTCCTCAAGAGCCGCTGTCTCCCAGGTGTGGATTTCAGCTTTGGCGATATTTTACCAGCTGAACTGTCTCCAATGGCCATCAGCTTAACCGAGTTGCATTCAGCCTTAAAGTTTGTTTTTATTCAAACTTCAGCAGTTTTCTAGTTGTCCTGCTGAGGTAGTGACATCACACAATGTGATGTCACAAAGAGTGATTCACAAAAAGCTGCTTGAATTCTACCGTCATAACCATTGCAGAAACTAGAGAGCAAGAAGGAGGATTGTTTCCCAACAACAGTTTGAAAAGGATTTGTCCTGACAAAGAATTAACAATGAGTCAAAGCAGCAAGACTTGGAGGAGAAAAACACAACACTGGAGCAGAAAAACACAACACTGGAGCAGAAAAACACAACACTGGAGGAGAAAAACACAACACTGGAGGAGAAAAACACCGCCCTGAAGAAGGAAAATTCTGTCTTCAAGAACGTAAACTTTATCTTGGACGGGGAAAATAAAGTTTATGCTGAGGAAGTTCACGACCTGAGACATGAAAGGAGGGTTCGTCTGGATACGAAAAACACAGTCTTGGAGAAAGAAAATGGCGCCCTGAAAGAGGAAAACACTGCAATGGAGGAGAAAAACACTGCCCTGGAGGAGAAAAACACCGCCCTGCAGCAGGAAAACTTCATCTTGGAGGGGGAAAAAAAAGTTTATACTGAAAAAGTCTCCAACCTTAGGCAAGAAAGGAAGGATCTGCATAGGAAAACCACTGACTTGGAGAAAGAAAACACAACACTGAAGGAGGAAAATGCCACCCTGCAGCAGGAAAACAAGAAATTGGTGGAACAGCACAACCAGGAGCCATCTGATGAGGAAGCCCAGAAAGACCAGCCTCAGGAGCAGCCACATCTTTTCAGACGTTTAATCGGAGGCGTCTGCAATACACTGCTGATAATGTATCCAACAGGCACTCTGAGGTATTGGGTTGAAAGATGGTACTTCTAACTAAAGAAGTGAACCTCCAGGGCTTTATATGGCGTCCCGTCGGTCTCCCGGCCTGCTTCCGCCTGCTTCCGTGACTTGGTAGGGATTCCTGTGGGTCTCCGTCTGACCTCTAGGGTTCACAGCGAGTCCTGTTGTTCTCCGGACTAAGCTCCAGGGCTTCGTAGCAAGTCCTGTCGGTCTCCCGCCTGCTTCCGCCTGCTTCCGTGACTTGGTGGGAGACCTGTGGGTCTCGGGTCTGACCTCCAGGGTTCACAGCTATTCCTGTTATTCTCCGGACTAAGCTCCAGGGCTTCGTAGCAAGTCCCGTCGGTCTCCCGTCCTGCTTCCGCCTACATCCGTGACTTCGTACGGAGTCCTGTTGGTCTCTGGGCAAACCTCCAGGGCTTCGTAGCAAGTCTCGTCGGTCTCCCGTCCTGCTTCCGCCTACATCCGTGACTTCGTACGGAGTCCTGTGGGTCTCCGGTCTGACCTCTAGGGTTCACAGCGAGTCCTGTTGTTCTCCGGACTAAGCTCCAGGGCTTCGTAGCAAGTCCTGTCGGTCTCCCGCCTGCTTCCGCCTGCTTCCGTGACTTGGTGGGAGACCTGTGGGTCTCGGGTCTGACCTCCAGGGTTCACAGCTATTCCTGTTATTCTCCGGACTAAGCTCCAGGGCTTCGTAGCAAGTCCCGTCGGTCTCCCGACCTGCTTCTGCATGCTTCCGTGACTTCTTACGGAGTCCTGTGGGTCTCGGGTCTGACCTCTAGGGTTCACAGCGAGTCCTGTTGGTCTCCGGGCTAACCTCCAGGGCATCGTAGCAAGTCCCATCGGTCTCCCGTCCTGCTTCCGTGACTTCTTACGGAGTCCTGCGGGTCTCCGGTTTGACCGCTAGGGTTCACAGCGAGTCCTGTTGGTCTCCGGGCTAACCTCCAGGGCATCGTAGCAAGTCCCGTCGTTCTCCCGTCCTGCTTCCGCCTGCTTTCGTCACTTGGTAGGGAGTCGTGTGGGTCTCCGGTCTTACCTCTAGGGTTCACAGCGAGTGCTGTTCGTCTCCGGGCTAACCTACAGGGCTTCGTAGCAAGTCCCGTCGGTCTCCCGTCCTGCTTACGCCTGCTTTCGTGACTTGGTAGGGAGTCGTGTGGGTCTCCGGTCTTACCTCTAGGGTTCACAGCGAGTCCTGTTGGTCAACGGGCTAATCTCCAGGGCTTCATAGCAAGTACCGTCGGTTTCCCGACCTGCTTCCGTGACTTGGTAGGGAGTTCTGTGGGTCTCCAGTGACCTCTAGGGTTCACAGTGAGTCCTGTTGTACCCTCCAGGGCTTCGTAGCAAGTCCGGTCGGTCTCCCGACCTGCTTCTGCCTGCTTCCTTGACTTGGTAGGGAGTCCTGTGGGTCTCCGGTCTGACCTCTATGGTTCACAGCGAGTCCTGTTGGTCTCCATGCAGGCACGTGCAGAGGGGTGATAAAGCGGCTAACTGGAGCTAAACGTAGCGAATGTTCCATTTTAGAGAACAGTTTTTTAAATAATGAATTAAATAATGAATTTTAAAAAAATGTTTTTGGTGAATAAAGTGGAGTAGACTTACTACTTCTCAGATGACGGAAAACGTTGAAGTATTGTTTCTGCTTCAGCTCGGAGTCGCGGTTTAAGCAGAGAGGTAATGAAATACAACAGACACTGACAGGCCTCTGCGTCTGCCTTTCTCTGAAGAACTACTGAGGGGAGGAGACAGCCAGGTAAGGAGAAACTGTTATCTATCGATTCAGTATTTTTATCATACAGATATTAGGCTGTTGTTGATGTGCTATTAGCTAGCTGCTAGCTAACGACTTTGTTAGTAACACTAATTAACTAAAAAGCTTCTCCCCTGTATCATTAATTTTATCAGTCATTCTTCAGTATCGCTTATGCATTAAGGGCACATCGCCCGTCCAAAACCGATCATCTCCATAATGAATCCGATCTTCTAATTTTCTTTGCTACATAATGTACATTTCATTTATTCTGGCATTAGGTAAATGTATCTTGAAGGAGAATAACAATTAAATAAAAGTCCAACAAGGATATTAATTTAGAATTAAAAATAACTCACCCTGAATTACCATGATAGATATAATGAATGTAATAAAAGTGACATTAATGAAGGGAAAAAACTCAAACCAGACTTTAAGTTTAGGGTTTGGTTCACAGAGTATGAAGTTAAATTTGTTTTCCCAATTATTCAATGGAAAAAAAAAATAACCTCAGTTAAGTAAAATAAAATTGCAATCAACACTTTTGGAATTGTAATGATGTAATGAAATGTTGTCTGTTGAGCCCTCACATTAATAATCCATAGATCCGAACAACAATATCCGTCAGTGCTGAGGCATCTTCTGCTGTTTTGATTGAGCAAAGTAGGAGGGACGACGGCTCCAAGATGGCCGCCGTATTTCCTGAGCCGGAGCAGTCAATGCGGGGTCTACTCTTGTATTATGTCTGTAGAATGAAGCAAGTGGCTGCAGGATGATGAAAGTAGCTGCAGGATCATGCAAGAGACTGTAGAATGAAGCAAGATACTGTAGAATGAAGCAAGATACTGTAGAATGAAGCAAGAGACTGTAGAATGAAGCAAGAGACTGTAGAATGCAGCAAGAGACTGTAGAATGAAGCAAGAGACTGCAGGATGATGCAAGAGACTGCAGGACGATGCAAGTAGCTGCAGGATGATGAAAGTAGCTGCAGGATCATGCAAGAGACTGTAGAATGAAGCAAGATACTGTAGAATGAAGCAAGAGGCTGCAGGATGATGCAAGAGACTGCAGGACGATGCAAGAGACTGTAGAATGAAGCAAGTGGCTGCAGGATGATACAAGTGGCTGCAGGATGATGCAAGTAGCTGCAGGATGATGCAAGAGACTGTAGAATGAAGCAAGTGGCTGCAGGATTATGCAAGTAGCTGCAGGATGATGCAAGAGACTGTAGAATGAAGCAAGAGACTGTAGAATGAAGCAAGAGGCTGCAGGATGATGCAAGAGACTGCAGGACGATGCAAGAGACTGTAGAATGAAGCAAGTGGCTGCAGGATGATACAAGTGGCTGCAGGATGATGCAAGTAGCTGCAGGATGATGCAAGAGACTGTAGAATGAAGCAAGTGGCTGCAGGATTATGCAAGTAGCTGCAGGATGATGCAAGAGACTGTAGAATGAAGCAAGTGGCTGCAGGATGATGAAAGTAGCTGCAGGATGATGCAAGAGACTGTAGAATGAAGCAAGTGGCTGCAGGATGATGCAAGAGGCTGCAGGATTATGCAAGGAGCTGCAGGATGATGCAAGAGACTGTAGAATGAAGCAAGTGGCTGCAGGATGATACAAGTAGCTGCAGGATGATGCAAGAGACTGTAGAATGAAGCAAGTGGCTGCAGGATGATGAAAGTAGCTGCAGGATGATGCAAGAGACTGTAGAATGAAGCAAGTGGCTGCAGGATGATGAAAGTAGCAGCAGGATGATGCAAGAGACTGTAGAATGAAGCAAGTGGCTGCAGGATGATGCAAGTAGCTGCAGGATGAAGAAAGTAGCTGCAGGATCATGCAAGAGACTGTAGAATGAAGCAAGATACTGTAGAATGAAGCAAGAGACTGTAGAATGAAGCAAGAGACTGTAGAATGAAGCAAGATATTGTAGAATGAAGCAAGAGACTGCAGGATGATGCAAGAGACTGCAGGACGATGCAAGTAGCTGCAGGATGATGAATGTAGTTGCAGAATGAAGCAAGAGACTGTAGAATGAAGCAAGAGGCTGCAGGATGATGCAAGAGACTGCAGGACGATGCAAGAGACTGTAGAATGAAGCAAGTGGCTGCAGAATGATACAAGTGGCTGCAGGATGATGCAAGAGACTGTAGAATGAAGCAAGTGGTTGCAGGATGATGAAAGTAGCTGCAGGATGATGCAAGATACTGTAGAATGAAGCAAGTGGCTGCAGGATGATGAAAGTAGCTGCAGGATCATGCAAAAGACTGTAGAATGAAGCAAGATACTGTAGAATGAAGCAAGAGACTGTAGAATGAAGCAAGAGACTGTAGAATGAAGCAAGTGGCTGCAGGATGATGAAAGTAGCTGCAGGATCATGCAAGAGACTGTAGAATGAAGCAAGTGGCTGCAGGATGATGCAAGAGGCTGCAGGATGATGCAAGAGACTGTAGAATGAAGCAAGTGGCTGCAGGATGATGCAAGAGACTGTAGAATGAAGCAAGAGGCTGCAGGATGATGAAAGTAGCTGTAGAATGAAGCAAGAGACTGTAGAATGAAGCAAGAGACTGTAGAATGATGCAAGTAGCTGCAGGATGATGCAAGAGACTGTAGAATGAAGCAAGAGACTGTAGAATGAAGCAAGAGACTGTAGAATGAAGCAAGAGACTGTAGAATGAAGCAAGAGACTGCAGGATGATGCAAGAGACTGCAGGACGATGCAAGTTGCTGCAGGATGATGAATGTAGCTGCAGAATGAAGCAAGAGACTTTAGAATGAAGCAAGAGGCTGCAGGATGATGCAAGAGACTGCAGGACGATGCAAGTAGCTGCAGGATGATGAATGTAGCTGCAGAATGAAGCAAGAGACTGTAGAATGAAGCAAGAGACTGTAGAATGAAGCAAGAGACTGCAAGATGATGCAAGAGACTGTAGAATGAAGCAAGAGGCTGTAGAATGAAGCAAGAGGCTGCAGGATGATGCAAGAGACTGCAGGACGATGCAAGTAGCTGCAGGATGATGAATGTAGCTGCAGGATGATGCAAGAGACTGTAGAATGAAGCAAGAGACTGTATAATGAAGCAAGAGGCTGCAGGATGATGCAATAGACTGTAGAATGAAGTAAGAGACTGTAGAATGATGCAAGTAGCTGCAGGATGATGCAAGAGACTGTATAATGAAGCAAGTGGCTGCAGGATGATGAAAGTAGCTGCAGGATGATGCAAGAGACTGTAGAATGAAGCAAGTGGCTGCAGGATGATGAAAGTAGCTGCAGGATGATGCAAGAGACTGTAGAATGAAGCAAGAGACTGTATAATGAAGCAAGAGGCTGCAGGATGATGCAATAGACTGTAGAATGAAGTAAGAGGCTGCAGGATGATGCAAGAGACTGTAGAATGAAGCAAGAGACTGTATAATGAAGCAAGAGGCTGCAGGATGATGCAATAGACTGTAGAATGATGCAAGTAGCTGCAGGATGATGAATGTAGCTGCAGAATGAAGCAAGAGACTGTAGAATGAAGCAAGAGGCTGTAGAATGAAGCAAGAGGCTGTAGAATGAAGCAAGAGGCTGCAGGATGATGCAAGAGACTGCAGGACGATGCAAGTAGCTGCAGGATGATGAATGTAGCTGCAGGATGATGCAAGAGACTGTAGAATGAAGCAAGAGACTGTATAATGAAGCAAGAGGCTGCAGGATGATGCAATAGACTGTAGAATGAAGTAAGAGACTGTAGAATGATGCAAGTAGCTGCAGGATGATGCAAGAGACTGTATAATGAAGCAAGTGGCTGCAGGATGATGAAAGTAGCTGCAGGATGATGCAAGAGACTGTAGAATGAAGCAAGTGGCTGCAGGATGATGAAAGTAGCTGCAGGATGATGCAAGAGACTGTAGAATGAAGCAAGAGACTGTATAATGAAGCAAGAGGCTGCAGGATGATGCAATAGACTGTAGAATGAAGTAAGAGGCTGCAGGATGATGCAAGAGACTGTAGAATGAAGCAAGAGACTGTATAATGAAGCAAGAGGCTGCAGGATGATGCAATAGACTGTAGAATGATGCAAGTAGCTGCAGGATGATGCAAGAGACTGTATAATGAAGCAAGAGGCTGCAGGATGATGCAAGTAGCTGCAGGATGATGCAAGAGACTGTAGAATGAAGCAAGAGGCTGCAGGATGATACAAGTGGCTGCAGGATGATGCAAGAGGCTGTAGAATGAAGCAAGAGGCTGCAGGATTATGCAAGAGACTGCAGGACGATGCAAGTAGCTGCAGGATGATGAAAGTAGCTGCAGGATGATGAATGTAGCTGCAGAATGAAGCAACAGACTGTAGAATGAAGCAAGAGACTGTAGAATGAAGCAAGTGGCTGCAGGATGATGAATGTAGCTGCAGAATGAAGCAACAGACTGTAGAATGAAGCAAGAGACTGTAGAATGAAGCAAGTGGCTGCAGGATGATGAATGTAGCTGCAGAATGAAGCAACAGACTCTAGAATGAAGCAAGAGACTGCAGGATGAAGCAAGAGACTGCAGGATGATGAAAGTAGCTGCAGAATGAAGCAAGAGACTGTAGAATGAAGCAAGAGGCTGTAGAATGAAGCAAGAGGCTGCAGGATGATGCAAGAGACTGCAGGACGATGCAAGTAGCTGCAGGATGATGAATGTAGCTGCAGGATGATGCAAGAGACTGTAGAATGAAGCAAGAGACTGTATAATGAAGCAAGAGGCTGCAGGATGATGCAATAGACTGTAGAATGAAGTAAGAGACTGTAGAATGATGCAAGTAGCTGCAGGATGATGCAAGAGACTGTATAATGAAGCAAGTGGCTGCAGGATGATGAAAGTAGCTGCAGGATGATGCAAGAGACTGTAGAATGAAGCAAGTGGCTGCAGGATGATGAAAGTAGCTGCAGGATGATGCAAGAGACTGTAGAATGAAGCAAGAGACTGTATAATGAAGCAAGAGGCTGCAGGATGATGCAATAGACTGTAGAATGAAGTAAGAGGCTGCAGGATGATGCAAGAGACTGTAGAATGAAGCAAGAGACTGTATAATGAAGCAAGAGGCTGCAGGATGATGCAATAGACTGTAGAATGATGCAAGTAGCTGCAGGATGATGCAAGAGACTGTATAATGAAGCAAGAGGCTGCAGGATGATGCAAGTAGCTGCAGGATGATGCAAGAGACTGTAGAATGAAGCAAGAGGCTGCAGGATGATACAAGTGGCTGCAGGATGATGCAAGAGGCTGTAGAATGAAGCAAGAGGCTGCAGGATTATGCAAGAGACTGCAGGACGATGCAAGTAGCTGCAGGATGATGAAAGTAGCTGCAGGATGATGAATGTAGCTGCAGAATGAAGCAACAGACTGTAGAATGAAGCAAGAGACTGTAGAATGAAGCAAGTGGCTGCAGGATGATGAATGTAGCTGCAGAATGAAGCAACAGACTGTAGAATGAAGCAAGAGACTGTAGAATGAAGCAAGTGGCTGCAGGATGATGAATGTAGCTGCAGAATGAAGCAACAGACTCTAGAATGAAGCAAGAGACTGCAGGATGAAGCAAGAGACTGCAGGATGATGAAAGTAGCTGCAGTATCATGCAAGAGACTGTAGAATGAAGCAAGAGGCTGCAGGATGATGCAAGAGACTGTAGAATGAAGCAAGAGGCTGCAGGATGATGCAAGAGACTGTAGAATGAAGCAAGTGGCTGCAGGATGATGAAAGTAGCTGCAGGATCATGCAAGAGACTGTAGAATGAAGCAAGAGACTGTAGAATGATGCAAGTAGCTGCAGGATGATGCAAGAGACTGTAGAATGAAGCAAGTGGCTGCAGGATGATGAAAGTAGCTGCAGGATGATGCAAGAGACTGTAGAATGAAGCAAGTGGCTGCAGGATGATGAAAGTAGCTGCAGGATGATGCAAGAGACTGTAGAATGAAGCAAGAGACTGTAGAATGATGCAAGTAGCTGCAGGATGATGCAAGAGACTGTAGAATGAAGCAAGTGGCTGCAGGATGATGAAAGTAGCTGCAGGATGATGCAAGAGACTGTAGAATGAAGCAAGTGGCTGCAGGATGATGAAAGTAGCTGCAGGATGATGCAAGAGACTGTAGAATGAAGGAAGTGGCTGCAGGATGATGAAAGTAGCTGCAGGATGATGCAAGAGGCTGTAGAATGAAGCAAGAGGCTGCAGGATGATACAAGTGGCTGCAGGATGATGCAAGAGGCTGTAGAATGAAGCAAGAGGCTGCAGGATTATGCAAGAGACTGCAGGACGATGCAAGTAGCTGCAGGATGATGAAAGTAGCTGCAGGATCATGCAAGAGACTGTAGAATGAAGCAAGTGGCTGCAGGATGATGAAAGTAGCTGCAGGATGATGCAAGAGACTGTAGAATGAAGCAAGTGGCTGCAGGATGATGAAAGTAGCTGCAGGATCATGCAAGAGACTGTAGAATGAAGCAAGTGGCTGCAGGATGATGAAAGTAGCTGCAGGATCATGCAAGAGACTGTAGAATGAAGCAAGTGGCTGCAGGATTATGAAAGTAGCTGCAGGATCATGCAAGAGACTGTAGAATGAAGCAAGTGGCTGCAGGATGATGAAAGTAGCTGCAGGATGATGCAAGAGACTGTAGAATGAAGCAAGTGGCTGCAGGATGATGAAAGTAGCTGCAGGATCATGCAAGAGACTGTAGAATGAAGCAAGTGGCTGCAGGATGATGAAAGTAGCTGCAGGATGATGCAAGAGGCTGTAGAATGAAGCAAGTGGCTGCAGGATTATGCAAGAGACTGCAGGACGATGCAAGTAGCTGCAGGATGATGAAAGTAGCTGCAGGATCATGCAAGAGACTGTAGAATGAAGCAAGTGGCTGCAGGATGATGCAAGAGGCTGTAGAATGAAGCAAGAGGCTGCAGGATGATACAAGTGGCTGCAGGATGATGCAAGAGGCTGTAGAATGAAGCAAGAGGCTGCAGGATTATGCAAGAGACTGCAGGACGATGCAAGTAGCTGCAGGATGATGAAAGTAGCTGCAGGATGATGCAAGAGGCTGTAGAATGAAGCAAGAGGCTGCAGGATGATGCAAGAGACTGTAGAATGAAGCAAGTGGCTGCAGGATGATGAAAGTAGCTGCAGGATGATGCAAGAGACTGTAGAATGAAGCAAGTGGCTGCAGGATGATGAAAGTAGCTGCAGGATCATGCAAGAGACTGTAGAATGAAGCAAGTGGCTGCAGGATGATGAAAGTAGCTGCAGGATCATGCAAGAGACTGTAGAATGAAGCAAGTGGCTGCAGGATGATGAAAGTAGCTGCAGGATGATGCAAGAGACTGTAGAATGAAGCAAGTGGCTGCAGGATGATGAGAGTAGCTGCAGGATCATGCACGAGACTGTAGAATGAAGCAAGTGGCTGCAGGATGATGAAAGTAGCTGCAGGATGATGCAAGAGGCTGTAGAATGAAGCAAGTGGCTGCAGGATTATGCAAGAGACTGCAGGACGATGCAAGTAGCTGCAGGATGATGAAAGTAGCTGCAGGATCATGCAAGAGACTGTAGAATGAAGCAAGTGGCTGCAGGATGATGAAAGTAGCTGCAGGATGATGCAAGAGACTGTAGAATGAAGCAAGTGGCTGCAGGATGATGAAAGTAGCTGCAGGATGATGAAAGTAGCTGCAGGATGATGCAAGAGACTGTAGAATGAAGCAAGAGGCTGCAGGATGATGCAAGAGACTGTAGAATGAAGCAAGTGGCTGCAGGATGATGAAAGTAGCTGCAGGATGATGAAAGTAGCTGCAGGATGATGCAAGAGACTGTAGAATGAAGCAAGTGGCTGCAGGATGATGAAAGTAGCTGCAGGATGATGCAAGAGGCTGTAGAATGAAGCAAGTGGCTGCAGGATGATGAAAGTAGCTGCAGGATGATGCAAGAGACTGTAGAATGAAGCAAGTGGCTGCAGGATGATGAAAGTAGCTGCAGGATGATGCAAGAGACTGTAGAATGAAGCAAGTGGCTGCAGGATGATGCAAGAGACTGTAGAATGAAGCAAGAGGCTGCAGGATTATGCAAGAGACTGCAGGACGATGCAAGTAGCTGCAGGATGATGAAAGTAGCTGCAGGATGATGAAAGTAGCTGCAGGATGATGAAAGTAGCTGCAGGATGATGCAAGAGACTGTAGAATGAAGCAAGTGGCTGCAGGATGATGAAAGTAGCTGCAGGATGATGCAAGAGACTGTAGAATGAAGCAAGTGGCTGCAGGATGATGAAAGTAGCTGCAGGATGATGCAAGAGACTGTAGAATGTAGCAAGTGGCTGCAGGATGATGAAAGTAGCTGCAGGATGATGCAAGAGACTGTAGAATGAAGCAAGTGGCTGCAGGATGATGAAAGTAGCTGCAGGATCATGCAAGAGACTGTAGAATGAAGCAAGTGGCTGCAGGATGATGAAAGTAGCTGCAGGATGATGCAAGAGGCTGTAGAATGAAGCAAGTGGCTGCAGGATTATGCAAGAGACTGCAGGACGATGCAAGTAGCTGCAGGATGATGAAAGTAGCTGCAGGATCATGCAAGAGACTGTAGAATGAAGCAAGTGGCTGCAGGATGATGCAAGAGGCTGTAGAATGAAGCAAGAGGCTGCAGGATGATACAAGTGGCTGCAGGATGATGCAAGAGGCTGTAGAATGAAGCAAGAGGCTGCAGGATTATGCAAGAGACTGCAGGACGATGCAAGTAGCTGCAGGATGATGAAAGTAGCTGCAGGATGATGCAAGAGGCTGTAGAATGAAGCAAGAGGCTGCAGGATGATGCAAGAGACTGTAGAATGAAGCAAGTGGCTGCAGGATGATGAAAGTAGCTGCAGGATGATGCAAGAGACTGTAGAATGAAGCAAGTGGCTGCAGGATGATGAAAGTAGCTGCAGGATCATGCAAGAGACTGTAGAATGAAGCAAGTGGCTGCAGGATTATGAAAGTAGCTGCAGGATCATGCAAGAGACTGTAGAATGAAGCAAGTGGCTGCAGGATGATGAAAGTAGCTGCAGGATGATGCAAGAGACTGTAGAATGAAGCAAGTGGCTGCAGGATGATGAGAGTAGCTGCAGGATCATGCACGAGACTGTAGAATGAAGCAAGTGGCTGCAGGATGATGAAAGTAGCTGCAGGATGATGCAAGAGGCTGTAGAATGAAGCAAGTGGCTGCAGGATTATGCAAGAGACTGCAGGACGATGCAAGTAGCTGCAGGATGATGAAAGTAGCTGCAGGATCATGCAAGAGACTGTAGAATGAAGCAAGTGGCTGCAGGATGATGAAAGTAGCTGCAGGATGATGCAAGAGACTGTAGAATGAAGCAAGTGGCTGCAGGATGATGAAAGTAGCTGCAGGATGATGAAAGTAGCTGCAGGATCATGCAAGAGACTGTAGAATGAAGCAAGTGGCTGCAGGATGATGAAAGTAGCTGCAGGATGATGCAAGAGGCTGTAGAATGAAGCAAGTGGCTGCAGGATGATGAAAGTAGCTGCAGGATGATGCAAGAGACTGTAGAATGAAGCAAGTGGCTGCAGGATGATGCAAGAGGCTGTAGAATGAAGCAAGAGGCTGCAGAATTATGCAAGAGACTGCAGGACGATGCAAGTAGCTGCAGGATGATGAAAGTAGCTGCAGGATCATGCAAGAGACTGTAGAATGAAGCAAGAGGCTGCAGGATTATGCAAGAGACTGCAGGACGATGCAAGTGGCTGCAGGATGATGAAAGTAGCTGCAGGATGATGAAAGTAGCTGCAGGATGATGAAAGTAGCTGCAGGATCATGCAAGAGGCTGTAGAATGAAGCAAGAGGCTGCAGGATTATGCAAGAGACTGCAGGACGATGCAAGTGGCTGCAGGATGATGAAAGTAGCTGCAGGATGATGCAAGAGACTGTAGAATGAAGCAAGTGGCTGCAGGATGATGAAAGTAGCTGCAGGATGATGCAAGAGACTGTAGAATGAAGCAAGTGGCTGCAGGATGATGAAAGTAGCTGCAGGATGATGCAAGAGACTGTAGAATGAAGCAAGTGGCTGCAGGATGATGAAAGTAGCTGCAGGATGATGCAAGAGACTGTAGAATGAAGCAAGTGGCTGCAGGATGATGCAAGAGACTGTAGAATGAAGCAAGTAGCTGCAGGATGATGAATGTAGCTGCAAGTAGCTGCAGGATGATGAAAGTAGCTGCAGGATGATGCAAGAGACTGTGGAATGAAGCAAGAGACTGCAGGACGATGCAAGTAGCTGCAGGATGATGAAAGTAGCTGCAGGATCATGCAAGAGGCTGTAGAATGAAGCAAGAGGCTGCAGGATTATGCAAGAGACTGCAGGACTATGCAAGTAGCTGCAGGATGATGCAAGAGACTGTAGAATGAAGCAAGTGGCTGCAGGATGATGAAAGTAGCTGCAGGATGATGCAAGAGACTGTAGAATGAAGCAAGTGGCTGCAGGATGATGCAAGAGACTGTAGAATGAAGCAAGTGGCTGCAGGATGATGAAAGTAGCTGCAGGATGATGCAAGAGACTGTAGAATGAAGCAAGTGGCTGCAGGACGATGCAAGTAGCTGCAGGATGATGAATGTAGCTGCAAGTAGCTGCAGGATGATGAAAGTAGCTGCAGGATGATGCAAGAGACTGTAGAATGAAGCAAGTGGCTGCAGGATGATGAAAGTAGCTGCAGGATGATGCAAGAGACTGTAGAATGAAGCAAGTGGCTGCAGGACGATGCAAGTAGCTGCAGGATGATGAATATAGCTGCAAGTAGCTGCAGGATGATGAAAGTAGCTGCAGGATGATGCAAGAGACTGTAGAATGAAGCAAGAGACTGCAGGATGATGCAAGTAGCTGCAGGATGATGAAAGTAGCTGCAGGATGATGCAAGAGGCTGCAGGACGATGCAAGAGACTGTAGAATGATGCAAGAGGCTGCAGGACGATGCAAGTAGCTGCAGGATGATGAATGTAGCTGCAAGTAGCTGCAGGATGATGAAAGTAGCTGCAGGATGATGCAAGAGACTGTAGAATGAAGCAAGAGACTGCAGGACGATGCAAGTAGCTGCAGGATGATGAAAGTAGCTGCAGGATGATGCAAGAGGCTGCAGGACGATGCAAGAGACTGTAGAATGATGCAAGAGGCTGCAGGACGATGCAAGTAGCTGCAGGATGATGCAAGAGACTGTAGAATGAAGCAAGAGACTGTAGAATGATGCAAGTAGCTGCAGGATGATGAAAGTAGCTGCAGGATGATGCAAGTAGCTGCAGGATGATGCAAGAGACTGTAGAATGAAGCAAGAGGCTGCAGGATGATGCAAGAGACTGTAGAATGAAGCAAGAGGCTGCAGGATGATGCAAGAGACTGCAGGACGATTCAAGTAGCTGCAGGATGATGAATGTAGCTGCAGAATGAAGCAAGAGACTGTAGAATGAAGCAAGAGGCTGCAGGATGATGCAAGAGACTGCAGGACGATGCAAGTAGCTGCAGGATCATGCAAGAGACTGTAGAATGAAGCAAGAGGCTGCAGGATGATGCAAGAGACTGTAGATTGAAGCAAGAGACTGTAGAATGATGCAAGTAGCTGCAGGATGATGCAAGAGACTGTAGAATGAAGCAAGAGACTGTAGAATGAAGCAAGAGACTGTAGAATGAAGCAAGAGACTGTAGAATGATGCAAGTAGCTGCAGGATGATGCAAGAGACTGTAGAATGAAGCAAGTGGCTGCAGGATGATGCAAGAGACTGCAGGACGATGCAAGTAGCTGCAGGATGATGAATGTAGCTGCAGAATGAAGCAAGAGACTGTAGAATGAAGCAAGAGGCTGCAGGATGATGCAAGAGACTGCAGGACGATGCAAGTAGCTGCAGGATGATGAATGTAGCTGCAGAATGAAGCAAGAGACTGTAGAATGAAGCAAGAGGCTGCAGGATGATGCAAGAGACTGCAGGACGATGCAAGTAGCTGCAGCATGATGCAAGAGACTGTAGAATGAAGCAAGTGGCTGCAGGATGATACAAGTGGCTGCAGGATGATGCAAGAGACTGTAGAATGAAGCAAGAGACTGCAGGATGATGCAAGAGACTGTAGAATGAAGCAAGTGGCTGCAGGATGATGCAAGAGGCTGTAGATTGAAGCAAGAGACTGTAGAATGAAGCAAGAGACTGCAGGATGATGCAAGAGACTGTAGAATGAAGCAAGTGGCTGCAGGATGATGCAAGAGGCTGTAGAATGAAGCAAGTGGCTGCAGGATGATGAAAGTAGCTGCAGGATGATGCAAGAGACTGTAGAATGAAGCAAGTGGCTGCAGGATGATGCAAGAGACTGTAGAATGAAGCAAGAGACTGTAGAATGAAGCAAGTAGCTGCAGGATGATGCAAGAGACTGTAGAATGAAGCAAGAGACTGCAGGATGATGCAAGAGACTGTAGAATGAAGCAAGAGACTGTAGAATGAAGCAAGAGACTGTAGAATGAAGCAAGAGACTGTAGAATGAAGCAAGAGACTGTAGAATGATGCAAGTAGCTGCAGGATGATGCAAGAGACTGTAGAATGAAGCAAGAGACTGTAGAATGAAGCAAGAGACTGTAGAATGAAGCAAGAGACTGTAGAATGAAGCAAGTAGCTGCAGGATGATGCAAGAGACTGTAGAATGAAGCAAGAGACTGTAGAATGAAGCAAGAGACTGCAGGATGATGCAAGAGACTGTAGAATGAAGCAAGTGGCTGCAGGATGATGCAAGAGGCTGCAGGATTATGCAAGTAGCTGCAGGATGATGCAAGAGACTGTAGAATGAAGCAAGTGGCTGCAGGATGATGCAAGTAGCTGCAGGATGATACAAGTGGCTGCAGGATGATGCAATTAATCAATCAAATTTTATTTGTATAGCACATTTAAGCAGCAAGGCATTTCAAAGTGCTTTACATGATTAAAAAAACAGAAATTATCAGTGAGAAAACGAGAGACTTAAAAAAAAATAAAAATAAATAAATTAAAAAAAAAAAAAAACAAAAAAAACATTAGATCATTAAAACGTCGAAAAGAAAGAAGAAGAAATTAAAAACAAGAGACTGCAGGATGACACAAGTAGCTGCAGGATGATGAAAGTAGCTGCAGGATGATGCAAGAGACTGTAGAATGAAGCAAGAGACTGTAGAATGATGCAAGTAGCTGCAGGATGATGCAAGAGACTGTAGAATGAAGCAAGTGGCTGCAGGATGATGAAAGTAGCTGCAGGATGATGCAAGAGACTGTAGAATGAAGCAAGTAGCTGCAGGATGATGCAAGAGACTGTAGAATGAAGCAAGTGGCTGCAGGATGATGAAAGTAGCTGCAGGATGATGCAAGAGACTGTAGAATGAAGCAAGTGGCTGCAGGATGATACAAGTGGCTGCAGGATGATGAAAGTAGCTGCAGGATGATGCAAGAGACTGTAGAATGAAGCAAGTGGCTGCAGGATGATGAAAGTAGCTGCAGGATGATACAAGAGGCTGCAGGATGATGAAAGTAGCTGTAGAATGAAGCAAGAGACTGTAGAATGAAGCAAGAGACTGCAGGATGATGCAAGAGACTGCAGGACGATGCAAGTAGCTGCAGGATGATGAAAGTAGCTGCAGGATCATGCAAGAGACTGTAGAATGAAGCAAGAGGCTGCAGGATGATGCAAGAGACTGTAGAATGATGCAAGTAGCTGCAGGATGATGCAAGAGACTGTAGAATGAAGCAAGAGACTGTAGAATGAAGCAAGAGACTGTAGAATGAAGCAAGAGACTGTAGAATGAAGCAAGAGACTGTAGAATGAAGCAAGTGGCTGCAGGATGATGCAAGAGACTGTAGAATGAAGCAAGTGGCTGCAGGATGATGCAAGTAGCTGCAGGATGATGCAAGAGACTGTAGAATGAAGCAAGAGACTGTAGAATGAAGCAAGTGGCTGCAGGATGATGAAAGTAGCTGCAGGATGATGCAAGTAGCTGCAGGATGATGCAAGAGACTGTAGAATGAAGCAAGAGACTGTAGAATGAAGCAAGAGACTGTAGAATGAAGCAAGTGGCTGCAGGATGATGCAAGAGACTGTAGAATGAAGCAAGTGGCTGCAGGACGATGCAAGTAGCTGCAGGATGATGAATGTAGCTGCAAGTAGCTGCAGGATGATGAAAGTAGCTGCAGGATGATGCAAGAGACTGTAGAATGAAGCAAGAGACTGCAGGATGATGCAAGAGACTGCAGGACGATGCAAGTAGCTGCAGGATGATGAAAGTAGCTGCAGGATTATGCAAGAGACTGTAGAATGATGCAAGAGGCTGCAGGACGATGCAAGAGACTGTAGAATGATGCAAGAGGCTGCAGGACGATGCAAGTAGCTGCAGGATGATGCAAGAGACTGTAGAATGAAGCAAGAGACTGTAGAATGATGCAAGTAGCTGCAGGATGATGAAAGTAGCTGCAGGATGATGCAAGAGGCTGCAGGATTATGCAAGTAGCTGCAGGATGATGCAAGAGACTGTAGAATGAAGCAAGTGGCTGCAGGATGATGCAAGAGACTGTAGAATGAAGCAAGAGGCTGCAGGATGATGCAAGAGACTGCAGGACGATTCAAGTAGCTGCAGGATGATGAATGTAGCTGCAGAATGAAGCAAGAGACTGTAGAATGAAGCAAGAGGCTGCAGGATGATGCAAGAGACTGCAGGACGATGCAAGTAGCTGCAGGATGATGAATGTAGCTGCAGAATGAAGCAAGAGACTGTAGAATGAAGCAAGAGGCTGCAGGATGATGCAAGAGACTGCAGGACGATGCAAGTAGCTGCAGGATGATGAATGTAGCTGCAGAATGAAGCAAGAGACTGTAGAATGAAGCAAGAGGCTGCAGGATGATGCAAGAGACTGTAGATTGAAGCAAGAGACTGTAGAATGATGCAAGTAGCTGCAGGATGATGCAAGAGACTGTAGAATGAAGCAAGAGACTGTAGAATGAAGCAAGAGACTGTAGAATGAAGCAAGTGGCTGCAGGATGATGCAAGTAGCTGCAGGATGATGCAAGAGGCTGCAGGATTATGCAAGTAGCTGCAGGATGATGCAAGAGACTGTAGAATGAAGCAAGTGGCTGCAGGATGATGCAAGAGGCTGCAGGATGATGCAAGTGGCTGCAGGATGATGCAAGAGGCTGCAGGATGATGCAAGTAGCTGCAGGATGATGCAAGAGACTGTAGAATGAAGCAAGTGGCTGCAGGATGATGAAAGTAGCTGCAGGATGATGCAAGAGACTGTAGAATGAAGCAAGTGGCTGCAGGATGATGCAAGTAGCTGCAGGATGATACATGTGGCTGCAGGATGATGCAATCAATCAATCAAATTTTATTTGTATAGCACATTTAAGCAGCAAGGCATTTCAAAGTGCTTTACATAATTTAAAAAAAACAGAAATAATCAGTGAGAAAACGAGAGAAAAATAATAAAAAAAATAAAAAAAAATAAATTAAAAAAAACAAAAAAAAAACAAAAAAAAACATTACATCATTAAAACGTTGAAAAGAAAGAAGAAGAAATTAAAAACACGAGGCTGCAGGATGATGCAAGAGACTGTAGAATGAAGCAAGAGACTGTAGAATGAAGCAAGAGACTGTAGGATGATGCAAGAGACTGTAGAATGAAGCAAGAGGCTGCAGGATGATGGAAGAGACTGTAGAATGAAGCAAGTGGCTGCAGGATGATGCAAGTAGCTGCAGGATGATGCAAGAGACTGTAGAATGATGCAAGTAGCTGCAGGATGATGCAAGAGACTGTAGAATGAAGCAAGAGACTGTAGAATGAAGCAAGAGACTGTAGAATGAAGCAAGAGACTGTAGAATGAAGCAAGTGGCTGCAGGATGATGCAAGTAGCTGCAGGACGATGCAAGAGACTGTAGAATGAAGCAAGTGGCTGCAGGATGATGCAAGAGACTGTAGAATGAAGCAAGAGACTGTAGAATGAAGCAAGAGACTGTAGAATGAAGCAAGAGACTGTAGAATGAAGCAAGTGGCTGCAGGATGATGCAAGTAGCTGCAGGATGATGCAAGAGACTGTAGAATGAAGCAAGTGGCTGCAGGATGATGAAAGTAGCTGCAGGATGATGCAAGAGACTGTAGAATGAAGCAAGTGGCTGCAGGATGATGCAAGTAGCTGCAGGATGATACATGTGGCTGCAGGATGATGCAATCAATCAATCAAATTTTATTTGTATAGCACATTTAAGCAGCAAGGCATTTCAAAGTGCTTTACATAATTTAAAAAAAACAGAAATAATCAGTGAGAAAACGAGAGAAAAATAATAAAAAAAATAAAAAAAAATAAATTAAAAAAACAAAAAAAAACAAAAAAAACATTACATCATTAAAACGTTGAAAAGAAAGAAGAAGAAATTAAAAACAAGAGGCTGCAGGATGATGCAAGAGACTGTAGAATGAAGCAAGAGACTGTAGAATGAAGCAAGAGACTGTAGAATGAAGCAAGAGACTGCAGGATGATGCAAGAGACTGTAGAATGAAGCAAGTGGCTGCAGGATGATGCAAGTAGCTGCAGGATGATGCAAGAGACTGTAGAATGAAGCAAGTGGCTGCAGGATGATGCAAGTAGCTGCAGGATCATGCAAGAGACTGTAGAATGAAGCAAGTGGCTGCAGGATGATGCAAGTAGCTGCAGGATGATGCAAGAGACTGTAGAATGAAGCAAGTGGCTGCAGGATGATGCAAGAGGCTGCAGGATGATGCAAGAGACTGTAGAATGAAGCAAGTGGCTGCAGGATGATGCAAGTCGCTGCGGGATGATGCAAGTGGCTGCAGGATGATGCAAGTAGCTGCAGGATGATGCAAGAGACTGCAGGATGATGCAAGTCGCTGCGGGATGATGCAAGTGGCTGCAGGATGATGAAAGTAGCTGCAGGATGATACAAGTGGCTGCAGGATGATGCAATTAATCAATCAAATTTATTTGTATAGCACATTTAAGCAGCAAGGCATTTCAAAGTGCTTTACATGATTAAAAAAAACAGAAATAATCAGTGAGAAAACGAGAGACTTAAAAAAATAAAAATAAATAAATAAAAAAAAACAAAAAAAACAAAAAAAAACATTAGATCATTAAAACGTCGAAAAGAAAGAAGAAGATATTAAAAACAAGAGACTGCAGGATGACACAAGTAGCTGCAGGATGATGCAAGAGACTGTAGAATGAAGCAAGAGGCTGCAGGATGATGCAAGAGACTGTAGAATGAAGCAAGAGACTGTAGAATGATGCAAGTAGCTGCAGGATGATGCAAGTAGCTGCAGGATGATGCAAGAGACTGTAGAATGAAGCAAGTGGCTGCAGGATGATGCAAGTAGCTGCAGGATGATGCAAGTAGCTGCAGGATGATGCAAGTAGCTGCAGGATGATGAAAGTAGCTGCAGGATGATGAAAGTAGCTGCAGGATGATGCAAGAGACTGTAGAATGAAGCAAGTGGCTGCAGGATGATGCAAGTAGCTGCAGGATGATGCAAGTAGCTGCAGGATGATGCAAGTAGCTGCAGGATGATGCAAGAGACTGTAGAATGAAGCAAGTGGCTGCAGGATGATGCAAGTAGCTGCAGGATGATGCAAGTAGCTGCAGGATGATGCAAGTAGCTGCAGGATGATGCAAGTAGCTGCAGGATGATGCAAGTAGCTGCAGGATGATGAAAGTAGCTGCAGGATGATGCAAGAGACTGTAGAATGAAGTAAGTGGCTGCAGGATGATGCAAGTAGCTGCAGGATGATGCAAGAGACTGTAGAATGATGCAAGTAGCTGCGGGATGATGCAAGAGACTGTAGAATGAAGCAAGTGGCTGCAGGATGATGAAAGTAGCTGCAGGATGATGCAAGAGACTGTAGAATGATGCAAGTAGCTGCAGGATGATGCAAGAGACTGTAGAATGAAGCAAGTGGCTGCAGGATGATACAAGTGGCTGCAGGATGATGAGTTTGTAGCTGCAGGATGATGCAAGAGACTGTAGAATGAAGCAAGTGGCTGCAGGATGATGAAAGTAGCTGCAGGATGATACAAGAGGCTGCAGGATGATACAAGAGGCTGCAGGATGATGAAAGTAGCTGTAGAATGAAGCAAGAGACTGGAGAATGAAGCAAGAGACTGTAGAATGAAGCAAGAGACTGCAGGATGATGCAAGAGACTGCAGGACGATGCAAGTAGCTGCAGGATGATGAATGTAGCTGCAGGATCATGCAAGAGACTGTAGAATGAAGCAAGAGGCTGCAGGATGATGCAAGAGACTGTAGAATGAAGCAAGAGACTGTAGAATGATGCAAGTAGCTGCAGGATGATGCAAGAGACTGTAGAATGAAGCAAGAGACTGTAGAATGAAGCAAGAGACTGTAGAATGAAGCAAGAGACTGTAGAATGAAGCAAGAGACTGCAGGATGATGCAAGAGACTGCAGGACGATGCAAGTAGCTGCAGGATGATGAATGTAGCTGCAGAATGAAGCAAGAGACTTTAGAATGAAGCAAGAGGCTGCAGGATGATGCAAGAGACTGCAGGATGATGAATGTAGCTGCAGAATGAAGCAAGAGACTGTAGAATGAAGCAAGAGACTGTAGAATGAAGCAAGAGACTGTAGAATGAAGCAAGAGGCTGCAGGATGATGCAAGAGACTGCAGGACGATGCAAGTAGCTGCAGGATGATGAATGTAGCTGCAGAATGAAGCAAGAGACTGTAGAATGAAGCAAGAGGCTGTAGAATGAAGCAAGAGGCTGCAGGATGATGCAAGAGACTGCAGGACGATGCAAGTAGCTGCAGGATGATGAATGTAGCTGCAGGATGATGCAATAGACTGTAGAATGAAGCAAGAGACTGTAGAATGATGCAAGTAGCTGCAGGATGATGCAAGAGACTGTAGAATGAAGCAAGAGACTGTAGAATGAAGCAAGAGACTGTAGAATGAAGCAAGAGACTGTAGAATGAAGCAAGAGACTGTAGAATGAAGCAAGAGACTGTAGAATGAAGCAAGAGGCTGCAGGATGATGCAAGAGACTGCAGGACGATGCAAGTAGCTGCAGGATGATGAATGTAGCTGCAGGATGATGCAATAGACTGTAGAATGAAGCAAGAGACTGTAGAATGATGCAAGTAGCTGCAGGATGATGAAAGTAGCTGCAGGATGATGCAAGAGGCTGCAGGATTATGCAAGTAGCTGCAGGATGATGCAAGAGACTGTAGAATGAAGCAAGTGGCTGCAGGATGATGCAAGAGACTGTAGAATGAAGCAAGTGGCTGCAGGACGATGCAAGTAGCTGCAGGATGATGAATGTAGCTGCAAGTAGCTGCAGGATGATGAAAGTAGCTGCAGGATGATGCAAGAGACTGTAGAATGAAGCAAGAGACTGCAGGATGATGCAAGAGACTGCAGGACGATGCAAGTAGCTGCAGGATGATGAAAGTAGCTGCAGGATTATGCAAGAGACTGTAGAATGATGCAAGAGGCTGCAGGATGATGCAAGAGACTGTAGATTGAAGCAAGAGACTGTAGAATGATGCAAGTAGCTGCAGGATGATGCAAGAGACTGTAGAATGAAGCAAGAGACTGTAGAATGAAGCAAGAGACTGTAGGATGATGCAAGAGACTGTAGAATGAAGCAAGAGGCTGCAGGATGATGGAAGAGACTGTAGAATGAAGCAAGAGACTGCAGGATGATGCAAGAGACTGTAGAATGATGCAAGTGGCTGCAGGATGATGCAAGTAGCTGCAGGATGATGCAAGAGACTGTAGATTGAAGCAAGAGACTGTAGAATGATGCAAGTAGCTGCAGGATGATGCAAGAGACTGTAGAATGAAGCAAGAGACTGTAGAATGAAGCAAGAGACTGTAGAATGAAGCAAGAGACTGTAGAATGAAGCAAGTGGCTGCAGGATGATGCAAGTAGCTGCAGGATGATGCAAGAGACTGTAGAATGAAGCAAGTGGCTGCAGGATGATGAAAGTAGCTGCAGGATGATGCAAGAGACTGTAGAATGAAGCAAGTGGCTGCAGGATGATGAAAGTAGCTGCAGGATGATGCAAGAGACTGTAGAATGAAGCAAGTGGCTGCAGGATGATGCAAGTAGCTGCAGGATGATACATGTGGCTGCAGGATGATGCAATCAATCAATCAAATTTTATTTGTATAGCACATTTAAGCAGCAAGGCATTTCAAAGTGCTTTACATAATTAAAAAAAACAGAAATAATCAGTGAGAAAACGAGAGACTTAAAAAAAATAATAAAAAAAATAAAAAAAATAAATTAAAAAAAACAAAAAAAAACAAAAAAAACATTACATCATTAAAACGTTGAAAAGAAAGAAGAAGAAATTAAAAACACGAGGCTGCAGGATGATGCAAGAGACTGTAGAATGAAGCAAGAGACTGTAGAATGAAGCAAGAGACTGTAGGATGATGCAAGAGACTGTAGAATGAAGCAAGAGGCTGCAGGATGATGGAAGAGACTGTAGAATGAAGCAAGAGACTGCAGGATGATGCAAGAGACTGTAGAATGATGCAAGTGGCTGCAGGATGATGCAAGTAGCTGCAGGATGATGCAAGAGACTGTAGAATGAAGCAAGTGGCTGCAGGATGATGCAAGTAGCTGCAGGATCATGCAAGAGACTGTAGAATGAAGCAAGTGGCTGCAGGATGATGCAAGTAGCTGCAGGATGATGCAAGAGACTGTAGAATGAAGCAAGTGGCTGCAGGATGATGCAAGTAGCTGCAGGATCATGCAAGAGACTGTAGAATGAAGCAAGTGGCTGCAGGATGATGCAAGTCGCTGCGGGATGATGCAAGTGGCTGCAGGATGATGAAAGTAGCTGCAGGATGATACAAGTGGCTGCAGGATGATGCAATTAATCAATCAAATTTATTTGTATAGCACATTTAAGCAGCAAGGCATTTCAAAGTGCTTTACATGATTAAAAAAAACAGAAATAATCAGTGAGAAAACGAGAGACTTAAAAAAAAATAAAAATAAATAAATAAAAAAAAACAAAAAAAACAAAAAAAAACATTAGATCATTAAAACGTCGAAAAGAAAGAAGAAGATATTAAAAACAAGAGACTGCAGGATGACACAAGTAGCTGCAGGATGATGCAAGAGACTGTAGAATGAAGCAAGAGACTGTAGAATGATGCAAGTAGCTGCAGGATGATGCAAGAGACTGTAGAATGAAGCAAGAGACTGTAGAATGAAGCAAGAGACTGTAGAATGAAGCAAGAGGCTGCAGGATGATGCAAGAGACTGTAGAATGAAGCAAGAGACTGTAGAATGATGCAAGTAGCTGCAGGATGATGAAAGTAGCTGCAGGATGATGCAAGAGACTGTAGAATGAAGCAAGTGGCTGCAGGATGATGAAAGTAGCTGCAGGATGATGCAAGAGACTGTAGAATGAAGCAAGAGACTGTAGAATGAAGCAAGAGACTGTAGAATGAAGCAAGAGACTGTAGAATGAAGCAAGAGGCTGCAGGATGATGCAAGAGACTGTAGAATGAAGCAAGAGACTGTAGAATGATGCAAGTAGCTGCAGGATGATGCAAGTAGCTGCAGGATGATGCAAGAGACTGTAGAATGAAGCAAGTGGCTGCAGGATGATGAAAGTAGCTGCAGGATGATGCAAGAGACTGTAGAATGAAGTAAGTGGCTGCAGGATGATGCAAGTAGCTGCAGGATGATGCAAGAGACTGTAGAATGATGCAAGTAGCTGCGGGATGATGCAAGAGACTGTAGAATGAAGCAAGTGGCTGCAGGATGATGAAAGTAGCTGCAGGATGATGCAAGAGACTGTAGAATGATGCAAGTAGCTGCAGGATGATGCAAGAGACTGTAGAATGAAGCAAGTGGCTGCAGGATGATACAAGTGGCTGCAGGATGATGAGTTTGTAGCTGCAGGATGATGCAAGAGACTGTAGAATGAAGCAAGTGGCTGCAGGATGATGAAAGTAGCTGCAGGATGATACAAGAGGCTGCAGGATGATACAAGAGGCTGCAGGATGATGAAAGTAGCTGTAGAATGAAGCAAGAGACTGGAGAATGAAGCAAGAGACTGTAGAATGAAGCAAGAGACTGCAGGATGATGCAAGAGACTGCAGGACGATGCAAGTAGCTGCAGGATGATGAATGTAGCTGCAGGATCATGCAAGAGACTGTAGAATGAAGCAAGAGGCTGCAGGATGATGCAAGAGACTGTAGAATGAAGCAAGAGACTGTAGAATGATGCAAGTAGCTGCAGGATGATGCAAGAGACTGTAGAATGAAGCAAGAGACTGTAGAATGAAGCAAGAGACTGTAGAATGAAGCAAGAGACTGTAGAATGAAGCAAGAGACTGCAGGATGATGCAAGAGACTGCAGGACGATGCAAGTAGCTGCAGGATGATGAATGTAGCTGCAGAATGAAGCAAGAGACTTTAGAATGAAGCAAGAGGCTGCAGGATGATGCAAGAGACTGCAGGATGATGAATGTAGCTGCAGAATGAAGCAAGAGACTGTAGAATGAAGCAAGAGACTGTAGAATGAAGCAAGAGACTGTAGAATGAAGCAAGAGGCTGCAGGATGATGCAAGAGACTGCAGGACGATGCAAGTAGCTGCAGGATGATGAATGTAGCTGCAGAATGAAGCAAGAGACTGTAGAATGAAGCAAGAGGCTGTAGAATGAAGCAAGAGGCTGCAGGATGATGCAAGAGACTGCAGGACGATGCAAGTAGCTGCAGGATGATGAATGTAGCTGCAGGATCATGCAAGAGACTGTAGAATGAAGTAAGAGACTGTAGAATTATGCAAGTAGCTGCAGGATGATGCAAGAGACTGTAGAATGAAGCAAGAGACTGTAGAATGAAGCAAGAGACTGTAGAATGAAGCAAGAGACTGTAGAATGAAGCAAGAGACTGTAGAATGAAGCAAGAGACTGTAGAATGAAGCAAGAGGCTGCAGGATGATGCAAGAGACTGCAGGACGATGCAAGTAGCTGCAGGATGATGAATGTAGCTGCAGGATGATGCAATAGACTGTAGAATGAAGTAAGAGACTGTAGAATGATGCAAGTAGCTGCAGGATGATGCAAGAGACTGTAGAATGAAGCAAGTGGCTGCAGGATGATGAAAGTAGCTGCAGGATGATGCAAGAGACTGTAGAATGATGCAAGAGGCTGCAGGATGATGCAAGAGACTGTAGAATGAAGCAAGTGGCTGCAGGATGATGCAAGTCGCTGCGGGATGATGCAAGTGGCTGCAGGATGATGAAAGTAGCTGCAGGATGATACAAGTGGCTGCAGGATGATGCAAGAGGCTGCAGGATGATGAAAGTAGCTGCAGGATGATACAAGTGGCTGCAGGATGATGCAATCAATCAATCAAATTTTATTTGTATAGCACATTTAAGCAGCAAGGCATTTCAAAGTGCTTTACATGATTAAAAAAAACAGAAATAATCAGTGAGAAAACGAGAGACTTAAAAAAAATAAAAATAAATAAATTAAAAAAAACAAAAAAACAAAAAAAACATTAGATCATTAAAACGTCGAAAAGAAAGAAGAAGAAATTAAAAACAAGAGACTGCAGGATGACACAAGTAGCTGCAGGATGATGAAAGTAGCTGCAGGATGATGCAAGTAGCTGCAGGATGATGCAAGAGACTGTAGAATGAAGCAAGAGGCTGCAGGATGATGCAAGTAGCTGCAGGATGATGAAAGTAGCTGCAGGATGATACAAGTGGCTGCAGGATGATGCAAGAGGCTGCAGGATGATGAAAGTAGCTGCAGGATGATACAAGTGGCTGCAGGATGATACAAGTAGCTGCAGGATTATGCAAGTAGCTGCAGGATGATGCAATTAATCAATCAAATTTTATTTGTATAGCACATTTAAGCAGCAAGGCATTTCAAAGTGCTTTACATGATTAAAAAAAACAGAAATAATCAGTGAGAAAACGAGAGACTTAAAAAAAAATAAAAATAAATAAATTAAAAAAAACAAAAAAAACAAAAAAAACATTAGATCATTAAAACGTCGAAAAGAAAGAAGAAGAAATTAAAAACAAGAGACTGCAGGATGACACAAGTAGCTGCAGGATGATGAAAGTAGCTGCAGGATGATGCAAGAGACTGTAGAATGAAGCAAGAGACTGTAGAATGATGCAAGTAGCTGCAGGATGATGCAAGAGACTGTAGAATGAAGCAAGTGGCTGCAGGATGATGCAAGTAGCTGCAGGATGATGCAAGAGACTGTAGAATGAAGCAAGTGGCTGCAGGATGATGAAAGTAGCTGCAGGATGATGCAAGAGACTGTAGAATGAAGTAAGTGGCTGCAGGATGATGCAAGTAGCTGCAGGATGATGCAAGAGACTGTAGAATGAAGCAAGTGGCTGCAGGATGATGAAAGTAGCTGCAGGATGATGCAAGAGACTGTAGAATGAAGTAAGTGGCTGCAGGATGATGAAAGTAGCTGCAGGATGATGCAAGAGACTGTAGAATGAAGCAAGTGGCTGCAGGATGATGAAAGTAGCTGCAGGATGATGCAAGAGACTGTAGAATGAAGCAAGTGGCTGCAGGATGATACAAGTGGCTGCAGGATGATGAAAGTAGCTGCAGGATGATGCAAGAGACTGTAGAATGAAGCAAGTGGCTGCAGGATGATGCAAGTAGCTGCAGGATGATGCAAGAGACTGTAGAATGAAGCAAGTGGCTGCAGGATGATGAAAGTAGCTGCAGGATGATGCAAGAGACTGTAGAATGAAGTAAGTGGCTGCAGGATGATGCAAGTAGCTGCAGGATGATGCAAGAGACTGTAGAATGAAGCAAGTGGCTGCAGGATGATGAAAGTAGCTGCAGGATGATGCAAGAGACTGTAGAATGAAGTAAGTGGCTGCAGGATGATGAAAGTAGCTGCAGGATGATGCAAGAGACTGTAGAATGAAGTAAGTGGCTGCAGGATGATGAAAGTAGCTGCAGGATGATGCAAGAGACTGTAGAATGAAGCAAGTGGCTGCAGGATGATACAAGTGGCTGCAGGATGATGAAAGTAGCTGCAGGATGATGCAAGAGACTGTAGAATGAAGCAAGTGGCTGCAGGATGATGAAAGTAGCTGCAGGATGATACAAGGGACTGTAGAATGAAGTAAGTGGCTGCAGGATGATGAAAGTAGCTGCAGGATGATGCAAGAGACTGTAGAATGAAGCAAGTGGCTGCAGGATGATACAAGTGGCTGCAGGATGATGAAAGTAGCTGCAGGATGATGCAAGAGACTGTAGAATGAAGCAAGTGGCTGCAGGATGATGCAAGTAGCTGCAGGATGATACATGTGGCTGCAGGATGATGCAAGGGACTGTAGAATGAAGTAAGTGGCTGCAGGATGATGAAAGTAGCTGCAGGATGATGCAAGAGACTGTAGAATGAAGCAAGTGGCTGCAGGATGATACAAGTGGCTGCAGGATGATGAAAGTAGCTGCAGGATGATGCAAGAGACTGTAGAATGAAGCAAGTGGCTGCAGGATGATGAAAGTAGCTGCAGGATGATACAAGAGGCTGCAGGATGATACAAGAGGCTGCAGGATGATGAAAGTAGCTGTAGAATGAAGCAAGAGACTGGAGAATGAAGCAAGAGACTGTAGAATGAAGCAAGAGACTGTAGAATGAAGCAAGAGACTGCAGGATGATGCAAGAGACTGCAGGACGATGCAAGTAGCTGCAGGATGATGAATGTAGCTGCAGAATGAAGCAAGAGACTGTAGAATGAAGCAAGAGGCTGCAGGATGATGCAAGAGACTGCAGGACGATGCAAGTAGCTGCAGGATGATGAAAGTAGCTGCAGGATCATGCAAGAGACTGTAGAATGAAGCAAGAGACTGTAGAATGATGCAAGTAGCTGCAGGATGATGCAAGAGACTGTAGAATGAAGCAAGAGACTGTAGAATGATGCAAGAGACTGTAGAATGATGCAAGTAGCTGCAGGATGATGCAAGAGACTGTAGAATGAAGCAAGAGACTGTAGAATGAAGCAAGAGACTGTAGAATGAAGCAAGAGACTGCAGGATGATGCAAGAGACTGCAGGACGATGCAAGTAGCTGCAGGATGATGAATGTAGCTGTAGAATGAAGCAAGAGACTGTAGAATGAAGCAAGAGACTGCAGGATGATGCAAGAAGCTGCAGGATGATGAATGTAGCTGCAGAATGAAGCAAGAGACTGTAGAATGAAGCAAGAGACTGTAGAATGAAGCAAGAGATTGCAAGATGATGCAAGAGACTGCAGGACGATGCAAGTAGCTGCAGGATGATGAATGTAGCTGCAGAATGAAGCAAGAGACTGTAGAATGAAGCAAGAGGCTGTAGAATGAAGCAAGAGGCTGCAGGATGATGCAAGAGACTGCAGGACGATGCAAGTAGCTGCAGGATGATGAATGTAGCTGCAGGATCATGCAAGAGACTGTAGAATGAAGTAAGAGACTGTAGAATTATGCAAGTAGCTGCAGGATGATGCAAGAGACTGTAGAATGAAGCAAGAGGCTGCAGGATGATGCAAGAGACTGCAGGACGATGCAAGTAGCTGCAGGATGATAAATGTAGCTGCAGGATGATGCAATAGACTGTAGAATGAAGTAAGAGACTGTAGAATGATGCAAGTAGCTGCAGGATGATGCAAGAGACTGTAGAATGATGCAAGAGGCTGCAGGATGATGCAAGAGACTGTAGAATGAAGCAAGTGGCTGCAGGATGATACAAGTGGCTGCAGGATGATGCAAGTCGCTGCGGGATGATGCAAGTGGCTGCAGGATGATGAAAGTAGCTGCAGGATGATACAAGTGGCTGCAGGATGATACAAGTAGCTGCAGGATTATGCAAGTAGCTGCAGGATGATGCAATTAATCAATCAAATTTTATTTGTATAGCACATTTAAGCAGCAAGGCATTTCAAAGTGCTTTACATGATTAAAAAAAACAGAAATAATCAGTGAGAAAACGAGAGACTTAAAAAAAAATAAAAATAAATAAATTAAAAAAAACAAAAAAAAACAAAAAAAACATTAGATCATTAAAACGTCGAAAAGAAAGAAGAAGAAATTAAAAACAAGAGACTGCAGGATGACACAAGTAGCTGCAGGATAATGAAAGTAGCTGCAGGATGATGCAAGAGACTGTAGAATGAAGCAAGAGGCTGCAGGATTATGCAAGTAGCTGCAGGATGATGCAAGAGGCTGCCGGATTATGCAAGTAGCTGCAGGATGATGCAAGAGACTGTAGAATGAAGCAAGAGACTGTAGAATTAAGCAAGAGACTGTAGAATGAAGCAAGAGACTGTAGAATGAAGCAAGAGACTGTAGAATGAAGCAAGAGACTGTAGAATGAAGCAAGAGACTGTAGAATGAAGCAAGAGGCTGTAGAATGAAGCAAGAGGCTGCAGGATGATGCAAGAGACTGTAGAATGAAGCAAGAGACGGTAGAATGAAGCAAGAGACTGTAGAATGAAGCAAGAGACTGTAGAATGATGCAAGTAGCTGCAGGATGATGCAAGAGACTGCAGGACGATGCAAGTAGCTGCAGGATGATGAATGTAGCTGCAGAATGAAGCAAGAGACTGTAGAATGAAGCAAGAGACTGTAGAATGATGCAAGTAGCTGCAGGATGATGCAAGAGACTGCAGGACGATGCAAGTAGCTGCAGGATGATGAATGTAGCTGCAGAATGAAGCAAGAGACTGTAGAATGAAGCAAGAGACTGTAGAATGAAGCAAGAGACTGTAGAATGAAGCAAGAGGCTGCAGGATGATGCAAGAGACTGTAGAATGAAGCAAGAGACTGTAGAATGATGCAAGTAGCTGCAGGATGATGCAAGAGACTGCAGGACGATGCAAGTAGCTGCAGGATGATGAAAGTAGCTGCAGAATCATGCAAGAGACTGTAGAATGAAGCAAGTGGCTGCAGGATGATGACAGTAGCTGCAGGATGATGCAAGAGACTGTAGAATGAAGCAAGTGGCTGCAGGATGATGCAAGAGACTGTAGAATGAAGCAAGAGACTGTAGAATGAAGCAAGAGACTGTAGAATGAAGCAAGAGACTGCAGGATGATGCAAGAGACTGTAGAATGAAGCAAGTGGCTGCAGGATGATGCAAGAGACTGTAGAATGAAGCAAGAGACTGTAGAATGAAGCAAGAGACTGTAGAATGAAGCAAGAGACTGCAGGATGATGAAAGTAGCTGCAGGATCATGCAAGAGACTGTAGAATGAAGCAAGTGGCTGCAGGATGATGACAGTAGCTGCAGGATGATGCAAGAGACTGTAGAATGAAGCAAGTGGCTGCAGGATGATGCAAGAGACTGTAGAATGAAGCAAGAGACTGTAGAATGATGCAAGTAGCTGCAGGATGATGCAAGAGACTGTAGAATGAAGCAAGTGGCTGCAGGATGATGAAAGTAGCTGCAGGATGATGCAAGAGACTGTAGAATGAAGCAAGTGGCTGCAGGATGATGAAAGTAGCTGCAGGATGATGCAAGAGACTGTAGAATGAAGCAAGTGGCTGCAGGATGATGAAAGTAGCTGCAGGATGATGCAAGAGACTGCAGGACGATGCAAGTAGCTGCAGGATGATGAATGTAGCTGCAGGATGATGCAATAGACTGTAGAATGAAGTAAGAGACTGTAGAATGAAGCAAGTAGCTGCAGGATGATGCAAGAGACTGTAGAATGAAGCAAGTGGCTGCAGGATGATGAAAGTAGCTGCAGGATGATGCAAGAGACTGTAGAATGATGCAAGAGGCTGCAGGATGATGCAAGAGACTGTAGAATGAAGCAAGTGGCTGCAGGATGATACAAGTGGCTGCAGGATGATGCAAGTCGCTGCGGGATGATGCAAGTGGCTGCAGGATGATGAAAGTAGCTGCAGGATGAAACAAGTGGCTGCAGGATGATGCAAGAGGCTGCAGGATGATGCAAGAGGCTGCAGGATGATACAAGTGGCTGCAGGATAATGCAAGTAGCTGCAGGATGATGAAAGTAGCTGCAGGATGATGCAAGAGGCTGCCGGATTATGCAAGTAGCTGCAGGATGATGCAAGAGACTGTAGAATGAAGCAAGAGACTGTAGAATGAAGCAAGAGACTGTAGAATGAAGCAAGAGGCAGCAGGATGATGCAAGAGACTGTAGAATGAAGCAAGAGACTGTAGAATGAAGCAAGAGACTGTAGAATGAAGCAAGAGACTGTAGAATGAAGCAAGAGGCTGCAGGATGATGCAAGAGACTGTAGAATGAAGCAAGAGACTGTAGAATGATGCAAGTAGCTGCAGGATGATGAAAGTAGCTGCAGGATGATGCAAGTAGCTGCAGGATGATGCAAGAGACTGTAGAATGAAGCAAGAGGCTGCAGGATTATGCAAGTAGCTGCAGGATGATGCAAGAGGCTGCCGGATTATGCAAGTAGCTGCAGGATGATGCAAGAGACTGTAGAATGAAGCAAGAGACTGTAGAATGAAGCAAGAGACTGTAGAATGAAGCAAGAGGCAGCAGGATGATGCAAGAGACTGTAGAATGAAGCAAGAGACTGTAGAATGAAGCAAGAGACTGTAGAATGAAGCAAGAGACTGTAGAATGAAGCAAGAGGCTGCAGGATGATGCAAGAGACTGTAGAATGAAGCAAGAGACTGTAGAATGATGCAAGTAGCTGCAGGATGATGCAAGAGACTGCAGGACGATGCAAGTAGCTGCAGGATGATGAATGTAGCTGCAGAATGAAGCAAGAGACTGTAGAATGAAGCAAGAGACTGCAGGATGATGAAAGTAGCTGCAGGATGATGCAAGAGACTGCAGAATGAAGCAAGAGGCTGCAGGATGATGCAAGAGACTGTAGAATGAAGCAAGTGGCTGCAGGATGATGAAAGTAGCTGCAGGATGATGCAAGAGACTGTAGAATGAAGCAAGTGGCTGCAGGATGATGAAAGTAGCTGCAGGATGATGCAAGAGACTGTAGAATGAAGCAAGTGGCTGCAGGATGATGAAAGTAGCTGCAGGATGATGCAAGAGACTGCAGGACGATGCAAGTAGCTGCAGGATGATGAATGTAGCTGCAGGATGATGCAATAGACTGTAGAATGAAGTAAGAGACTGTAGAATGAAGCAAGTAGCTGCAGGATGATGCAAGAGACTGTAGAATGAAGCAAGTGGCTGCAGGATGATGAAAGTAGCTGCAGGATGATGCAAGAGACTGTAGAATGATGCAAGAGGCTGCAGGATGATGCAAGAGACTGTAGAATGAAGCAAGTGGCTGCAGGATGATACAAGTGGCTGCAGGATGATGCAAGTCGCTGCGGGATGATGCAAGTGGCTGCAGGATGATGAAAGTAGCTGCAGGATGATACAAGTGGCTGCAGGATGATGCAAGAGGCTGCAGGATGATGCAAGAGGCTGCAGGATGATACAAGTGGCTGCAGGATAAAACAAGTAGCTGCAGGATGATACAAGTAGCTGCAGGATGATGCAAGAGACTGTAGAATGAAGCAAGAGGCTGCAGGATTATGCAAGTAGCTGCAGGATGATGCAAGAGGCTGCCGGATTATGCAAGTAGCTGCAGGATGATGCAAGAGACTGTAGAATGAAGCAAGAGACTGTAGAATGAAGCAAGAGACTGTAGAATGAAGCAAGAGGCAGCAGGATGATGCAAGAGACTGTAGAATGAAGCAAGAGACTGTAGAATGAAGCAAGAGACTGTAGAATGAAGCAAGAGACTGTAGAATGAAGCAAGAGGCTGCAGGATGATGCAAGAGACTGTAGAATGAAGCAAGAGACTGTAGAATGATGCAAGTAGCTGCAGGATGATGAAAGTAGCTGCAGGATGATGCAAGTAGCTGCAGGATGATGCAAGAGACTGTAGAATGAAGCAAGAGGCTGCAGGATTATGCAAGTAGCTGCAGGATGATGCAAGAGGCTGCCGGATTATGCAAGTAGCTGCAGGATGATGCAAGAGACTGTAGAATGAAGCAAGAGACTGTAGAATGAAGCAAGAGACTGTAGAATGAAGCAAGAGGCAGCAGGATGATGCAAGAGACTGTAGAATGAAGCAAGAGACTGTAGAATGAAGCAAGAGACTGTAGAATGAAGCAAGAGACTGTAGAATGAAGCAAGAGGCTGCAGGATGATGCAAGAGACTGTAGAATGAAGCAAGAGACTGTAGAATGATGCAAGTAGCTGCAGGATGATGCAAGAGACTGCAGGACGATGCAAGTAGCTGCAGGATGATGAATGTAGCTGCAGAATGAAGCAAGAGACTGTAGAATGAAGCAAGAGACTGCAGGATGATGAAAGTAGCTGCAGGATCATGCAAGAGACTGTAGAATGAAGCAAGTGGCTGCAGGATGATGCAAGAGACTGCAGGACGATGCAAGTAGCTGCAGGATGATGCAAGTAGCTGCAGGATGATGCAAGAGACTGCAGGATGATGAAAGTAGCTGCAGGATCATGCAAGAGACTGTAGAATGAAGCAAGAGGCTGCAGGATGATGCAAGAGACTGTAGAATGAAGCAAGAGGCTGCAGGATGATGAAAGTAGCTGCAGGATCATGCAAGAGACTGTAGAATGAAGCAAGTGGCTGCAGGATGATGACAGTAGCTGCAGGATGATGCAAGAGACTGTAGAATGAAGCAAGAGACTGTAGAATGATGCAAGTAGCTGCAGGATGATGCAAGAGACTGTAGAATGAAGCAAGTGGCTGCAGGATGATGAAAGTAGCTGCAGGATGATGCAAGAGACTGTAGAATGAAGCAAGTGGCTGCAGGATGATGAAAGTAGCTGCAGGATGATGCAAGAGACTGTAGAATGAAGCAAGTGGCTGCAGGATGATGAAAGTAGCTGCAGGATGATGCAAGAGACTGTAGAATGAAGCAAGTGGCTGCAGGATGATGAAAGTAGCTGCAGGATGATGCAAGAGACTGTAGAATGAAGCAAGTGGCTGCAGGATGATGAAAGTAGCTGCAGGATGATGCAAGAGACTGTAGAATGAAGCAAGTGGCTGCAGAATGATACAAGTGGCTGCAGGATGATGAAAGTAGCTGCAGGATGATGCAAGAGACTGTAGAATGAAGCAAGTGGCTGCAGGATGATGAAAGTAGCTGCAGGATGATGCAAGAGACTGTAGAATGAAGCAAGTGGCTGCAGGATGATGAAAGTAGCTGCAGGATGATGCAAGAGACTGTAGAATGAAGCAAGTGGCTGCAGGATGATGAAAGTAGCTGCAGGATGATGCAAGAGACTGTAGAATGAAGCAAGTAGCTGCAGGATGATGAAAGTAGCTGCAGGATCATGCAAGAGACTGTAGAATGAAGCAAGTGGCTGCAGGATGATGAAAGTAGCTGCAGGATGATGCAAGAGACTGTAGAATGAAGCAAGTGGCTGCAGGATGATGAAAGTAGCTGCAGGATGATGCAAGAGTTTGTAGAATGAAGCAAGTGGCTGCAGGATTATGCAAGAGACTGCAGGACGATGCAAGTAGCTGCAGGATGATGAAAGTAGCTGCAGGATGATGCAAGAGACTGTAGAATGAAGCAAGTGGCTGCAGGATTATGCAAGTAGCTGCAGGATGATGCAAGAGACTGTAGAATGAAGCACGTGGCTGCAGGATGATGAAAGTAGCTGCAGGATCATGCAAGAGACTGTAGAATGAAGCAAGTGGCTGCAGGACGATGCAAGTAGCTGCAGGATCATGCAAGAGACTGTAGAATGAAGCAAGTGGCTGCAGGATGATGGAAGAGGCTGCAGGATTATGCAAGTAGCTGCAGGATGATGCAAGAGACTGTAGAATGAAGCAAGTGGCTGCAGGATGATGAAAGTAGCTGCAGGATGATGAACGTAGCTGCAGAATGAAGCAAGAGACTGTAGAATGAAGCAAGTGGCTGCAGGATGAATAAAGTAGCTGCAGGATCATGCAAGAGACTGTAGAATGAAGCAAGTGGCTGCAGGACGATGCAAGTAGCTGCAGGATCATGCAAGAGACTGTAGAATGAAGCAAGTGGCTGCAGGATGATGGAAGAGGCTGCAGGATTATGCAAGTAGCTGCAGGATGATGCAAGAGACTGTAGAATGAAGCAAGTGGCTGCAGGATGATGAAAGTAGCTGCAGGATGATGAACGTAGCTGCAGAATGAAGCAAGAGACTGTAGAATGAAGCAAGTGGCTGCAGGATGAAGAAAGTAGCTGCAGGATCATGCAAGAGACTGTAGAATGAAGCAAGAGGCTGCAGGATGATGCAAGAGACTGTAGAATGAAGCAAGTGACTGCAGGATGATGAAAGTAGCTGCAGGATGATGCAAGAGACTGTAGAATGAAGCAAGTGGCTGCAGGATGATACAAGTGGCTGCAGGATGATGCAAGAGACTGTAGAATGAAGCAAGTGGCTGCAGGATGATACAAGTGGCTGCAGGATGATGCAAGAGACTGTAGAATGAAGCAAGTGGCTGCAGGATTATGCAAGAGACTGCAGGACGATGCAAGTAGCTGCAGGATGATGAAAGTAGCTGCAGGATGATGCAAGAGACTGTAGAATGAAGCAAGTGGCTGCAGGATGATGAAAGTAGCTGCAGGATGATGCAAGAGACTGTAGAATGAAGCAAGAGACTGTAGAATGAAGCAAGAGACTGCAGGATGATGCAAGAGACTGTAGAATGAAGCAAGTGGCTGCAGGATGATGCAAGTGGCTGCAGGATGATGCAAGAGACTGTAGAATGAAGCAAGTGGCTGCAGGAATATGCAAGAGACTGTAGAATGAAGCAAGTGGCTGCAGGATTATGCAAGAGACTGTAGAATGAAGCACGTGGCTGCAGGATGATGAAAGTAGCTGCAGGATCATGCAAGAGACTGTAGAATGAAGCAAGTGGCTGCAGGACGATGCAAGTAGCTGCAGGATCATGCAAGAGACTGTAGAATGAAGCACGTGGCTGCAGGATGATGAAAGTAGCTGCAGGATCATGCAAGAGACTGTAGAATGAAGCAAGTGGCTGCAGGATGATGGAAGAGGCTGCAGGATTATGCAAGTAGCTGCAGGATGATGCAAGAGACTGTAGAATGAAGCAAGTGGCTGCAGGATGATGAAAGTAGCTGCAGGATCATGCAAGAGACTGTAGAATGAAGCAAGTGGCTGCAGGACGATGCAAGTAGCTGCAGGATCATGCAAGAGACTGTAGAATGAAGCAAGTGGCTGCAGGATGATGAAAGTAGCTGCAGGATCATGCAAGAGACTGTAGAATGAAGCAAGTGGCTGCAGGATGATGAAAGTAGCTGCAGGATGATGCAAGAGACTGTAGAATGAAGCAAGTGGCTGCAGGATGATACAAGTGGCTGCAGGATGATGCAAGAGACTGTAGAATGAAGCAAGTGGCTGCAGGATGATACAAGTGGCTGCAGGATGATGCAAGAGACTGTAGAATGAAGCAAGAGGCTGCAGGATGATGCAAGAGACTGTAGAATGAAGCAAGTGGCTGCAGGATGATGAAAGTAGCTGCAGGATGATGCAAGAGACTGTAGAATGAAGCAAGTGGCTGCAGGATGATACAAGTGGCTGCAGGATGATGCAAGAGACTGTAGAATGAAGCAAGTGGCTGCAGGATGATACAAGTGGCTGCAGGATGATGGGAGTAGCTGCAGGATGATGCAAGAGACTGTAGAATGAAGCAAGTGGCTGCAGGATGATGCAAGTAGCTGCAGGATGATGCAAGTAGCTGCAGGATGATACAAGAGGCTGCAGGATGATGAAAGTAGCTGCAGGATGATGCAAGAGACTGTAGAATGAAGCAAGTGGCTGCAGGATGATACAAGTGGCTGCAGGATGATGCAAGAGACTGTAGAATGAAGCAAGTGGCTGCAGGATGATACAAGTGGCTGCAGGATGATGGAAGTAGCTGCAGGATGATGCAAGTAGCTGCAGGATGATACAAGGGGCTGCAGGATGATGCAAGAGACTGTAGAATGAAGCAAGAGACTGCAGGATGATGCAAGAGACTGTAGAATGAAGCAAGAGACTGTAGAATGATGCAAGTAGCTGCAGGATGATGCAAGAGACTGTAGAATGAAGCAAGTGGCTGCAGGATGATGAAAGTAGCTGCAGGATGATGCAAGAGACTGTAGAATGAAATAAGTGGCTGCAGGATGATGAAAGTAGCTGCAGGATGATGCAAGAGACTGTAGAATGAAGCAAGTGGCTGCAGGATGATGAAAGTAGCTGCAGGATGATACAAGAGGCTGCAGGATGATACAAGTAGCTGCAGGATGATGAAAGTAGCTGCAGGATGATGCAAGAGACTGTAGAATGAAGCAAGAGGCTGCAGGATGATGCAAGTAGCTGCAGGATGATGCAAGTAGCTGCAGGATGATACAAGAGGCTGCAGGATGATGAAAGTAGCTGCAGGATGATGAATGTAGCTGCAGAATGAAGCAAGAGACTGTAGAATGAAGCAAGAGGCTGTAGAATGAAGCAAGAGACTGTAGAATGAAGCAAGAGACTGTAGAATGAAGCAAGAGACTGCAGGATGATGCAAGAGACTGCAGGACGATGAATGTAGCTGCAGAATGAAGCAAGAGACTGTAGAATGAAGCAAGAGGCTGCAGGATGATGCAAGAGACTGCAGGACGATGCAAGTAGCTGCAGGATGATGAAAGTAGCTGTAGGATCATGCAAGAGACTGTAGAATGAAGCAAGAGGCTGCAGGATGATGCAAGAGACTGTAGAATGAAGCAAGAGACTGTAGAATGAAGCAAGAGACTGTAGAATGAAGCAAGAGACTGCAGGACGATTCAAGTAGCTGCAGGATGATGAATGTAGCTGCAGAATGAAGCAAGAGACTGTAGAATGATGCAAGTAGCTGCAGGATGATGCAAGAGACTGTAGAATGAAGCAAGAGACTGTAGAATGAAGCAAGAGACTGTAGAATGAAGCAAGAGACTGTAGAATGAAGCAAGAGACTGTAGAATGAAGCAAGAGACTGCAGGACGATTCAAGTAGCTGCAGGATGATGAATGTAGCTGCAGAATGAAGCAAGAGACTTTAGAATGAAGCAAGAGGCTGCAGGATGATGCAAGAGACTGCAGGACGATGCAAGTAGCTGCAGGATGATGAATGTAGCTGCAGGATCATGCAAGAGACTGTATAATGAAGCAAGAGGCTGCAGGATGATGCAAGAGACTGTAGAATGAAGTAAGAGACTGTAGAATGAAGCAAGAGACTGTAGAATGAAGCAAGAGACTGTAGAATGAAGCAAGAGACTGCAGGATGATGCAAGAGACTGCAGGACGATGCAAGAGACTGCAGGACGATGCAAGTAGCTGCAGGATGATGAATGTAGCTGCAGAATGAAGGAAGAGACTTTAGAATGAAGCAAGAGGCTGCAGGATGATGCAAGAGACTGCAGGACGATGCAAGTAGCTGCAGGATGATGAATGTAGCTGCAGAATGAAGCAAGAGACTGTAGAATGAAGCAAGAGACTGTAGAATGAAGCAAGAGACTGCAAGATGATGCAAGAGACTGCAGGACGATGCAAGTAGCTGCAGGATGATGCAAGTAGCTGCAGGATGATGCAAGAGACTGTAGAATGAAGCAAGAGGCTGCAGGATGATGCAAGTAGCTGCAGGATGATGCAAGTAGCTGCAGGATGATACAAGAGGCTGCAGGATGATGAAAGTAGCTGCAGGATGATGCAAGAGACTGTAGAATGAAGCAAGTAGCTGCAGGATGATGCAAGTAGCTGCAGGATGATACAAGGGGCTGCAGGATGATGCAAGGGACTGTAGAATGAAGCAAGAGACTTCAGGATGATGCAAGAGACTGTAGAATGAAGCAAGAGACTGTAGAATGATGCAAGTAGCTGCAGGATGATGCAAGAGACTGTAGAATGAAGCAAGTGGCTGCAGGATGATGAAAGTAGCTGCAGGATGATGCAAGAGACTGTAGAATGAAATAAGTGGCTGCAGGATGATGAAAGTAGCTGCAGGATGATGCAAGAGACTGTAGAATGAAGCAAGTGGGTGCAGGATGATACAAGTAGCTGCAGGATGATGAAAGTAGCTGCAGGATGATGCAAGAGACTGTAGAATGAAGCAAGAGGCTGCAGGATGATGCAAGTAGCTGCAGGATGATGCAAGTAGCTGCAGGATGATACAAGAGGCTGCAGGATGATGAAAGTAGCTGCAGGATGATGAATGTAGCTGCAGAATGAAGCAAGAGACTGTAGAATGAAGCAAGAGACTGTAGAATGAAGCAAGAGACTGTAGAATGAAGCAAGAGACTGCAGGATGATGCAAGAGACTGCAGGACGATGCAAGTAGCTGCAGGATGATGAATGTAGCTGCAGAATGAAGCAAGAGACTGTAGAATGAAGCAAGAGGCTGCAGGATGATGCAAGAGACTGCAGGACGATGCAAGTAGCTGCAGGATGATGAAAGTAGCTGTAGGATCATGCAAGAGACTGTAGAATGAAGCAAGAGGCTGCAGGATGATGCAAGAGACTGTAGAATGAAGCAAGAGACTGTAGAATGATGCAAGTAGCTGCAGGATGATGCAAGAGACTGTAGAATGAAGCAAGAGACTGTAGAATGAAGCAAGAGACTGTAGAATGAAGCAAGTGGCTGCAGGATGATGCAAGTAGCAGCAGGATGATGCAAGTAGCTGCAGGATGATACAAGAGGCTGCAGGATGATGAAAGTAGCTGCAGGATGATGCAAGAGACTGTAGAATGAAGCAAGTGGCTGCAGGATTATACAAGTGGCTGCAGGATGATGCAAGAGACTGTAGAATGAAGCAAGTGGCTGCAGGATGATACAAGTGGCTGCAGGATGATGGAAGTAGCTGCAGGATGATGCAAGTAGCTGCAGGATGATACAAGGGGCTGCAGGATGATGCAAGAGACTGTAGAATGAAGCAAGAGACTGCAGGATGATGCAAGAGACTGTAGAATGAAGCAAGAGACTGTAGAATGATGCAAGTAGCTGCAGGATGATGCAAGAGACTGTAGAATGAAGCAAGTGGCTGCAGGATGATGAAAGTAGCTGCAGGATGATGCAAGAGACTGTAGAATGAAATAAGTGGCTGCAGGATGATGAAAGTAGCTGCAGGATGATGCAAGAGACTGTAGAATGAAGCAAGTGGCTGCAGGATGATGAAAGTAGCTGCAGGATGATACAAGAGGCTGCAGGATGATACAAGTAGCTGCAGGATGATGAAAGTAGCTGCAAGATGATGCAAGAGACTGTAGAATGAAGCAAGAGGCTGCAGGATGATGCAAGTAGCTGCAGGATGATGCAAGTAGCTGCAGGATGATACAAGAGGCTGCAGGATGATGAAAGTAGCTGCAGGATGATGAATGTAGCTGCAGAATGAAGCAAGAGACTGTAGAATGAAGCAAGAGGCTGTAGAATGAAGCAAGAGACTGTAGAATGAAGCAAGAGACTGTAGAATGAAGCAAGAGACTGCAGGATGATGCAAGAGACTGCAGGACGATGAATGTAGCTGCAGAATGAAGCAAGAGACTGTAGAATGAAGCAAGAGGCTGCAGGATGATGCAAGAGACTGCAGGACGATGCAAGTAGCTGCAGGATGATGAAAGTAGCTGTAGGATCATGCAAGAGACTGTAGAATGAAGCAAGAGGCTGCAGGATGATGCAAGAGACTGTAGAATGAAGCAAGAGACTGTAGAATGAAGCAAGAGACTGTAGAATGAAGCAAGAGACTGCAGGACGATTCAAGTAGCTGCAGGATGATGAATGTAGCTGCAGAATGAAGCAAGAGACTGTAGAATGATGCAAGTAGCTGCAGGATGATGCAAGAGACTGTAGAATGAAGCAAGAGACTGTAGAATGAAGCAAGAGACTGTAGAATGAAGCAAGAGACTGTAGAATGAAGCAAGAGACTGTAGAATGAAGCAAGAGACTGCAGGACGATTCAAGTAGCTGCAGGATGATGAATGTAGCTGCAGAATGAAGCAAGAGACTTTAGAATGAAGCAAGAGGCTGCAGGATGATGCAAGAGACTGCAGGACGATGCAAGTAGCTGCAGGATGATGAATGTAGCTGCAGGATCATGCAAGAGACTGTATAATGAAGCAAGAGGCTGCAGGATGATGCAAGAGACTGTAGAATGAAGTAAGAGACTGTAGAATGAAGCAAGAGACTGTAGAATGAAGCAAGAGACTGTAGAATGAAGCAAGAGACTGCAGGATGATGCAAGAGACTGCAGGACGATGCAAGAGACTGCAGGACGATGCAAGTAGCTGCAGGATGATGAATGTAGCTGCAGAATGAAGGAAGAGACTTTAGAATGAAGCAAGAGGCTGCAGGATGATGCAAGAGACTGCAGGACGATGCAAGTAGCTGCAGGATGATGAATGTAGCTGCAGAATGAAGCAAGAGACTGTAGAATGAAGCAAGAGACTGTAGAATGAAGCAAGAGACTGCAAGATGATGCAAGAGACTGCAGGACGATGCAAGTAGCTGCAGGATGATGCAAGTAGCTGCAGGATGATGCAAGAGACTGTAGAATGAAGCAAGAGGCTGCAGGATGATGCAAGTAGCTGCAGGATGATGCAAGTAGCTGCAGGATGATACAAGAGGCTGCAGGATGATGAAAGTAGCTGCAGGATGATGCAAGAGACTGTAGAATGAAGCAAGTAGCTGCAGGATGATGCAAGTAGCTGCAGGATGATACAAGGGGCTGCAGGATGATGCAAGGGACTGTAGAATGAAGCAAGAGACTGCAGGATGATGCAAGAGACTGTAGAATGAAGCAAGAGACTGTAGAATGATGCAAGTAGCTGCAGGATGATGCAAGAGACTGTAGAATGAAGCAAGTGGCTGCAGGATGATGAAAGTAGCTGCAGGATGATGCAAGAGACTGTAGAATGAAATAAGTGGCTGCAGGATGATGAAAGTAGCTGCAGGATGATGCAAGAGACTGTAGAATGAAGCAAGTGGGTGCAGGATGATACAAGTAGCTGCAGGATGATGAAAGTAGCTGCAGGATGATGCAAGAGACTGTAGAATGAAGCAAGAGGCTGCAGGATGATGCAAGTAGCTGCAGGATGATGCAAGTAGCTGCAGGATGATACAAGAGGCTGCAGGATGATGAAAGTAGCTGCAGGATGATGAATGTAGCTGCAGAATGAAGCAAGAGGCTGTAGAATGAAGCAAGAGACTGTAGAATGAAGCAAGAGACTGTAGAATGAAGCAAGAGACTGCAGGATGATGCAAGAGACTGCAGGACGATGCAAGTAGCTGCAGGATGATGAATGTAGCTGCAGAATGAAGCAAGAGACTGTAGAATGAAGCAAGAGGCTGCAGGATGATGCAAGAGACTGCAGGACGATGCAAGTAGCTGCAGGATGATGAAAGTAGCTGTAGGATCATGCAAGAGACTGTAGAATGAAGCAAGAGGCTGCAGGATGATGCAAGAGACTGTAGAATGAAGCAAGAGACTGTAGAATGATGCAAGTAGCTGCAGGATGATGCAAGAGACTGTAGAATGAAGCAAGAGACTGTAGAATGAAGCAAGAGACTGTAGAATGAAGCAAGAGACTGCAGGATGATGCAAGAGACTGCAGGACGATGCAAGTAGCTGCAGGATGATGAATGTAGCTGCAGAATGAAGCAAGAGACTTTAGAATGAAGCAAGAGGCTGCAGGATGATGCAAGAGACTGCAGGACGATGCAAGTAGCTGCAGGATGATGAATGTAGCTGCAGAATGAAGCAAGAGACCGTAGAATGAAGCAAGAGGCTGTAGAATGAAGCAAGAGGCTGCAGGATGATGCAAGAGACTGCAGGACGATGCAAGTAGCTGCAGGATGATGAATGTAGCTGCAGGATGATGCAAGAGACTGTAGAATGAAGTAAGAGACTGTAGAATGATGCAAGTAGCTGCAGGATGATGAAAGTAGCTGCAGGATGATGCAAGAGACTGTAGAATGAAGCAAGAGACTGTAGAATGAAGCAAGAGACTGTAGAATGAAGCAAGTGGCTGCAGGATGATGAAAGTAGCTGCAGGATGATGCAAGAGACTGTAGAATGAAGCAAGAGACTGTAGAATGAAGCAAGAGACTGTAGAATGAAGCAAGAGACTGTAGAATGAAGCAAGAGACTGCAGGATGATGCAAGAGACTGCAGGACGATGCAAGTAGCTGCAGGATGATGAATGTAGCTGCAGAATGAAGCAAGAGACTTTAGAATGAAGCAAGAGGCTGCAGGATGATGCAAGAGACTGCAGGACGATGCAAGTAGCTGCAGGATGATGAATGTAGCTGCAGAATGAAGCAAGAGACTGTAGAATGAAGCAAGAGACTGTAGAATGAAGCAAGAGACTGCAAGATGATGCAAGAGACTGCAGGATGATGCAAGTAGCTGCAGGATGATGCAATTAATCAATCAAATTTTATTTGTATAGCACATTTAAGCAGCAAGGCATTTCAAAGTGCTTTACATGATTAAAAAAAACAGAAATAATCAGTGAGAAAACGAGAGACTTAAAAAAAATAAAAATAAATAAATTAAAAAAAACAAAAAAAAACAAAAAAAACATTAGATCATTAAAACGTCGAAAAGAAAGAAGAAGAAATTAAAAACACGAGACTGCAGGATGACACAAGTAGCTGCAGGATGATGAAAGTAGCTGCAGGATGATGCAAGAGACTGTAGAATGAAGCAAGAGACTGTAGAATGAAGCAAGTGGCTGCAGGATGATGAAAGTAGCTGCAGGATGATGCAAGAGACTGTAGAATGAAGTAAGTGGCTGCAGGATGATGAAAGTAGCTGCAGGATGATGCAAGAGACTGTAGAATGATGCAAGTAGCTGCAGGATGATGCAAGAGACTGTAGAATGAAGCAAGTGGCTGCAGGATGATGAAAGTAGCTGCAGGATGATGCAAGAGACTGTAGAATGAAGCAAGTGGCTGCAGGATGATGAAAGTAGCTGCAGGATGATACAAGAGGCTGTAGAATGAAGCAAGAGGCTGCAGGATGATGCAAGTAGCTGCAGGATGATGCAAGTAGCTGCAGGATGATACAAGAGGCTGCAGGATGATGAAAGTAGCTGCAGGATGATGAATGTAGCTGCAGAATGAAGCAAGAGACTGTAGAATGAAGCAAGAGGCTGTAGAATGAAGCAAGAGACTGTAGAATGAAGCAAGAGACTGTAGAATGAAGCAAGAGACTGCAGGATGATGCAAGAGACTGCAGGACGATGCAAGTAGCTGCAGGATGATGAATGTAGCTGCAGAATGAAGCAAGAGACTGTAGAATGAAGCAAGAGGCTGCAGGATGATGCAAGAGACTGCAGGACGATGCAAGTAGCTGCAGGATGATGAAAGTAGCTGTAGGATCATGCAAGAGACTGTAGAATGAAGCAAGAGGCTGCAGGATGATGCAAGAGACTGTAGAATGAAGCAAGAGGCTGCAGGATGATGCAAGAGACTGTAGAATGAAGCAAGAGACTGTAGAATGAAGCAAGAGACTGTAGAATGAAGCAAGAGACTGTAGAATGAAGCAAGAGGCTGCAGGATGATGCAAGAGACTGTAGAATGAAGCAAGAGACTGTAGAATGATGCAAGTAGCTGCAGGATGATGAAAGTAGCTGCAGGATGATGCAAGTAGCTGCAGGATGATGCAAGAGACTGTAGAATGAAGCAAGAGGCTGCAGGATGATGCAAGTAGCTGCAGGATGATGCAAGAGGCTGCCGGATTATGCAAGTAGCTGCAGGATGATGCAAGAGACTGTAGAATGAAGCAAGAGACTGTAGAATGAAGCAAGAGACTGTAGAATGAAGCAAGAGGCAGCAGGATGATGCAAGAGACTGTAGAATGAAGCAAGAGACTGTAGAATGAAGCAAGAGACTGTAGAATGAAGCAAGAGACTGTAGAATGAAGCAAGAGGCTGCAGGATGATGCAAGAGACTGTAGAATGAAGCAAGAGACTGTAGAATGATGCAAGTAGCTGCAGGATGATGCAAGAGACTGCAGGACGATGCAAGTAGCTGCAGGATGATGAATGTAGCTGCAGAATGAAGCAAGAGACTGTAGAATGAAGCAAGAGACTGCAGGATGATGAAAGTAGCTGCAGGATCATGCAAGAGACTGTAGAATGAAGCAAGTGGCTGCAGGATGATGCAAGAGACTGCAGGACGATGCAAGTAGCTGCAGGATGATGAATGTAGCTGCAGAATGAAGCAAGAGACTGTAGAATGAAGCAAGAGACTGCAGGATGATGAAAGTAGCTGCAGGATCATGCAAGAGACTGTAGAATGAAGCAAGAGGCTGCAGGATGATGCAAGAGACTGTAGAATGAAGCAAGTGGCTGCAGGATGATGAAAGTAGCTGCAGGATCATGCAAGAGACTGTAGAATGAAGCAAGTGGCTGCAGGATGATGACAGTAGCTGCAGGATGATGCAAGAGACTGTAGAATGAAGCAAGAGACTGTAGAATGATGCAAGTAGCTGCAGGATGATGCAAGAGACTGTAGAATGAAGCAAGTGGCTGCAGGATGATGAAAGTAGCTGCAGGATGATGCAAGAGACTGTAGAATGAAGCAAGTGGCTGCAGGATGATGAAAGTAGCTGCAGGATGATGCAAGAGACTGTAGAATGAAGCAAGTGGCTGCAGGATGATGAAAGTAGCTGCAGGATGATGCAAGAGACTGTAGAATGAAGCAAGTGGCTGCAGGATGATGAAAGTAGCTGCAGGATGATGCAAGAGACTGTAGAATGAAGCAAGTGGCTGCAGGATGATGAAAGTAGCTGCAGGATGATGCAAGAGACTGTAGAATGAAGCAAGTGGCTGCAGGATGATACAAGTGGCTGCAGGATGATGAAAGTAGCTGCAGGATGATGCAAGAGACTGTAGAATGAAGCAAGTGGCTGCAGGATGATGAAAGTAGCTGCAGGATGATGCAAGAGACTGTAGAATGAAGCAAGTGGCTGCAGGATGATGAAAGTAGCTGCAGGATGATGCAAGAGACTGTAGAATGAAGCAAGTGGCTGCAGGATGATGAAAGTAGCTGCAGGATGATGCAAGAGACTGTAGAATGAAGCAAGTAGCTGCAGGATGATGAAAGTAGCTGCAGGATCATGCAAGAGACTGTAGAATGAAGCAAGTGGCTGCAGGATGATGAAAGTAGCTGCAGGATGATGCAAGAGACTGTAGAATGAAGCAAGTGGCTGCAGGATGATGAAAGTAGCTGCAGGATGATGCAAGAGTTTGTAGAATGAAGCAAGTGGCTGCAGGATTATGCAAGAGACTGCAGGACGATGCAAGTAGCTGCAGGATGATGAAAGTAGCTGCAGGATGATGCAAGAGACTGTAGAATGAAGCAAGTGGCTGCAGGATGATGCAAGTAGCTGCAGGATGATGCAAGAGACTGTAGAATGAAGCACGTGGCTGCAGGATGATGAAAGTAGCTGCAGGATCATGCAAGAGACTGTAGAATGAAGCAAGTGGCTGCAGGACGATGCAAGTAGCTGCAGGATCATGCAAGAGACTGTAGAATGAAGCAAGTGGCTGCAGGATGATGGAAGAGGCTGCAGGATTATGCAAGTAGCTGCAGGATGATGCAAGAGACTGTAGAATGAAGCAAGTGGCTGCAGGATGATGAAAGTAGCTGCAGGATGATGAACGTAGCTGCAGAATGAAGCAAGAGACTGTAGAATGAAGCAAGTGGCTGCAGGATGAATAAAGTAGCTGCAGGATCATGCAAGAGACTGTAGAATGAAGCAAGTGGCTGCAGGACGATGCAAGTAGCTGCAGGATCATGCAAGAGACTGTAGAATGAAGCAAGTGGCTGCAGGATGATGGAAGAGGCTGCAGGATTATGCAAGTAGCTGCAGGATGATGCAAGAGACTGTAGAATGAAGCAAGTGGCTGCAGGATGATGAAAGTAGCTGCAGGATGATGAATGTAGCTGCAGAATGAAGCAAGAGACTGTAGAATGAAGCAAGTGGCTGCAGGATGAAGAAAGTAGCTGCAGGATCATGCAAGAGACTGTAGAATGAAGCAAGAGGCTGCAGGATGATGCAAGAGACTGTAGAATGAAGCAAGTGACTGCAGGATGATGAAAGTAGCTGCAGGATGATGCAAGAGACTGTAGAATGAAGCAAGTGGCTGCAGGATGATGAAAGTAGCTGCAGGATGATGCAAGAGACTGTAGAATGAAGCAAGTGGCTGCAGGATGATACAAGTGGCTGCAGGATGATGCAAGAGACTGTAGAATGAAGCAAGTGGCTGCAGGATGATACAAGTGGCTGCAGGATGATGCAAGAGACTGTAGAATGAAGCAAGTGGCTGCAGGATTATGCAAGAGACTGCAGGACGATGCAAGTAGCTGCAGGATGATGAAAGTAGCTGCAGGATCATGCAAGAGACTGTAGAATGAAGCAAGAGGCTGCAGGATGATGAAAGTAGCTGCAGGATGATGCAAGAGACTGTAGAATGAAGCAAGAGGCTGCAGGAATATGCAAGAGACTGTAGAATGAAGCAAGAGACTGTAGAATGATGCAAGTGGCTGCAGGATGATGCAAGAGACTGTAGAATGAAGCAAGTGGCTGCAGGAATATGCAAGAGACTGTAGAATGAAGCAAGTGGCTGCAGGATTATGCAAGAGACTGTAGAATGAAGCACGTGGCTGCAGGATGATGAAAGTAGCTGCAGGATCATGCAAGAGACTGTAGAATGAAGCAAGTGGCTGCAGGACGATGCAAGTAGCTGCAGGATCATGCAAGAGACTGTAGAATGAAGCAAGTGGCTGCAGGATGATGGAAGAGGCTGCAGGATTATGCAAGTAGCTGCAGGATGATGCAAGAGACTGTAGAATGAAGCATGTGGCTGCAGGATGATGAAAGTAGCTGCAGGATCATGCAAGAGACTGTAGAATGAAGCAAGTGGCTGCAGGATGATGGAAGAGGCTGCAGGATTATGCAAGTAGCTGCAGGATGATGCAAGAGACTGTAGAATGAAGCATGTGGCTGCAGGATGATGAAAGTAGCTGCAGGATCATGCAAGAGACTGTAGAATGAAGCAAGTGGCTGCAGGACGATGCAAGTAGCTGCAGGATCATGCAAGAGACTGTAGAATGAAGCAAGTGGCTGCAGGATGATGAAAGTAGCTGCAGGATCATGCAAGAGACTGTAGAATGAAGCAAGTGGCTGCAGGATGATGAAAGTAGCTGCAGGATGATGCAAGAGACTGTAGAATGAAGCAAGTGGCTGCAGGATGATACAAGTGGCTGCAGGATGATGCAAGAGACTGTAGAATGAAGCAAGTGGCTGCAGGATGATACAAGTGGCTGCAGGATGATGCAAGAGACTGTAGAATGAAGCAAGAGGCTGCAGGATGATGCAAGAGACTGTAGAATGAAGCAAGTGGCTGCAGGATGATGAAAGTAGCTGCAGGATGATGCAAGAGACTGTAGAATGAAGCAAGTGGCTGCAGGATGATGAAAGTAGCTGCAGGATGATGCAAGAGACTGTAGAATGAAGCAAGTGGCTGCAGGATGATACAAGTGGCTGCAGGATGATGCAAGAGACTGTAGAATGAAGCAAGTGGCTGCAGGATGATACAAGTGGCTGCAGGATGATGGGAGTAGCTGCAGGATGATGCAAGAGACTGTAGAATGAAGCAAGTGGCTGCAGGATGATGCAAGTAGCTGCAGGATGATGCAAGTAGCTGCAGGATGATACAAGAGGCTGCAGGATGATGAAAGTAGCTGCAGGATGATGCAAGAGACTGTAGAATGAAGCAAGTGGCTGCAGGATGATACAAGTGGCTGCAGGATGATGCAAGAGACTGTAGAATGAAGCAAGTGGCTGCAGGATGATACAAGTGGCTGCAGGATGATGGAAGTAGCTGCAGGATGATGCAAGTAGCTGCAGGATGATACAAGGGGCTGCAGGATGATGCAAGAGACTGTAGAATGAAGCAAGAGACTGCAGGATGATGCAAGAGACTGTAGAATGAAGCAAGAGACTGTAGAATGATGCAAGTAGCTGCAGGATGATGCAAGAGACTGTAGAATGAAGCAAGTGGCTGCAGGATGATGAAAGTAGCTGCAGGATGATGCAAGAGACTGTAGAATGAAATAAGTGGCTGCAGGATGATGAAAGTAGCTGCAGGATGATGCAAGAGACTGTAGAATGAAGCAAGTGGCTGCAGGATGATGAAAGTAGCTGCAGGATGATACAAGAGGCTGCAGGATGATACAAGTAGCTGCAGGATGATGAAAGTAGCTGCAGGATGATGCAAGAGGCTGCAGGATGATGAAAGTAGCTGCAGGATGATACAAGAAGCTGCAGGATGATGAAAGTAGCTGCAAGATGATACAAGAGACTGCAGGATGATGCAAGTAGCTGCAGGATGATGAAAGTAGCTGCAGGATGATGCAAGAGGCTGCAGGATGATGAAAGTAGCTGCAGGATGATACAAGTAGCTGCAGGATGATGAAAGTAGCTGCAGGATGATGCAAGAGACTGTAGAATGAAGCAAGTAGCTGCAGGATGATGCAAGAGACTGTAGAATGAAGCAAGAGGCTGCAGGATGATGCAAGTAGCTGCAGGATGATGCAAGTAGCTGCAGGATGATACAAGAGGCTGCAGGATGATGAAAGTAGCTGCAGGATGATGAATGTAGCTGCAGAATGAAGCAAGAGACTGTAGAATGAAGCAAGAGGCTGTAGAATGAAGCAAGAGACTGTAGAATGAAGCAAGAGACTGTAGAATGAAGCAAGAGACTGCAGGATGATGCAAGAGACTGCAGGACGATGAATGTAGCTGCAGAATGAAGCAAGAGACTGTAGAATGAAGCAAGAGGCTGCAGGATGATGCAAGAGACTGCAGGACGATGCAAGTAGCTGCAGGATGATGAAAGTAGCTGTAGGATCATGCAAGAGACTGTAGAATGAAGCAAGAGGCTGCAGGATGATGCAAGAGACTGTAGAATGAAGCAAGAGACTGTAGAATGAAGCAAGAGACTGTAGAATGAAGCAAGAGACTGCAGGACGATTCAAGTAGCTGCAGGATGATGAATGTAGCTGCAGAATGAAGCAAGAGACTGTAGAATGATGCAAGTAGCTGCAGGATGATGCAAGAGACTGTAGAATGAAGCAAGAGACTGTAGAATGAAGCAAGAGACTGTAGAATGAAGCAAGAGACTGTAGAATGAAGCAAGAGACTGTAGAATGAAGCAAGAGACTGCAGGACGATTCAAGTAGCTGCAGGATGATGAATGTAGCTGCAGAATGAAGCAAGAGACTTTAGAATGAAGCAAGAGGCTGCAGGATGATGCAAGAGACTGCAGGACGATGCAAGTAGCTGCAGGATGATGAATGTAGCTGCAGGATCATGCAAGAGACTGTATAATGAAGCAAGAGGCTGCAGGATGATGCAAGAGACTGTAGAATGAAGTAAGAGACTGTAGAATGAAGCAAGAGACTGTAGAATGAAGCAAGAGACTGTAGAATGAAGCAAGAGACTGCAGGATGATGCAAGAGACTGCAGGACGATGCAAGAGACTGCAGGACGATGCAAGTAGCTGCAGGATGATGAATGTAGCTGCAGAATGAAGGAAGAGACTTTAGAATGAAGCAAGAGGCTGCAGGATGATGCAAGAGACTGCAGGACGATGCAAGTAGCTGCAGGATGATGAATGTAGCTGCAGAATGAAGCAAGAGACTGTAGAATGAAGCAAGAGACTGTAGAATGAAGCAAGAGACTGCAAGATGATGCAAGAGACTGCAGGACGATGCAAGTAGCTGCAGGATGATGCAAGTAGCTGCAGGATGATGCAAGAGACTGTAGAATGAAGCAAGAGGCTGCAGGATGATGCAAGTAGCTGCAGGATGATGCAAGTAGCTGCAGGATGATACAAGAGGCTGCAGGATGATGAAAGTAGCTGCAGGATGATGCAAGAGACTGTAGAATGAAGCAAGTAGCTGCAGGATGATGCAAGTAGCTGCAGGATGATACAAGGGGCTGCAGGATGATGCAAGGGACTGTAGAATGAAGCAAGAGACTGCAGGATGATGCAAGAGACTGTAGAATGAAGCAAGAGACTGTAGAATGATGCAAGTAGCTGCAGGATGATGCAAGAGACTGTAGAATGAAGCAAGTGGCTGCAGGATGATGAAAGTAGCTGCAGGATGATGCAAGAGACTGTAGAATGAAATAAGTGGCTGCAGGATGATGAAAGTAGCTGCAGGATGATGCAAGAGACTGTAGAATGAAGCAAGTGGGTGCAGGATGATACAAGTAGCTGCAGGATGATGAAAGTAGCTGCAGGATGATGCAAGAGACTGTAGAATGAAGCAAGAGGCTGCAGGATGATGCAAGTAGCTGCAGGATGATGCAAGTAGCTGCAGGATGATACAAGAGGCTGCAGGATGATGAAAGTAGCTGCAGGATGATGAAAGTAGCTGTAGGATCATGCAAGAGACTGTAGAATGAAGCAAGAGGCTGCAGGATGATGCAAGAGACTGTAGAATGAAGCAAGAGACTGTAGAATGAAGCAAGAGACTGTAGAATGAAGCAAGAGACTGTAGAATGAAGCAAGAGACTGCAGGACGATTCAAGTAGCTGCAGGATGATGAATGTAGCTGCAGAATGAAGCAAGAGACTGTAGAATGATGCAAGTAGCTGCAGGATGATGCAAGAGACTGTAGAATGAAGCAAGAGACTGTAGAATGAAGCAAGAGACTGTAGAATGAAGCAAGAGACTGTAGAATGAAGCAAGAGACTGCAGGACGATTCAAGTAGCTGCAGGATGATGAATGTAGCTGCAGAATGAAGCAAGAGACTTTAGAATGAAGCAAGAGGCTGCAGGATGATGCAAGAGACTGCAGGACGATGCAAGTAGCTGCAGGATGATGAATGTAGCTGCAGGATCATGCAAGAGACTGTATAATGAAGCAAGAGGCTGCAGGATGATGCAAGAGACTGTAGAATGAAGTAAGAGACTGTAGAATGATGCAAGTAGCTGCAGGATGATGCAAGAGACTGTAGAATGAAGCAAGAGACTGTAGAATGAAGCAAGAGACTGTAGAATGAAGCAAGAGACTGCAGGATGATGCAAGAGACTGCAGGACGATGCAAGAGACTGCAGGACGATGCAAGTAGCTGCAGGATGATGAATGTAGCTGCAGAATGAAGGAAGAGACTTTAGAATGAAGCAAGAGGCTGCAGGATGATGCAAGAGACTGCAGGACGATGCAAGTAGCTGCAGGATGATGAATGTAGCTGCAGAATGAAGCAAGAGACTGTAGAATGAAGCAAGAGACTGTAGAATGAAGCAAGAGACTGCAAGATGATGCAAGAGACTGCAGGACGATGCAAGTAGCTGCAGGATGATGCAAGTAGCTGCAGGATGATGCAAGAGACTGTAGAATGAAGCAAGAGGCTGCAGGATGATGCAAGTAGCTGCAGGATGATGCAAGTAGCTGCAGGATGATACAAGAGGCTGCAGGATGATGAAAGTAGCTGCAGGATGATGCAAGAGACTGTAGAATGAAGCAAGTAGCTGCAGGATGATGCAAGTAGCTGCAGGATGATACAAGGGGCTGCAGGATGATGCAAGGGACTGTAGAATGAAGCAAGAGACTGCAGGATGATGCAAGAGACTGTAGAATGAAGCAAGAGACTGTAGAATGATGCAAGTAGCTGCAGGATGATGCAAGAGACTGTAGAATGAAGCAAGTGGCTGCAGGATGATGAAAGTAGCTGCAGGATGATGCAAGAGACTGTAGAATGAAATAAGTGGCTGCAGGATGATGAAAGTAGCTGCAGGATGATGCAAGAGACTGTAGAATGAAGCAAGTGGCTGCAGGATGATACAAGTAGCTGCAGGATGATGAAAGTAGCTGCAGGATGATGCAAGAGACTGTAGAATGAAGCAAGAGGCTGCAGGATGATGCAAGTAGCTGCAGGATGATGCAAGTAGCTGCAGGATGATACAAGAGGCTGCAGGATGATGAAAGTAGCTGCAGGATGATGAATGTAGCTGCAGAATGAAGCAAGAGACTGTAGAATGAAGCAAGAGACTGTAGAATGAAGCAAGAGACTGTAGAATGAAGCAAGAGACTGCAGGATGATGCAAGAGACTGCAGGACGATGCAAGTAGCTGCAGGATGATGAATGTAGCTGCAGAATGAAGCAAGAGACTGTAGAATGAAGCAAGAGGCTGCAGGATGATGCAAGAGACTGCAGGACGATGCAAGTAGCTGCAGGATGATGAAAGTAGCTGTAGGATCATGCAAGAGACTGTAGAATGAAGCAAGAGGCTGCAGGATGATGCAAGAGACTGTAGAATGAAGCAAGAGACTGTAGAATGATGCAAGTAGCTGCAGGATGATGCAAGAGACTGTAGAATGAAGCAAGAGGCTGCAGGATGATGCAAGAGACTGCAGGACGATGCAAGTAGCTGCAGGATGATGAAAGTAGCTGCAGGATGAAGCAAGAGACTGTAGAATGAAGCAAGAGACTGTAGAATGAAGCAAGAGACTGTAGAATGAAGCAAGAGACTGCAGGATGATGCAAGAGACTGCAGGACGATGCAAGTAGCTGCAGGATGATGAATGTAGCTGCAGAATGAAGCAAGAGACTGTAGAATGAAGCAAGAGGCTGCAGGATGATGCAAGAGACTGCAGGACGATGCAAGTAGCTGCAGGATGATGAATGTAGCTGCAGAATGAAGCAAGAGACTGTAGAATGAAGCAAGAGACTGTAGAATGAAGCAAGAGACTGTAGAATGAAGCAAGAGACTGCAGGATGATGCAAGAGACTGCAGGACGATGCAAGTAGCTGCAGGATGATGAATGTAGCTGCAGAATGAAGCAAGAGACTTTAGAATGAAGCAAGAGGCTGCAGGATGATGCAAGAGACTGCAGGACGATGCAAGTAGCTGCAGGATGATGAATGTAGCTGCAGAATGAAGCAAGAGACCGTAGAATGAAGCAAGAGGCTGTAGAATGAAGCAAGAGGCTGCAGGATGATGCAAGAGACTGCAGGACGATGCAAGTAGCTGCAGGATGATGAATGTAGCTGCAGGATGATGCAAGAGACTGTAGAATGAAGTAAGAGACTGTAGAATGATGCAAGTAGCTGCAGGATGATGCAAGAGACTGTAGAATGAAGCAAGTGGCTGCAGGATGATGGAAGTAGCTGCAGGATGATGCAAGAGACTGTAGAATGAAGCAAGAGACTGTAGAATGAAGCAAGAGACTGTAGAATGAAGCAAGAGACTGTAGAATGAAGCAAGAGACTGCAGGATGATGCAAGAGACTGCAGGACGATGCAAGTAGCTGCAGGATGATGAATGTAGCTGCAGAATGAAGCAAGAGACTTTAGAATGAAGCAAGAGGCTGCAGGATGATGCAAGAGACTGCAGGACGATGCAAGTAGCTGCAGGATGATGAATGTAGCTGCAGAATGAAGCAAGAGACTGTAGAATGAAGCAAGAGACTGTAGAATGAAGCAAGAGACTGCAAGATGATGCAAGAGACTGCAGGATGATGCAAGTAGCTGCAGGATGATGCAATTAATCAATCAAATTTTATTTGTATAGCACATTTAAGCAGCAAGGCATTTCAAAGTGCTTTACATGATTAAAAAAAACAGAAATAATCAGTGAGAAAACGAGAGACTTAAAAAAAAATAAAAATAAATAAATTAAAAAAACAAAAAAAAACAAAAAAAAACATTAGATCATTAAAACGTCGAAAAGAAAGAAGAAGAAATTAAAAACACGAGACTGCAGGATGACACAAGTAGCTGCAGGATGATGAAAGTAGCTGCAGGATGATGCAAGAGACTGTAGAATGAAGCAAGAGACTGTAGAATGAAGCAAGTGGCTGCAGGATGATGAAAGTAGCTGCAGGATGATGCAAGAGACTGTAGAATGAAGTAAGTGGCTGCAGGATGATGAAAGTAGCTGCAGGATGATGCAAGAGACTGTAGAATGAAGCAAGTGGCTGCAGGATGATGAAAGTAGCTGCAGGATGATGCAAGAGGCTGTAGAATGAAGCAAGAGGCTGCAGGATGATGCAAGTAGCTGCAGGATGATGCAAGTAGCTGCAGGATGATACAAGAGGCTGCAGGATGATGAAAGTAGCTGCAGGATGATGAATGTAGCTGCAGAATGAAGCAAGAGACTGTAGAATGAAGCAAGAGGCTGTAGAATGAAGCAAGAGACTGTAGAATGAAGCAAGAGACTGTAGAATGAAGCAAGAGACTGCAGGATGATGCAAGAGACTGCAGGACGATGCAAGTAGCTGCAGGATGATGAATGTAGCTGCAGAATGAAGCAAGAGACTGTAGAATGAAGCAAGAGGCTGCAGGATGATGCAAGAGACTGCAGGACGATGCAAGTAGCTGCAGGATGATGAAAGTAGCTGTAGGATCATGCAAGAGACTGTAGAATGAAGCAAGAGGCTGCAGGATGATGCAAGAGACTGTAGAATGAAGCAAGAGACTGTAGAATGATGCAAGTAGCTGCAGGATGATGCAAGAGACTGTAGAATGAAGCAAGAGACTGTAGAATGAAGCAAGAGACTGTAGAATGAAGCAAGAGACTGCAGGATGATGCAAGAGACTGCAGGACGATGCAAGTAGCTGCAGGATGATGAATGTAGCTGCAGAATGAAGCAAGAGACTTTAGAATGAAGCAAGAGGCTGCAGGATGATGCAAGAGACTGCAGGACGATGCAAGTAGCTGCAGGATGATGAATGTAGCTGCAGAATGAAGCAAGAGACTGTAGAATGAAGCAAGAGGCTGTAGAATGAAGCAAGAGGCTGCAGGATGATGCAAGAGACTGCAGGACGATGCAAGTAGCTGCAGGATGATGAATGTAGCTGCAGGATGATGCAAGAGACTGTAGAATGAAGCAAGAGACTGTAGAATGAAGCAAGTGGCTGCAGGATGATGAAAGTAGCTGCAGGATGATGCAAGAGACTGTAGAATGAAGTAAGTGGCTGCAGGATGATGAAAGTAGCTGCAGGATGATGCAAGAGACTGTAGAATGATGCAAGTAGCTGCAGGATGATGCAAGAGACTGTAGAATGAAGCAAGAGACTGTAGAATGAAGCAAGAGGCTGCAGGATGATGCAAGAGACTGTAGAATGAAGCAAGAGGCTGCAGGATGATGCAAGAGACTGTAGAATGAAGCAAGTGGCTGCAGGACGATGCAAGAGACTGTAGAATGAAGCAAGAGGCTGCAGGACGATGCAAGTAGCTGCAGGATGATGCAAGAGACTGTAGAATGAAGCAAGTGGCTGCAGGATGATGCAAGAGACTGTAGAATGAAGCAAGTGGCTGCAGGATGATACAAGTAGCTGCAGGATGATGCAATCAATCAATCAAATTTTATTTGTATAGCACATTTAAGCAGCAAGGCATTTCAAAGTGCTTTACATGATTAAAAAAAACAGAAACAATCAGTGAGAAAACGAGAGACTTAAAAAAAAATTAAAAAAATAAATAAAAATAAATAAAAAAAAACAAAAAAACCCAAAAAAAACATTAGATCATTAAAACGTCGAAAAGAAAGAAGAAGAAATTAAAAACAAGAGACTGCAGGATGATACAAGTAGCTGCAGGATGATGCAAGTAGCTGCAGGATGATGCAAGAGGCTGCAGAATGATGCAAGAGACTGTAGAATGAAGCAAGAGACTGTAGAATGAAGCAAGAGGCTGCAGGATGATGCAAGTAGCTGCAGGATGATGCAAGTAGCTGCAGGATGATGCAAGAGACTGTAGAATGAAGCAAGAGGCTGCAGGACGATGCAAGTAGCTGCAGGATGAAGCAAGAGACTGTAGAATGAAGCAAGAGGCTGCAGGACGATGCAAGAGACTGTAGAATTATGCAAGAGGCTGCAGGACGATGCAAGTAGCTGCAGGATGATGCAAGAGACTGTAGAATGAAGCAAGTGGCTGCAGGATGATAAAGTAGCTGCGGGATGATGCAAGAGACTGTAGAATGAAGCAAGAGGCTGCAGGACGATGCAAGTAGCTGCAGGATGATGCAAGAGACTGTAGAATGAAGTAAGTGGCTGCAGGATGATGCAAGAGACTGTAGAATGAAGTAAGTGGCTGCAGGATGATGCAAGAGACTGTAGAATGAAGCAAGAGGCTGCAGGATGATGCAAGAGACTGTAGAATGAAGCAAGTGGCTGCAGGATGATGCAAGAGACTGTAGAATGACGCAAGTGGCTGCAGGATGATGCAAGAGACTGTAGAATGAAGCAAGTGGCTGCAGGATGATGCAAGAGACTGTAGAATGAAGCAAGTGGCTGCAGGATGATACAAGAGACTCTAGAATGAAGCAAGTGGCTGCAGGATGATGCAAGAGACTGTAGAATGAAGTAAGTGGCTGCAGGATGATACAAGAGACTCTAGAATGAAGCAAGTGGCTGCAGGATGATGCAAGAGACTGTAGAATGAAGTAAGTGGCTGCAGGATGATGCAAGAGACTGTAGAATGAAGCAAGAGGCTGCAGGATGATGCAAGAGACTGTAGAATGAAGCAAGTGGCTGCAGGATGATGCAAGAGACTGTAGAATGAAGCAAGAGGCTGCAGGACGATGCAAGTAGCTGCAGGATGATGCAAGAGACTGTAGAATGAAGCAAGTGGCTGCAGGATGATGCAAGAGACTGTAGAATGATGCAAGAGGCTGCAGGATGATGCAAGTAGCTGCAGGATGATGCAAGAGACTGTAGAATGAAGCAAGTGGCTGCAGGATGATACAAGTAGCTGCAGGATGATGCAATCAATCAATCAAATTTTATTTGTATAGCACATTTAAGCAGCAAGGCATTTCAAAGTGCTTTACATGATTAAAAAAAACAGAAATAATCAGTGAGAAAACGAGAGACTTAAAAAAAATAAAAAATAAAAAAAATAAAAATAAATTAAAAAAAACAAAAAAACCCAAAAAAAACATTAGATCATTAAAACATCGAAAAGAAAGAAGAAGAAATTAAAAACAAGAGACTGCAGGATGATACAAGTAGCTGCAGGATGATGCAAGTAGCTGCAGGATGATGCAAGAGACTGTAGAATGAAGCAAGAGGCTGCAGGATGATGCAAGTAGCTGCAGGATGATGCAAGTAGCTGCAGGATGATGCAAGAGGCTGCAGAATGATGCAAGAGACTGTAGAATGAAGCAAGAGGCTGTAGAATGAAGCAACAGACTGTAGAATGAAGCAAGAGGCTGCAGGATGATGCAAGAGACTGCAGGACGATGCAAGTAGCTGCAGGATGATGCAAGAGACTGTAGAATGAAACAAGAGGCTGCAGGATGATGAAAGTAGCTGCAGGATGATGCAAGAGACTGTAGAATGAAACAAGAGGCTGCAGGATGATGAAAGTAGCTGCAGGATGATGCAAGAGACTGTAGAATGAAGCAAGAGGCTGCAGGATTATGCAAGAGACTGTAGAATGAAGCAAGTGGCTGCAGGATGATGAATGTAGCTGCAGGATGATGCAAGAGACTGTAGAATGAAACAAGAGGCTGCAGGATGATGCAAGTAGCTGAAGGATGATGCAAGAGACTGTAGAATGAAGCAAGAGGCTGCAGGATTATGCAAGAGACTGTAGAATGAAGCAAGTAGCTGCAGGATGATGAATGTAGCTGCAGGATGATGCAAGAGACTGTAGAATGAAGCAAGAGGCTGCAGGATGATGCAAGTAGCTGAAGGATGATGCAAGAGACTGTAGAATGAAGCAAGTGGCTGCAGGACGATGCAAGTAGCTGCAGGATGATGAATGTAGCTGCAGGATGATGCAAGAGACTGTAGAATGAAACAAGAGGCTGCAGGATGATGCAAGTGGCTGCAGGATGATGCAAGAGACTGTAGAATGAAGCAAGTGGCTGCAGGATGATGCAAGAGACTGTAGAATGAAGCAAGTGGCTGCAGGATGATACAAGTGGCTGCAGGATGATGCAAGAGACTGTAGAATGAAGCAAGAGGCTGCAGGATGATGCAAGAGACTGCAGAATGATGCAAGAGGCTGCAGGATGATGCAAGTAGCTGCAGGATGATGCAAGAGACTGTAGAATGATGCAAGAGGCTGCAGGATGATGAAAGTAGCTGCAGGATGATGCAAGAGACTGTAGAATGAAGCAAGAGGCTGCAGGATGATGCAAGAGGCTGCAGGATGATGCAAGTAGCTGCAGGATGATACAAGTGGCTGCAGGATGATGCAAGAGGCTGCAGGATGATGAAAGTAGCTGCAGGATGATGCAAGAGACTGTAGAATGAAGCAAGAGGCTGCAGAATGATGCAAGAGGCTGCAGGATGATGCAAGTAGCTGCAGGATGATACAAGTGGCTGCAGGATGATGCAAGAGGCTGCAGGATGATGAAAGTAGCTGCAGGATGATGCAAGAGACTGTAGAATGAAACAAGTGGCTGCAGGATGATGCAATCAATCAATCAAATTTTATTTGTATAGCACATTTAAGCAGCAAGGCATTTCAAAGTGCTTTACATGATTAAAAAAAACAGAAATAATCAGTGAGAAAACGAGAGACTTAAAAAAAAAATTAAAAAAAATAAATAAAAAAAAATAAAAAAAACAAAAAAACATTAGATCATTAAAACGTCGAAAAGAAAGAAGAAGAAATTAAAAACAAGAGACTGCAGGATGATGCAAGAGACTGTAGAATGAAGCAAGAGGCTGCAGGATGATGCAAGTAGCTGCAGGATGATGCAAGTAGCTGCAGGATGATGAAAGTAGCTGCAGGATGATGCAAGAGACTGTAGAATGAAGCAAGAGGCTGCAGGATGATGAAAGTAGCTGCAGGATGATGCAAGAGACTGCAGGATGATGCAAGAGACTGTAGAATGAAGCAAGAGGCTGCAGGATGATGAAAGTAGCTGCAGGATGATGCAAGTAGCTGCAGGATGATGCAATTAATCAATCAAATTTTATTTGTATAGCACATTTAAGCAGCAAGGCATTTCAAAGTGCTTTACATGATTAAAAAAACAGAAATAATCAGTGAGAAAACGAGAGACTTAAAAAAAAATAAAAATAAATAAATTAAAAAAAACAAAAAAAACAAAAAAAACATTAGATCATTAAAACGTCGAAAAGAAAGAAGAAGAAATTAAAAACAAGAGGCTGCAGGATGATGCAAGAGACTGTAGAATGAAGCAAGTGGCTGCAGGATGATGCAAGTAGCTGCAGGATGATGCAAGTAGCTGCAGGATGATGCAATTAATCAATCAAATTTTATTTGTATAGCACATTTAAGCAGCAAGGCATTTCAAAGTGCTTTACATGATTTAAAAAAAACAGAAATAATCAGTGAGAAAACGAGAGACTTAAAAAAAATAAAAATAAATAAATTAAAAAAAACAAAAAAAACAAAAAAAACATTACATCATTAAAACGTTGAAAAGAAAGAAGAAGAAATTAAAAACAAGAGGCTGCAGGATGATGCAAGTAGCTGCAGGATGATGCAAGAGGCTGCAGGATGATGCAAGAGACTGTAGAATGAAGCAAGAGGCTGCAGGATGATGCAAGAGACTGTAGAATGAAGCAAGAGGCTGCAGGATGATGCAAGAGACTGTAGAATGAAGCAAGTGGCTGCAGGATGATGCAAGTAGCTGCAGGATGATGCAAGTGGCTGCAGGATGATGCAAGTAGCTGCAGGATGATGCAAGTAGCTGCAGGATGATGCAAGTAGCTGCAGGATGATGCAAGAGACTGTAGGATGAAGCAAGTGGCTGCAGGATTATGCAAGAGACTGTAGGATGAAGCAAGAGGCTGCAGGATTATGCAAGAGACTGTAGAATGAAGCAAGTGGCTGCAGGATTATGCAAGAGACTGTAGGATGAAGCAAGTGGCTGCAGGATGATGCAAGTAGCTGCAGGATGATGAAAGTAGCTGCAGGATGATGCAAGAGACTGTAGAATGAAGCAAGTGGCTGCAGGATGATGCAAGAGACAGTAGAATGATGCAAGTAGCTGCAGGATGATGAAAGTAGCTGCAGGATGATGCAAGAGACTGTAGAATGAAGCAAGTGGCTGCAGGATGATGGAAGAGGCTGCAGGATTATGCAAGTAGCTGCAGGATGATGCAAGAGACTGTAGGATGATGAAAGTAGCTGCAGGATGATGCAAGAGACTGTAGAATGAAGCAAGTGGCTGCAGGATTATGCAAGAGACTGTAGAATGAAGCAAGTGGCTGCAGGATGATGCAAGAGACTGTAGAATGAAGCAAGTGGCTGCAGGATGATGGAAGAGGCTGCAGGATTATGCAAGTAGCTGCAGGATGATGCAAGAGACTGTAGAATGAAGCAAGTGGCTGCAGGATGATGAAAGTAGCTGCAGGATGATGCAAGAGACTGTAGAATGAAGTAAGTGGCTGCAGGATGATGAAAGTAGCTGCAGGATGATGCAAGAGACTGTAGAAGGAAGCAAGTGGCTGCAGGATGATGAAAGTAGCTGCAGGATGATGCAAGAGACTGCAGGACGATGCAAGTAGCTGCAGGATCATGCAAGAGACTGTAGAATGATGCAAGTAGCTGCAGGATCATGCAAGAGACTGTAGAATGAAGCAAGTGGCTGCAGGATTATGCAAGTAGCTGCAGGATGATGCAAGAGACTGCAGGACGATGCAAGTAGCTGCAGGATGATGAAAGTAGCTGCAGGATGATACAAGAGACTGTAGAATGAAGCAAGTGGCTGCAGGAATATGCAAGAGACTGTAGAATGAAGCAAGTGGCTGCAGGATTATGCAAGAGACTGTAGAATGAAGCAAGTGGCTGCAGGAATATGCAAGAGACTGTAGAATGAAGCAAGAGACTGTAGAATGATGCAAGTAGCTGCAGGATGATGCAAGAGACTGTAGAATGAAGCAAGAGGCTGCAGGAATATGCAAGAGACTGTAGAATGAAGCAAGAGACTGTAGAATGATGCAAGTAGCTGCAGGATGATGCAAGAGACTGTAGAATGAAGCAAGTGGCTGCAGGAATATGCAAGAGACTGTAGAATGAAGCAAGTGGCTGCAGGAATATGCAAGAGACTGTAGAATCAAGCACGTGGCTGCAGGATGATGGAAGAGGCTGCAGGATTATGCAAGTAGCTGCAGGATGATGCAAGAGACTGTAGAATCAAGCACGTGGCTGCAGGATGATGGAAGAGGCTGCAGGATTATGCAAGTAGCTGCAGGATGATGCAAGAGACTGTAGAATGAAGCAAGTGGCTGCAGGAATATGCAAGAGACTGTAGAATGAAGCAAGTGGCTGCAGGAATATGCAAGAGACTGTAGAATGAAGCAAGAGGCTGCAGGAATATGCAAGAGACTGTAGAATGAAGCAAGAGACTGTAGAATGATGCAAGTAGCTGCAGGATGATGCAAGAGACTGTAGAATGAAGCAAGTGGCTGCAGGAATATGCAAGAGACTGTAGAATGAAGCAAGTGGCTGCAGGATGATGGAAGAGGCTGCAGGATTATGCAAGTAGCTGCAGGATGATGCAAGAGACTGTAGAATGAAGCAAGTAGCTGCAGGATGATGAAAGTAGCTGCAGGATCATGCAAGAGACTGTAGAATGAAGCAAGAGGCTGCAGGATGATGCAAGAGACTGTAGAATGAAGCAAGTAGCTGCAGGATGATGAAAGTAGCTGCAGGATCATGCAAGAGACTGTAGAATGAAGCAAGAGGCTGCAGAATGAAGCAAGAGACTGTAGAATGATGCAAGTAGCTGCAGGATGATGCAAGAGACTGTAGAATGAAGCAAGTGGCTGCAGGAATATGCAAGAGACTGTAGAATGAAGCAAGTGGCTGCAGGAATATGCAAGAGACTGTAGAATCAAGCACGTGGCTGCAGGATGATGGAAGAGGCTGCAGGATTATGCAAGTAGCTGCAGGATGATGCAAGAGACTGTAGAATGAAGCAAGTGGCTGCAGGAATATGCAAGAGACTGTAGAATGAAGCAAGTGGCTGCAGGATGATGAACGTAGCTGCAGAATGAAGCAAGAGACTGTAGAATGAAGCAAGTGGCTGCAGGAATATGCAAGAGACTGTAGAATCAAGCACGTGGCTGCAGGATGATGGAAGAGGCTGCAGGATTATGCAAGTAGCTGCAGGATGATGCAAGAGACTGTAGAATGAAGCAAGTAGCTGCAGGATGATGAAAGTAGCTGCAGGATCATGCAAGAGACTGTAGAATGAAGCAAGAGGCTGCAGGATGATGCAAGAGACTGTAGAATGATGCAAGTAGCTGCAGGATGATGAACGTAGCTGCAGAATGAAGCAAGAGACTGTAGAATGAAGCAAGTGGCTGCAGGATGAATAAAGTAGCTGCAGGATCATGCAAGAGACTGCAGGATGATACAAGAGGCTGCAGGATGATACAAGTAGCTGCAGGATGATGAAAGTAGCTGCAGGATGATGCAAGAGACTGTAGAATGAAGCAAGAGGCTGCAGGATGATGCAAGTAGCTGCAGGATGATGCAAGTAGCTGCAGGATGATACAAGAGGCTGCAGGATGATGAAAGTAGCTGTAGAATGAAGCAAGAGACTGTAGAATGAAGCAAGAGACTGTAGAATGAAGCAAGAGACTGTAGAATGAAGCAAGAGACTGCAGGATGATGCAAGAGACTGCAGGACGATGCAAGTAGCTGCAGGATGATGAATGTAGCTGCAGAATGAAGCAAGAGACTGTAGAATGAAGCAAGAGGCTGCAGGATGATGCAAGAGACTGCAGGACGATGCAAGTAGCTGCAGGATGATGAAAGTAGCTGCAGGATCATGCAAGAGACTGTAGAATGAAGCAAGAGGCTGCAGGATGATGCAAGAGACTGTAGAATGAAGCAAGAGACTGTAGAATGAAGCAAGAGACTGTAGAATGAAGCAAGAGACTGTAGAATGAAGCAAGAGACTGCAGGATGATGCAAGAGACTGCAGGACGATGCAAGTAGCTGCAGGATGATGAATGTAGCTGCAGAATGAAGCAAGAGACTGTAGAATGAAGCAAGAGACTGTAGAATGAAGCAAGAGGCTGTAGAATGAAGCAAGAGACTGTAGAATGAAGCAAGAGACTGCAGGATGATGCAAGAGACTGCAGGACGATGCAAGTAGCTGCAGGATGATGAATGTAGCTGCAGAATGAAGCAAGAGACTTTAGAATGAAGCAAGAGGCTGCAGGATGATGCAAGAGACTGCAGGACGATGCAAGTAGCTGCAGGATGATGAATGTAGCTGCAGAATGAAGCAAGAGACTGTAGAATGAAGCAAGAGGCTGTAGAATGAAGCAAGAGACTGTAGAATGAAGCAAGAGGCTGTAGAATGAAGCAAGAGGCTGCAGGATGATGAATGTAGATGCAGAATGAAGCAAGAGACTGTAGAATGAAGCAAGAGGCTGTAGAATGAAGCAAGAGACTGTAGAATGAAGCAAGAGACTGTAGAATGAAGCAAGAGGCTGCAGGATGATGAATGTAGATGCAGAATGAAGCAAGAGACTGTAGAATGAAGCAAGAGGCTGTAGAATGAAGCAAGAGGCTGCAGGATGATGCAAGAGACTGCAGGACGATGCAAGTAGCTGCAGGATGATGAATGTAGCTGCAGGATCATGCAAGAGACTGTATAATGAAGCAAGAGGCTGCAGGATGATGCAATAGACTGTAGAATGAAGCAAGAGGCTGCAGGATGATGCAAGAGACTGTAGAATGATGCAAGAGGCTGCAGGATGATGCAAGAGACTGTAGAATGAAGCAAGAGGCTGCAGGATGATGCAAGAGACTGTAGAATGAAGCAAGAGGCTGCAGGATGATGCAAGAGACTGTAGAATGAAGCAAGTGGCTGCAGGATGATGCAATTAATCAATCAAATTTTATTTGTATAGCACATTTAAGCAGCAAGGCATTTCAAAGTGCTTTACATGATTAAAAAAAACAGAAATAATCAGTGAGAAAACGAGAGACTTAAAAAAAATAAAAATAAATAAATTAAAAAAAAACAAAAAAAACAAAAAAAACATTAGATCATTAAAACGTCGAAAAGAAAGAAGAAGATATTAAAAACAAGAGACTGCAGGATGACACAAGTAGCTGCAGGATAATGAAAGTAGCTGCAGGATGATGCAAGTAGCTGCAGGATGATGCAAGAGACTGTAGAATGAAGCAAGAGACTGTAGAATGAAGCAAGAGGCTGCAGGATGATGCAAGTAGCTGCAGGATGATGCAAGAGACTGTAGAATGAAGCAAGAGACTGTAGAATGAAGCAAGAGGCTGCAGGATTATGCAAGTAGCTGCAGGATGATGAAAGTAGCTGCAGGATGATGCAAGAGACTGTAGAATGAAGCAAGAGGCTGCCGGATTATGCAAGTAGCTGCAGGATGATGCAAGAGACTGTAGAATGAAGCAAGAGGCTGCAGGATGATGGTAGCTGCAGGATGATGAATGTAGCTGCAGAATGAAGCAACAGACTGTAGAATGAAGCAAGAGACTGTAGAATGAAGCAAGAGACTGTAGAATGAAGCAAGAGGCTGCAGGATGATGCAAGAGACTGTAGAATGAATCAAGAGACCGTAGAATGATGCAAGTAGCTGCAGGATGATGACAGTAGCTGCAGGATGATGCAAGAGACTGTAGAATGATGCAAGAGACTGTAGAATGAAGCAAGAGACTGTAGAATGAAGCAAGAGACTGTAGAATGAAGCAAGTGGCTGCAGGATGATGACAGTAGCTGCAGGATGATGCAAGAGACTGTAGAATGATGCAAGAGACTGTAGAATGAAGCAAGTGGCTGCAGGATGATGAAAGTAGCTGCAGGATGATGCAAGAGACTGTAGAATGAAGCAAGTGGCTGCAGGATGATGAAAGTAGCTGCAGGATGATGCAAGAGACTGTAGAATGAAGCAAGTGGCTGCAGGATGATGAAAGTAGCTGCAGGATGATGCAAGAGACTGTAGAATGAAGCAAGAGGCAAGTAGCTGCAGGATGATGCAAGAGACTGTAGAATGAAGCAAGAGGCTGCAGGATGATGCAAGAGACTGCAGGACGAGTCAAGTAGCTGCAGGATGATGCAAGTAGCTGCAGGATGATGAAAGTAGCTGCAGGATGATGCAAGAGACTGTAGAATGAAGCAAGTGGCTGCAGGATGATGAAAGTAGCTGCAGGATGATGCAAGAGACTGCAGGATGATGCAAGAGACTGTAGAATGAAGCAAGTGGCTGCAGGATGATGCAAGTAGCTGCAGGATGATGCAAGTAGCTGCAGGATGATGAAAGTAGCTGCAGGATGATGCAAGAGACTGTAGAATGAAGCAAGTGGCTGCAGGATGATGAAAGTAGCTGCAGGATGATGCAAGAGACTGCAGGACGATGCAAGAGACTGTAGAATGAAGCAAGTGGCTGCAGGATGATGAAAGTAGCTGCAGGATGATGCAAGTAGCTGCAGGATGATGCAATTAATCAATCAAATTTTATTTGTATAGCACATTTAAGCAGCAAGGCATTTCAAAGTGCTTTACATGATTAAAAAAACAGAAATAATCAGTGAGAAAACGAGAGACTTAAAAAAAAATAATTTAAAAAAATTTAAAAAAAAAATTAAAAAAAACAAAAAAAACATTAGATCATTAAAACGTCGAAAAGAAAGAAGAAGAAATTAAAAACAAGAGGCTGCAGGATGATACAAGTAGCTGCAGGATGATGCAAGAGACTGTAGAATGAAGCAAGTGGCTGCAGGATGATGCAAGAGGCTGCAGGATGATGCAAGAGACTGTAGAATGAAGCAAGTGGCTGCAGGATGATGCAAGTAGCTGCAGGATGATGCAAGAGACTGTAGAATGAAGCAAGTGGCTGCAGGATGATGCAAGAGGCTGCAGGATGATGCAAGAGACTGTAGAATGAAGCAAGAGGCTGCAGGATGATGCAAGAGACTGCAGAATGATGCAAGAGACTGTAGAATGAAGCAAGAGACTGTAGAATGAAGCAAGAGACTGTAGAATGAAGCAAGTGGCTGCAGGATGATGACAGTAGCTGCAGGATGATGCAAGAGACTGTAGAATGATGCAAGAGACTGTAGAATGAAGCAAGTGGCTGCAGGATGATGAAAGTAGCTGCAGGATGATGCAAGAGACTGTAGAATGAAGCAAGTGGCTGCAGGATGATGAAAGTAGCTGCAGGATGATGCAAGAGACTGTAGAATGAAGCAAGTGGCTGCAGGATGATGAAAGTAGCTGCAGGATGATGCAAGAGACTGTAGAATGAAGCAAGAGGCTGCCGGATTATGCAAGTAGCTGCAGGATGATGCAAGAGACTGTAGAATGAAGCAAGAGGCTGCAGGATGATGCAAGAGACTGCAGGACGAGTCAAGTAGCTGCAGGATGATGCAAGTAGCTGCAGGATGATGAAAGTAGCTGCAGGATGATGCAAGAGACTGTAGAATGAAGCAAGTGGCTGCAGGATGATGAAAGTAGCTGCAGGATGATGCAAGAGACTGCAGGACGATGCAAGAGACTGTAGAATGAAGCAAGTGGCTGCAGGATGATGCAAGTAGCTGCAGGATGATGCAAGTAGCTGCAGGATGATGAAAGTAGCTGCAGGATGATGCAAGAGACTGTAGAATGAAGCAAGTGGCTGCAGGATGATGAAAGTAGCTGCAGGATGATGCAAGAGACTGCAGGACGATGCAAGAGACTGTAGAATGAAGCAAGTGGCTGCAGGATGATGAAAGTAGCTGCAGGATGATGCAAGTAGCTGCAGGATGATGCAATTAATCAATCAAATTTTATTTGTATAGCACATTTAAGCAGCAAGGCATTTCAAAGTGCTTTACATGATTAAAAAAACAGAAATAATCAGTGAGAAAACGAGAGACTTAAAAAAAAATAAAAATAAATAAATTAAAAAAAACAAAAAAAACATTAGATCATTAAAACGTCGAAAAGAAAGAAGAAGAAATTAAAAACAAGAGGCTGCAGGATGACACAAGTAGCTGCAGGATGATGCAAGAGACTGTAGAATGAAGCAAGTGGCTGCAGGATGATGCAAGAGGCTGCAGGATGATGCAAGAGACTGTAGAATGAAGCAAGTGGCTGCAGGATGATGCAAGTAGCTGCAGGATGATGCAAGAGACTGTAGAATGAAGCAAGTGGCTGCAGGATGATGCAAGAGGCTGCAGGATGATGCAAGAGACTGTAGAATGAAGCAAGAGGCTGCAGGATGATGCAAGAGACTGTAGAATGAAGCAAGTGGCTGCAGGATGATGCAAGTAGCTGCAGGATGATGCAAGTGGCTGCAGGATGATGCAAGTAGCTGCAGGATGATGCAAGTAGCTGCAGGATGATGCAAGTAGCTGCAGGATGATGCAAGAGACTGTAGGATGAAGCAAGTGGCTGCAGGATTATGCAAGAGACTGTAGGATGAAGCAAGTGGCTGCAGGATTATGCAAGAGACTGTAGGATGAAGCAAGAGGCTGCAGGATTATGCAAGTAGCTGCAGGATGATGCAAGAGACTGTAGAATGAAGCAAGAGACTGTAGGATGATGAAAGTAGCTACAGGATGATGCAAGAGACTGTAGAATGAAGCAAGTGGCTGCAGGATGATGCAAGAGACAGTAGAATGATGCAAGAGACTGTAGGATGAAGAAAGTGGCTGCAGGATGATGCAAGAGACAGTAGAATGATGCAAGTAGCTGCAGGATGATGAAAGTAGCTGTAGGATGATGAAAGTAGCTGCAGGATGATGCAAGAGACTGTAGGATGATGAAAGTAGCTACAGGATGATGCAAGAGACTGTAGAATGAAGCAAGTGGCTGCAGGATGATGCAAGAGACTGTAGAATGAAGCAAGTGGCTGCAGGATGATGGAAGAGGCTGCAGGATTATGCAAGTAGCTGCAGGATGATGCAAGAGACTGTAGGATGATGAAAGTAGCTGCAGGATGATGCAAGAGACTGTAGAATGAAGCAAGTGGCTGCAGGATGATGCAAGAGACTGTAGAATGAAGCAAGTGGCTGCAGGATGATGCAAGAGACTGTAGAATGAAGCAAGTGGCTGCAGGATGATGGAAGAGGCTGCAGGATGATGCAAGAGACTGTAGAATGAAGCAAGTGGCTGCAGGATGATGCAAGAGACTGTAGAATGAAGCAAGTGGCTGGAGGATGATGCAAGAGACTGTAGAATGAAGCAAGTGGCTGCAGGATGATGGAAGAGGCTGCAGGATTATGCAAGTAGCTGCAGGATGATGCAAGAGACTGTAGGATGATGAAAGTAGCTACAGGATGATGCAAGAGACTGTAGAATGAAGCAAGTGGCTGCAGGATGATGCAAGAGACTGTAGAATGAAGCAAGTGGCTGCAGGATGATGGAAGAGGCTGCAGGATTATGCAAGTAGCTGCAGGATGATGCAAGAGACTGTAGGATGATGAAAGTAGCTGCAGGATGATGCAAGAGACTGTAGAATGAAGCAAGTGGCTGCAGGATGATGCAAGAGACTGTAGAATGAAGCAAGTGGCTGCAGGATGATGCAAGAGACTGTAGAATGAAGCAAGTGGCTGCAGGATGATGGAAGAGGCTGCAGGATGATGCAAGAGACTGTAGAATGAAGCAAGTGGCTGCAGGATGATGCAAGAGACTGTAGAATGAAGCAAGTGGCTGCAGGATGATGGAAGAGGCTGCAGGATTATGCAAGTAGCTGCAGGATGATGCAAGAGACTGTAGAATGAAGCAAGTGGCTGCAGGATGATGAAAGTAGCTGCAGGATGATGCAAGAGACTGTAGAATGAAGTAAGTGGCTGCAGGATGATGAAAGTAGCTGCAGGATGATGCAAGAGACTGCAGGACGATGCAAGTAGCTGCAGGATGATGAAAGTAGCTGCAGGATCATGCAAGAGACTGTAGAATGATGCAAGTAGCTGCAGGATGATGCAAGAGACTGTAGAATGAAGCAAGTGGCTGCAGGATTATGCAAGTAGCTGCAGGATGATGCAAGAGACTGCAGGACGATGCAAGTAGCTGCAGGATGATGAAAGTAGCTGCAGGATGATACAAGAGACTGTAGAATGAAGCAAGTGGCTGCAGGAATATGCAAGAGACTGTAGAATGAAGCAAGTGGCTGCAGGAATATGCAAGAGACTGTAGAATGAAGCAAGAGACTGTAGAATGATGCAAGTAGCTGCAGGATGATGCAAGAGACTGTAGAATGAAGCAAGTGGCTGCAGGAATATGCAAGAGACTGTAGAATGAAGCAAGTGGCTGCAGGAATATGCAAGAGACTGTAGAATCAAGCACGTGGCTGCAGGATGATGGAAGAGGCTGCAGGATTATGCAAGTAGCTGCAGGATGATGCAAGAGACTGTAGAATGAAGCAAGTGGCTGCAGGAATATGCAAGAGACTGTAGAATGAAGCAAGTGGCTGCAGGAATATGCAAGAGACTGTAGAATCAAGCACGTGGCTGCAGGATGATGGAAGAGGCTGCAGGATTATGCAAGTAGCTGCAGGATGATGCAAGAGACTGTAGAATGAAGCAAGTGGCTGCAGGAATATGCAAGAGACTGTAGAATGAAGCAAGAGGCTGCAGGAATATGCAAGAGACTGTAGAATGAAGCAAGAGACTGTAGAATGATGCAAGTAGCTGCAGGATGATGCAAGAGACTGTAGAATGAAGCAAGTGGCTGCAGGAATATGCAAGAGACTGTAGAATGAAGCAAGTGGCTGCAGGATGATGGAAGAGGCTGCAGGATTATGCAAGTAGCTGCAGGATGATGCAAGAGACTGTAGAATGAAGCAAGTAGCTGCAGGATGATGAAAGTAGCTGCAGGATCATGCAAGAGACTGTAGAATGAAGCAAGAGGCTGCAGGATGATGCAAGAGACTGTAGAATGAAGCAAGTAGCTGCAGGATGATGAAAGTAGCTGCAGGATCATGCAAGAGACTGTAGAATGAAGCAAGAGGCTGCCGGATTATGCAAGTAGCTGCAGGATGATGCAAGAGACTGTAGAATGAAGCAAGAGGCTGCAGGATGATGCAAGAGACTGCAGGACGAGTCAAGTAGCTGCAGGATGATGAATGTAGCTGCAGAATGAAGCAACAGACTGTAGAATGAAGCAAGAGACTGTAGAATGAAGCAAGAGACTGTAGAATGAAGCAAGAGGCTGCAGGATGATGCAAGAGACTGTAGAATGAATCAAGAGACCGTAGAATGATGCAAGTAGCTGCAGGATGATGACAGTAGCTGCAGGATGATGCAAGAGACTGTAGAATGATGCAAGAGACTGTAGAATGAAGCAAGAGACTGTAGAATGAAGCAAGAGACTGTAGAATGAAGCAAGTGGCTGCAGGATGATGACAGTAGCTGCAGGATGATGCAAGAGACTGTAGAATGATGCAAGAGACTGTAGAATGAAGCAAGTGGCTGCAGGATGATGAAAGTAGCTGCAGGATGATGCAAGAGACTGTAGAATGAAGCAAGTGGCTGCAGGATGATGAAAGTAGCTGCAGGATGATGCAAGAGACTGTAGAATGAAGCAAGTGGCTGCAGGATGATGAAAGTAGCTGCAGGATGATGCAAGAGACTGTAGAATGAAGCAAGAGGCTGCCGGATTATGCAAGTAGCTGCAGGATGATGCAAGAGACTGTAGAATGAAGCAAGAGGCTGCAGGATGATGCAAGAGACTGCAGGACGAGTCAAGTAGCTGCAGGATGATGAATGTAGCTGCAGAATGAAGCAACAGACTGTAGAATGAAGCAAGAGACTGTAGAATGAAGCAAGAGACTGTAGGATGATGCAAGTAGCTGCAGGATGATGCAAGTAGCTGCAGGATGATGAAAGTAGCTGCAGGATGATGCAAGAGACTGTAGAATGAAGCAAGTGGCTGCAGGATGATGAAAGTAGCTGCAGGATGATGCAAGAGACTGCAGGACGATGCAAGAGACTGTAGAATGAAGCAAGTGGCTGCAGGATGATGAAAGTAGCTGCAGGATGATGCAAGTAGCTGCAGGATGATGCAATTAATCAATCAAATTTTATTTGTATAGCACATTTAAGCAGCAAGGCATTTCAAAGTGCTTTACATGATTAAAAAAACAGAAATAATCAGTGAGAAAACGAGAGACTTAAAAAAAAATAAAAATAAATAAATTAAAAAAAACAAAAAAAACAAAAAAAACATTAGATCATTAAAACGTCGAAAAGAAAGAAGAAGAAATTAAAAACAAGAGGCTGCAGGATGACACAAGTAGCTGCAGGATGATGCAAGAGACTGTAGAATGAAGCAAGTGGCTGCAGGATGATGCAAGAGGCTGCAGGATGATGCAAGAGACTGTAGAATGAAGCAAGTGGCTGCAGGATGATGCAAGTAGCTGCAGGATGATGCAAGAGACTGTAGAATGAAGCAAGTGGCTGCAGGATGATGCAAGAGGCTGCAGGATGATGCAAGAGACTGTAGAATGAAGCAAGAGGCTGCAGGATGATGCAAGAGACTGTAGAATGAAGCAAGTGGCTGCAGGATGATGCAAGTAGCTGCAGGATGATGCAAGTGGCTGCAGGATGATGCAAGTAGCTGCAGGATGATGCAAGTAGCTGCAGGATGATGCAAGTAGCTGCAGGATGATGCAAGAGACTGTAGGATGAAGCAAGTGGCTGCAGGATTATGCAAGAGACTGTAGGATGAAGCAAGTGGCTGCAGGATTATGCAAGAGACTGTAGGATGAAGCAAGAGGCTGCAGGATTATGCAAGTAGCTGCAGGATGATGCAAGAGACTGTAGAATGAAGCAAGTGGCTGCAGGATGATGCAAAAGACAGTAGAATGATGCAAGTAGCTGCAGGATGATGAAAGTAGCTGCAGGATGATGAAAGTAGCTGCAGGATGATGCAAGAGACTGTAGGATGATGAAAGTAGCTGCAGGATGATGCAAGAGACTGTAGGATGATGAAAGTAGCTACAGGATGATGCAAGAGACTGTAGAATGAAGCAAGTGGCTGCAGGATGATGCAAGAGACAGTAGAATGATGCAAGTAGCTGCAGGATGATGAAAGTAGCTGTAGGATGATGAAAGTAGCTGCAGGATGATGCAAGAGACTGTAGGATGATGAAAGTAGCTACAGGATGATGCAAGAGACTGTAGAATGAAGCAAGTGGCTGCAGGATGATGCAAGAGGCTGCAGGATGATGCAAGTAGCTGCAGGATGATGCAAGAGACTGTAGGATGATGAAAGTAGCTGCAGGATGATGCAAGAGACTGTAGAATGAAGCAAGTGGCTGCAGGATTATGCAAGAGACTGTAGAATGAAGCAAGTGGCTGCAGGATGATGCAAGAGACTGTAGAATGAAGCAAGTGGCTGCAGGATGATGGAAGAGGCTGCAGGATGATGCAAGAGACTGTAGAATGAAGCAAGTGGCTGCAGGATGATGCAAGAGACTGTAGAATGAAGCAAGTGGCTGCAGGATGATGCAAGAGACTGTAGAATGAAGCAAGTGGCTGCAGGATGATGCAAGAGGCTGCAGGATTATGCAAGTAGCTGCAGGATGATGCAAGAGACTGTAGAATGAAGCAAGTGGCTGCAGGATGATGAAAGTAGCTGCAGGATGATGCAAGAGACTGTAGAATGAAGCAAGTGGCTGCAGGATGATGGAAGAGGCTGCAGGATGATGCAAGAGACTGTAGAATGAAGCAAGTGGCTGCAGGATGATGCAAGAGACTGTAGAATGAAGCAAGTGGCTGCAGGATGATGCAAGAGACTGTAGAATGAAGCAAGTGGCTGCAGGATGATGCAAGAGGCTGCAGGATGATGCAAGTAGCTGCAGGATGATGCAAGAGACTGTAGAATGAAGCAAGTGGCTGCAGGATGATGAAAGTAGCTGCAGGATGATGCAAGAGACTGCAGGACGATGCAAGTAGCTGCAGGATGATGAAAGTAGCTGCAGGATCATGCAAGAGACTGTAGAATGATGCAAGTAGCTGCAGGATGATGCAAGAGACTGCAGGACGATGCAAGTAGCTGCAGGATGATGAAAGTAGCTGCAGGATGATACAAGAGACTGTAGAATGAAGCAAGTGGCTGCAGGATGATGCAAGAGACTGCAGGACGATGCAAGTAGCTGCAGGATGATGAAAGTAGCTGCAGGATGATACAAGAGACTGTAGAATGAAGCAAGTGGCTGCAGGAATATGCAAGAGACTGTAGAATGAAGCAAGTGGCTGCAGGAATATGCAAGAGACTGTAGAATGAAGCAAGAGACTGTAGAATGATGCAAGTAGCTGCAGGATGATGCAAGAGACTGTAGAATGAAGCAAGTGGCTGCAGGAATATGCAAGAGACTGTAGAATGAAGCAAGTGGCTGCAGGAATATGCAAGAGACTGTAGAATCAAGCACGTGGCTGCAGGATGATGGAAGAGGCTGCAGGATTTTGCAAGTAGCTGCAGGATGATGCAAGAGACTGTAGAATGAAGCAAGTGGCTGCAGGAATATGCAAGAGACTGTAGAATGAAGCAAGAGGCTGCAGGAATATGCAAGAGACTGTAGAATGAAGCAAGAGACTGTAGAATGATGCAAGTAGCTGCAGGATGATGCAAGAGACTGTAGAATGAAGCAAGTGGCTGCAGGAATATGCAAGAGACTGTAGAATGAAGCAAGTGGCTGCAGGATGATGGAAGAGGCTGCAGGATTATGCAAGTAGCTGCAGGATGATGCAAGAGACTGTAGAATGAAGCAAGTAGCTGCAGGATGATGAAAGTAGCTGCAGGATCATGCAAGAGACTGTAGAATGAAGCAAGAGGCTGCAGAATGATGCAAGAGACTGTAGAATGATGCAAGTAGCTGCAGGATGATGCAAGAGACTGTAGAATCAAGCACGTGGCTGCAGGATGATGGAAGAGGCTGCAGGATTATGCAAGTAGCTGCAGGATGATGCAAGAGACTGTAGAATGAAGCAAGTGGCTGCAGGAATATGCAAGAGACTGTAGAATGAAGCAAGTGGCTGCAGGAATATGCAAGAGACTGTAGAATCAAGCACGTGGCTGCAGGATGATGGAAGAGGCTGCAGGATGATGCAAGAGACTGTAGAATGAAGCAAGTAGCTGCAGGATGATGAAAGTAGCTGCAGGATCATGCAAGAGACTGTAGAATGAAGCAAGAGGCTGCAGGATGATGCAAGAGACTGTAGAATGATGCAAGTAGCTGCAGGATGATGAACGTAGCTGCAGAATGAAGCAAGAGACTGTAGAATGAAGCAAGTGGCTGCAGGATGAATAAAGTAGCTGCAGGATCATGCAAGAGACTGTAGAATGAAGCAAGAGGCTGCAGGATGATGAAAGTAGCTGCAGGATGATGCAAGAGACTGTAGAATGAAGCAAGAGACTGTAGAATGATGCAAGTAGCTGCAGGATGATGCAAGAGACTGTAGAATGAAGCAAGTGGCTGCAGGATGATACAAGTGGCTGCAGGATGATGAAAGTAGCTGCAGGATGATGCAAGAGACTGTAGAATGAAGCAAGTGGCTGCAGGATGATACAAGTGGCTGCAGGATGATGCAAGTAGCTGCAGGATGATGCAAGTAGCTGCAGGATGATACAAGAGGCTGCAGGATGATGAAAGTAGCTGCAGGATGATGCGAGAGACTGTAGAATGAAGCAAGTAGCTGCAGGATGATGCAAGTAGCTGCAGGATGATACAAGGGGCTGCAGGATGATGCAAGAGACTGTAGAATGAAGCAAGAGGCTGCAGGATTATGCAAGTAGCTGCAGGATGATGCAAGAGACTGTAGAATGAAGCTAGAGGCTGCAGGATGATGCAAGAGACTGCAGAATGATGCAAGAGGCTGCAGGATGATGCAAGTAGCTGCAGGATGATGAATGTAGCTGCAGAATGAAGCAAGAGACAGTAGAATGAAGCAAGAGACTGTAGAATGAAGCAAGAGATTGTAGAATGAAGCAAGAGACTGTAGAATGAAGCAAGAGACTGCAGGATGATGCAAGTAGCTGCAGGATGATGAATGTAGCTGCAGAATGAAGCAAGAGACTGTAGAATGAAGCAAGAGACTGTAGAATGAAGCAAGAGACTGTAGAATGAAGCAAGAGACTGTAGAATGAAGCAAGAGACTGCAGGATGATGCAAGTAGCTGCAGGATGATGAATGTAGCTGCAGAATGAAGCAAGAGACTGTAGAATGAAGCAAGAGATTGTAGAATGAAGCAAGAGATTGTAGAATGAAGCAAGTGGCTGCAGGATGATGAAAGTAGCTGCAGGATCATGCAAGAGACTGTAGAATGATGCAAGAGACTGTAGAATGAAGCAAGTAGCTGCAGGATGATGCAAGAGACTGTAGAATGAAGCAAGTGGCTGCAGGATGATGAAAGTAGCTGCAGGATGATGCAAGAGACTGTAGAATGAAGCAAGTAGCTGCAGGATGATGCAAGTAGCTGCAGGATGATGCAAGTAGCTGCAGGATGATGCAAGTAGCTGCAGGATGATGCAAGTAGCTGCAGGATGATGCAAGTAGCTGCAGGATGATGCAAGTAGCTGCAGGATGATGCAAGAGACTGTAGAATGAAGCAAGTAGCTGCAGGATGATGCAAGTAGCTGCAGGATGATGCAAGTAGCTGCAGGATGATGCAAGTAGCTGCAGGATGATGCAAGTAGCTGCAGGATGATACAAGGGCTGCAGGATGATGCAAGAGACTGTAGAATGAAGCAAGAGGCTGCAGGATTATGCAAGTAGCTGCAGGATGATGCAAGAGACTGTAGAATGAAGCAAGAGGCTGCAGGATGATGCAAGAGACTGCAGGACGATGCAAGTAGCTGCAGGATTATGCAAGTAGCTGCAGGATGATGCAAGAGACTGTAGAATGATGCAAGAGGCTGCAGAATGAAGCAAGAGACTGTAGAATGAAGCAAGAGACTGTAGAATGAAGCAAGAGACTGTAGAATGAAGCAAGAGGCTGTAGAATGAAGCAAGAGACTGCAGGATGATGCAAGTAGCTGCAGGATGATGAATGTAGCTGCAGAATGAAGCAAGAGACTGTAGAATGAAGCAAGAGACTGTAGAATGAAGCAAGAGGCTGCAGGATGATGCAAGAGACTGCAGGACGATGCAAGTAGCTGCAGGATTATGCAAGTAGCTGCAGGATGATGCAAGAGACTGTAGAATGAAGCAAGAGGCTGCAGGATGATGCAAGAGACTGCAGGATGATGCAAGAGGCTGCAGGATTATGCAAGTAGCTGCAGGATGATGCAAGAGACTGTAGAATGAAGCAAGAGGCTGCAGGATGATGCAAGAGACTGCAGGACGATGCAAGTAGCTGCAGGATTATGCAAGTAGCTGCAGAATGAAGCAAGAGACTGTAGAATGAAGCAAGAGACTGTAGAATGAAGCAAGAGACTGTAGAATGAAGCAAGAGGCTGCAGGATGATGCAAGAGGCTGCAGGATGATGCAAGAGGCTGCAGGATTATGCAAGTAGCTGCAGGATGATGCAAGAGACTGTAGAATGAAGCAAGAGGCTGCAGGATGATGCAAGAGACTGCAGGACGATGCAAGTAGCTGCAAGTAGCTGCAGGATGATGCAAGAGACTGTAGAATGATGCAAGAGGCTGCAGAATGAAGCAAGAGACTGTAGAATGAAGCAAGAGACTGTAGAATGAAGCAAGAGACTGTAGAATGAAGCAAGAGGCTGTAGAATGAAGCAAGAGACTGCAGGATGATGCAAGTAGCTGCAGGATGATGAATGTAGCTGCAGAATGAAGCAAGAGACTGTAGAATGAAGCAAGAGACTGTAGAATGAAGCAAGAGACTGTAGAATGAAGCAAGTGGCTGCAGGATGATGAAAGTAGCTGCAGGATGATGCAAGAGACTGTAGAATGAAGCAAGAGGCTGCAGGATGATGCAAGAGACTGTAGAATGAAGCAAGAGACTGTAGAATGATGCAAGTAGCTGGAGGATGATGCAAGAGACTGTAGAATGAAGCAAGTGGCTGCAGGATGATGAAAGTAGCTGCAGGATGATGCAAGAGACTGTAGAATGAAGCAAGTGGCTGCAGGATGATGAAAGTAGCTGCAGGATGATACAAGAGGCTGCAGGATGATACAAGTAGCTGCAGGATGATGCAAGAGACTGTAGAATGAAGCAAGAGACTGTAGAATGAAGCAAGAGACTGTAGAATGAAGCAAGAGACTGTAGAATGAAGCAAGTGGCTGCAGGATGATGAAAGTAGCTGCAGGATGATGCAAGAGACTGTAGAATGAAATAAGTGGCTGCAGGATGATGAAAGTAGCTGCAGGATGATGCAAGAGACTGTAGAATGAAGCAAGTGGCTGCAGGATGATGAAAGTAGCTGCAGGATGATGCAAGAGACTGTAGAATGAAATAAGTGGCTGCAGGATGATGAAAGTAGCTGCAGGATGATGCAAGAGACTGTAGAATGAAGCAAGTGGCTGCAGGATGATGAAAGTAGCTGCAGGATGATACAAGAGGCTGCAGGATGATACAAGTAGCTGCAGGATGATGCAAGAGACTGTAGAATGAAGCAAGAGACTGTAGAATGAAGCAAGAGACTGTAGAATGAAGCAAGAGACTGTAGAATGAAGCAAGTGGCTGCAGGATGATACAAGTGGCTGCAGGATGATGAAAGTAGCTGCAGGATGATGCAAGAGACTGTAGAATGAAGCAAGTGGCTGCAGGATGATGAACGTAGCTGCAGGATGATACAAGAGGCTGTAGAATGAAGCAAGAGACTGTAGAATGAAGCAAGAGACTGTAGAATGAAGCAAGAGACTGCAGGATGATGCAAGAGACTGCAGGACGATGCAAGTAGCTGCAGGATGATGAATGTAGCTGCAGGATCATGCAAGAGACTGTAGAATGATGCAAGAGGCTGCAGAATGAAGCAAGAGACTGCAGGATGATGCAAGTAGCTGCAGGATGATGAATGTAGCTGCAGAATGAAGCAAGAGACTTTAGAATGAAGCAAGAGGCTGCAGGATGATGCAAGAGACTGCAGGACGATGCAAGTAGCTGCAGGATGATGAATGTAGCTGCAGAATGAAGCAAGAGACTGTAGAATGAAGCAAGAGACTGTAGAATGAAGCAAGAGACTGTAGAATGAAGTAAGAGACTGTAGAATGATGCAAGTAGCTGCAGGATGATGCAAGAGACTGTAGAATGAAGCAAGTGGCTGCAGGATGATGAAAGTAGCTGCAGGATGATGCAAGAGACTGTATAATGAAGCAAGAGGCTGCAGGATGATTCAAGAGACTGTAGAATGAAGCAAGTGGCTGCAGGATGATACAAGTGGCTGCAGGATGATGCAAGTCGCTGCGGGATGATGCAAGTGGCTGCAGGATGATGAAAGTAGCTGCAGGATGATACAAGTGGCTGCAGGATGATGCAAGAGGCTGCAGGATGATGAAAGTAGCTGCAGGATGATACAAGTGGCTGCAGGATGATGCAAGAGACTGTAGAATGAAGCAAGTGGCTGCAGGATGATGAAAGTAGCTGCAGGATGATGCAAGAGACTGTATAATGAAGCAAGAGGCTGCAGGATGATTCAAGAGACTGTAGAATGAAGCAAGTGGCTGCAGGATGATACAAGTGGCTGCAGGATGATGCAAGTCGCTGCGGGATGATGCAAGTGGCTGCAGGATGATGAAAGTAGCTGCAGGATGATACAAGTGGCTGTAGAATGAAGCAAGAGGCTGCAGGATGATGCAAGAGACTGTAGAATGAAGTAAGAGACTGTAGAATGATGCAAGTAGCTGCAGGATGATGCAAGAGACTGTAGAATGAAGCAAGTGGCTGCAGGATGATGCAAGTAGCTGCAGGATGATGCAAGAGACTGTAGAATGATGCAAGTAGCTGCAGGATGATGCAAGAGACTGTAGAATGAAGCAAGTGGCTGCAGGATGATGAAAGTAGCTGCAGGATGATGCAAGAGACTGTAGAATGAAGCAAGTGGCTGCAGGATGATGAAAGTAGCTGCAGGATGATGCAAGAGACTGTAGAATGAAGCAAGTAGCTGCAGGATGATGCAAGTAGCTGCAGGATGATGCAAGTAGCTGCAGGATGATGCAAGTAGCTGCAGGATGATGCAAGTAGCTGCAGGATGATGCAAGAGACTGTAGAATGAAGCAAGTAGCTGCAGGATGATGCAAGTAGCTGCAGGATGATGCAAGTAGCTGCAGGATGATGCAAGTAGCTGCAGGATGATGCAAGTAGCTGCAGGATGATACAAGGGGCTGCAGGATGATGCAAGAGACTGTAGAATGAAGCAAGAGGCTGCAGGATTATGCAAGTAGCTGCAGGATGATGCAAGAGACTGTAGAATGAAGCAAGAGGCTGCAGGATGATGCAAGAGACTGCAGGACGATGCAAGTAGCTGCAGGATTATGCAAGTAGCTGCAGGATGATGCAAGAGACTGTAGAATGATGCAAGAGGCTGCAGAATGAAGCAAGAGACTGTAGAATGAAGCAAGAGACTGTAGAATGAAGCAAGAGACTGTAGAATGAAGCAAGAGGCTGTAGAATGAAGCAAGAGACTGCAGGATGATGCAAGTAGCTGCAGGATGATGAATGTAGCTGCAGAATGAAGCAAGAGACTGTAGAATGAAGCAAGAGACTGTAGAATGAAGCAAGAGGCTGCAGGATGATGCAAGAGACTGCAGGACGATGCAAGTAGCTGCAGGATTATGCAAGTAGCTGCAGGATGATGCAAGAGACTGTAGAATGAAGCAAGAGGCTGCAGGATGATGCAAGAGACTGCAGGATGATGCAAGAGGCTGCAGGATTATGCAAGTAGCTGCAGGATTATGCAAGTAGCTGCAGAATGAAGCAAGAGACTGTAGAATGAAGCAAGAGACTGTAGAATGAAGCAAGAGACTGTAGAATGAAGCAAGAGGCTGCAGGATGATGCAAGAGGCTGCAGGATGATGCAAGAGGCTGCAGGATTATGCAAGTAGCTGCAGGATGATGCAAGAGACTGTAGAATGAAGCAAGAGGCTGCAGGATGATGCAAGAGACTGCAGGACGATGCAAGTAGCTGCAGGATTATGCAAGTAGCTGCAGGATGATGCAAGAGACTGTAGAATGATGCAAGAGGCTGCAGAATGAAGCAAGAGACTGTAGAATGAAGCAAGAGACTGTAGAATGAAGCAAGAGACTGTAGAATGAAGCAAGAGGCTGTAGAATGAAGCAAGAGACTGCAGGATGATGCAAGTAGCTGCAGGATGATGAATGTAGCTGCAGAATGAAGCAAGAGACTGTAGAATGAAGCAAGAGACTGTAGAATGAAGCAAGAGACTGTAGAATGAAGCAAGTGGCTGCAGGATGATGAAAGTAGCTGCAGGATCATGCAAGAGACTGTAGAATGAAGCAAGAGGCTGCAGGATGATGCAAGAGACTGTAGAATGAAGCAAGAGACTGTAGAATGATGCAAGTAGCTGGAGGATGATGCAAGAGACTGTAGAATGAAGCAAGTGGCTGCAGGATGATGAAAGTAGCTGCAGGATGATGCAAGAGACTGTAGAATGAAATAAGTGGCTGCAGGATGATGAAAGTAGCTGCAGGATGATGCAAGAGACTGTAGAATGAAGCAAGTGGCTGCAGGATGATGAAAGTAGCTGCAGGATGATACAAGAGGCTGCAGGATGATACAAGTAGCTGCAGGATGATGCAAGAGACTGTAGAATGAAGCAAGAGACTGTAGAATGAAGCAAGAGACTGTAGAATGAAGCAAGAGACTGTAGAATGAAGCAAGTGGCTGCAGGATGATACAAGTGGCTGCAGGATGATGAAAGTAGCTGCAGGATGATGCAAGAGACTGTAGAATGAAGCAAGTGGCTGCAGGATGATGAAAGTAGCTGCAGGATGATACAAGAGGCTGTAGAATGAAGCAAGAGACTGTAGAATGAAGCAAGAGACTGTAGAATGAAGCAAGAGACTGCAGGATGATGCAAGAGACTGCAGGACGATGCAAGTAGCTGCAGGATGATGAATGTAGCTGCAGGATCATGCAAGAGACTGTAGAATGATGCAAGAGGCTGCAGAATGAAGCAAGAGACTGCAGGATGATGCAAGTAGCTGCAGGATGATGAATGTAGCTGCAGAATGAAGCAAGAGACTTTAGAATGAAGCAAGAGGCTGCAGGATGATGCAAGAGACTGCAGGACGATGCAAGTAGCTGCAGGATGATGAATGTAGCTGCAGAATGAAGCAAGAGACTGTAGAATGAAGCAAGAGACTGTAGAATGAAGCAAGAGACTGTAGAATGAAGTAAGAGACTGTAGAATGATGCAAGTAGCTGCAGGATGATGCAAGAGACTGTAGAATGAAGCAAGTGGCTGCAGGATGATGAAAGTAGCTGCAGGATGATGCAAGAGACTGTATAATGAAGCAAGAGGCTGCAGGATGATTCAAGAGACTGTAGAATGAAGCAAGTGGCTGCAGGATGATACAAGTGGCTGCAGGATGATGCAAGTCGCTGCGGGATGATGCAAGTGGCTGCAGGATGATGAAAGTAGCTGCAGGATGATACAAGTGGCTGCAGGATGATGCAAGAGGCTGCAGGATGATGAAAGTAGCTGCAGGATGATACAAGTGGCTGCAGGATGATGCAAGAGACTGTAGAATGATGCAAGAGGCTGCAGGATGATGCAAGTAGCTGCAGGATGATGCAAGAGACTGTAGAATGAAGCAAGTGGCTGCAGGATGATGCAAGTCGCTGCGGGATGATGCAAGTGGCTGCAGGATGATGAAAGTAGCTGCAGGATGATACAAGTGGCTGTAGAATGAAGCAAGAGGCTGCAGGATGATGCAAGAGACTGTAGAATGAAGTAAGAGACTGTAGAATGAAGCAAGAGGCTGCAGGATGATGCAAGTAGCTGCAGAATGATGCAAGAGGCTGCAGGATGATGCAAGAGGCTGCAGGATGATGCAAGTAGCTGCAGGATGATGCAAGAGACTGTAGAATGAAGCAAGAGGCTGCAGGATGATGCAAGAGACTGTAGAATGAAGCAAGAGACTGTAGAATGAAGCAAGAGACTGTAGAATGAAGCAAGAGACTGCAGGATGATGCAAGTAGCTGCAGGATGATGAATGTAGCTGCAGAATGAAGCAAGAGACTGTAGAATGAAGCAAGAGACTGTAGAATGAAGCAAGAGACTGTAGAATGAAGCAAGTGGCTGCAGGATGATGAAAGTAGCTGCAGGATGATGCAAGAGACTGTAGAATGAAGCAAGAGGCTGCAGGATGATGCAAGAGACTGTAGAATGAAGCAAGAGACTGTAGAATGATGCAAGTAGCTGGAGGATGATGCAAGAGACTGTAGAATGAAGCAAGTGGCTGCAGGATGATGAAAGTAGCTGCAGGATGATGCAAGAGACTGTAGAATGAAATAAGTGGCTGCAGGATGATGAAAGTAGCTGCAGGATGATGCAAGAGACTGTAGAATGAAGCAAGTGGCTGCAGGATGATGAAAGTAGCTGCAGGATGATACAAGAGGCTGCAGGATGATACAAGTAGCTGCAGGATGATGCAAGAGACTGTAGAATGAAGCAAGAGACTGTAGAATGAAGCAAGAGACTGTAGAATGAAGCAAGAGACTGTAGAATGAAGCAAGTGGCTGCAGGATGATACAAGTGGCTGCAGGATGATGAAAGTAGCTGCAGGATGATGCAAGAGACTGTAGAATGAAGCAAGTGGCTGCAGGATGATGAAAGTAGCTGCAGGATGATACAAGAGGCTGTAGAATGAAGCAAGAGACTGTAGAATGAAGCAAGAGACTGTAGAATGAAGCAAGAGACTGCAGGATGATGCAAGAGACTGCAGGACGATGCAAGTAGCTGCAGGATGATGAAAGTAGCTGCAGGATCATGCAAGAGACTGTAGAATGAAGCAAGTGGCTGCAGGATGATGCAAGTAGCTGCAGGATGATGAATGTAGCTGCAGAATGAAGCAAGAGACTGTAGAATGAAGCAAGAGGCTGCAGGATGATGCAAGAGACTGCAGGACGATGCAAGTAGCTGCAGGATGATGAATGTAGCTGCAGAATGAAGCAAGAGACTGTAGAATGAAGCAAGAGACTGTAGAATGAAGCAAGAGGCTGTAGAATGAAGCAAGAGGCTGCAGGATGATGAAAGTAGCTGCAGGATGATGCAAGAGACTGTAGAATGAAGCAAGTAGCTGCAGGATGATGAATGTAGCTGCAGAATGAAGCAAGAGACTGTAGAATGAAGCAAGAGACTGCAGGATGAAGCAAGAGACTGTAGAATGAAGTAAGAGACTGTAGAATGATGCAAGTAGCTGCAGGATGATGCAAGAGACTGTATAATGAAGCAAGAGGCTGCAGGATGATTCAAGAGACTGTAGAATGAAGCAAGTGGCTGCAGGATGATACAAGTGGCTGCAGGATGATGCAAGTCGCTGCGGGATGATGCAAGTGGCTGCAGGATGATGCAAGTAGCTGCAGGATGATACAAGTGGCTGCAGGATGATGCAAGAGGCTGCAGGATGATGAAAGTAGCTGCAGGATGATACAAGTGGCTGCAGGATGATGCAAGAGACTGTAGAATGAAGCAAGTGGCTGCAGGATGATGAAAGTAGCTGCAGGATGATGCAAGAGACTGTATAATGAAGCAAGAGGCTGCAGGATGATTCAAGAGACTGTAGAATGAAGCAAGTGGCTGCAGGATGATGCAAGTCGCTGCGGGATGATGCAAGTGGCTGCAGGATGATGAAAGTAGCTGCAGGATGATACAAGTGGCTGTAGAATGAAGCAAGAGGCTGCAGGATGATGCAAGAGACTGTAGAATGAAGTAAGAGACTGTAGAATGATGCAAGTAGCTGCAGGATGATGCAAGAGACTGTAGAATGAAGCAAGTGGCTGCAGGATGATGAAAGTAGCTGCAGGATGATGCAAGAGACTGTAGAATGAAGCAAGAGGCTGCAGGATGATGCAAGAGACTGTAGAATGATGCAAGAGGCTGCAGGATGATGCAAGAGACTGTAGAATGATGCAAGAGGCTGCAGGATGATGCAAGAGACTGTAGAATGAAGCAAGTAGCTGCAGGATGATGCAAGAGACTGTAGAATGAAGCAAGTGGCTGCAGGATGATGAAAGTAGCTGCAGGATGATGCAAGAGACTGTAGAATGATGCAAGTAGCTGCAGGATGATGAAAGTAGCTGCAGGATGATGGAAGAGACTGTAGAATGAAGCAAGAGACTGTAGAATGATGCAAGTAGCTGCAGGATGATGCAAGAGACTGTAGAATGATGCAAGTAGCTGCAGGATGATGCAAGAGACTGTAGAATGAAGCAAGAGACTGTAGAATGAAGCAAGAGACTGTAGAATGATGCAAGTAGCTGCAGGATGATGCAAGAGACTGTAGAATGAAGCAAGTGGCTGCAGGATGATGAAAGTAGCTGCAGGATGATGCAAGAGACTGTAGAATGATGCAAGTAGCTGCAGGATGATGCAAGAGACTGTAGAATGATGCAAGTAGCTGCAGGATGATGAAAGTAGCTGCAGGATGATGGAAGAGACTGTAGAATGAAGCAAGAGACTGTAGAATGATGCAAGTAGCTGCAGGATGATGCAAGAGACTGTAGAATGATGCAAGTAGCTGCAGGATGATGCAAGAGACTGTAGAATGAAGCAAGAGACTGTAGAATGAAGCAAGAGACTGTAGAATGATGCAAGTAGCTGCAGGATGATGCAAGAGACTGTAGAATGAAGCAAGTGGCTGCAGGATGATGAAAGTAGCTGCAGGATGATGCAAGAGACTGTAGAATGATGCAAGTAGCTGCAGGATGATGCAAGAGACTGTAGAATGATGCAAGTAGCTGCAGCATGATGCAAGAGACTGTAGAATGAAGCAAGAGACTGTAGAATGATGCAAGTAGCTGCAGGATGATGCAAGAGACTGTAGAATGAAGCAAGAGACTGTAGATTGAAGCAAGAGACTGTAGAATGATGCAAGTAGCTGCAGGATGATGCAAGAGACTGTAGAATGAAGTAAGAGACTGTAGAATGAAGCAAGAGACTGTAGAATGAAGTAAGAGACTGTAGATTGAAGCAAGAGACTGTAGAATGATGCAAGTAGCTGCAGAATGATGCAAGAGACTGTAGAATGAAGCAAGAGACTGTAGATTGAAGCAAGAGACTGTAGAATGAAGTAAGAGACTGTAGAATGAAGCAAGAGGCTGCAGGATGATGCAAGAGACTGTAGATTGAAGCAAGAGACTGTAGAATGATGCAAGTAGCTGCAGGATGATGCAAGAGACTGTAGAATGAAGCAAGAGACTGTAGATTGAAGCAAGAGACTGTAGAATGATGCAAGTAGCTGCAGGATGATGCAAGAGACTGTAGAATGAAGTAAGAGACTGTAGAATGAAGCAAGAGGCTGCAGGATGATGCAAGAGACTGCAGGATGATGCAAGTAGCTGCAGGATCATACAAGAGGCTGCAGGATGATGCAAGAGACTGCAGGACGATTCAAGTAGATGCAGGATGATGAATGTAGCTGCAGAATGAAGCAAGAGACTGTAGAATGAAGCAAGAGGCTGCAGGATGATGCAAGAGACTGCAGGACGATGCAAGTAGCTGCAGGATCATGCAAGAGACTGTAGAATGAAGCAAGAGGCTGCAGGATGATGCAAGAGACTGCAGGACGATGCAAGTAGCTGCAGGATCATGCAAGAGACTGTAGAATGAAGCAAGTAGCTGCAGGATCATGCAAGAGACTGTAGATTGAAGCAAGAGACTGTAGAATGATGCAAGTAGCTGCAGGATGATGCAAGAGACTGTAGAATGAAGCAAGAGACTGTAGAATGAAGCAAGAGGCTGCAGGATGATGCAAGAGACTGTAGATTGAAGCAAGAGACTGTAGAATGATGCAAGTAGCTGCAGGATGATGCAAGAGACTGTAGAATGAAGCAAGAGACTGTAGATTGAAGCAAGAGACTGTAGAATGATGCAAGTAGCTGCAGGATGATGCAAGAGACTGTAGATTGAAGCAAGAGACTGTAGAATGATGCAAGTAGCTGCAGGATGATGCAAGAGACTGTAGAATGAAGCAAGAGACTGTAGATTGAAGCAAGAGACTGTAGAATGATGCAAGTAGCTGCAGGATGATGCAAGAGACTGTAGAATGAAGTAAGAGACTGTAGAATGAAGCAAGAGACTGTAGAATGAAGAAGACTGTAGATGAGAAGACTGTAGTAGAATGAAGCAAGAGACTGTAGAATGAAGCAAGAGACTGTAGATTGAAGCAAGAGACTGTAGAATGAAGTAAGAGACTGTAGAATGAAGCAAGAGGCTGCAGGATGATGCAAGAGACTGTAGATTGAAGCAAGAGACTGTAGAATGATGCAAGTAGCTGCAGGATGATGCAAGAGACTGTAGAATGAAGCAAGAGACTGTAGATTGAAGCAAGAGACTGTAGAATGATGCAAGTAGCTGCAGGATGATGCAAGAGACTGTAGAATGAAGTAAGAGACTGTAGAATGAAGCAAGAGACTGTAGAATGAAGCAAGAGACTGTAGATTGAAGCAAGAGACTGTAGAATGATGCAAGTAGCTGCAGGATGATGAAAGTAGCTGCAGGATGATGCAAGTAGCTGCAGGATGATGCAAGTAGCTGCAGGATGATGCAAGTAGCTGCAGGATGATGCAAGAGACTGTAGAATGAAGCAAGTGGCTGCAGGATGATGCAAGTAGCTGCAGGATGATGCAAGTAGCTGCAGGATGATGCAAGTAGCTGCAGGATGATGCAAGTAGCTGCAGGATGATGCAAGTAGCTGCAGGATGATGCAAGAGACTGTATAATGAAGCAAGTGGCTACAGGATGATGCAAGACGCTGCAGGATGATGCAAGAGACTGTAGAATGAAGCAAGTGGCTGCAGGATGATGAAAGTAGCAGCAGGATGATGCAAGTAGCTGCAGGATGATGAAAGTAGCTGCAGGATGATGCAAGTAGCTGCAGGATGATGCAAGAGACTGTAGAATGAAGCAAGAGGCTGCAGGATGATGCAAATAGCTGCAGGTTGATGCAAGTAGCTGCAGGATGATGCAAGAGACTGTAGAATGAAGCAAGAGGCTGCAGGATGATGCAAGAGACTGCAGGACGATTCAAGTAGCTGCAGGATGATGAATGTAGCTGCAGAATGAAGCAAGAGACTGTAGAATGAAGCAAGAGGCTGCAGGATGATGCAAGAGACTGCAGGACGATGCAAGTAGCTGCAGGATCATGCAAGAGACTGTAGAATGAAGCAAGAGGCTGCAGGATGATGCAAGAGACTGTAGATTGAAGCAAGAGACTGTAGAATGATGCAAGAAGCTGCAGGATGATGCAAGAGACTGTAGATTGAAGCAAGAGACTGTAGAATGATGCAAGTAGCTGCAGGATGATGAAAGAGACTGTAGAATGAAGCAAGAGACTGTAGAATGAAGCAAGAGACTGTAGATTGAAGCAAGAGACTGTAGAATGATGCAAGTAGCTGCAGGATGATGCAAGAGACTGTAGAATGAAGTAAGAGACTGTAGAATGATGCAAGTAGCTGCAGGATGATGAAAGTAGCTGCAGGATGATGCAAGAGACTGTAGAATGAAGCAAGAGGCTGCAGGACGATGCAAGTAGCTGCAGGATGATGCAAGAGACTGTAGAATGAAGCAAGAGGCTGCAGGACGATGCAAGTAGCTGCAGGATGATGCAAGAGACTGTAGAATGAAGCAAGTGGCTGCAGGATGATGAAAGTAGCTGCGGGATGATGCAAGAGACTGTAGAATGAAGCAAGAGGCTGCAGGACGATGCAAGTAGCTGCAGGATGATGCAAGAGACTGTAGAATGAAGCAAGAGGCTGCAGGATGATGCAAGAGACTGTAGAATGATGCAAGAGGCTGCAGGATGATGAAAGTAGCTGCAGGATGATGCAAGAGACTGTAGAATGAAGTAAGAGACTGTAGAATGAAGCAAGTGGCTGCAGGATGATACAAGTGGCTGCAGGATGATGCAAGAGACTGTAGAATGAAGCAAGAGGCTGCAGGATGATGCAAGAGACTGTAGAATGATGCAAGAGGCTTCAGGATGATACAAGTGGCTGCAGGATGATGCAAGTAGCTGCAGGATGATACAAGTGGCTGCAGGATGATGCAAGAGGCTGCAGGATGATGCAAGAGACTGTAGAATGATGCAAGAGGCTGCAGGATGATACAAGTGGCTGCAGGATGATGCAAGTAGCTGCAGGATGATACAAGTGGCTGCAGGATGATGCAAGAGGCTGCAGGATGATGAAAGTAGCTGCAGGATGATACAAGTGGCTGCAGGATGATGAAAGTAGCTGCAGGATGATGCTAGAGGCTGCAGGATGATGCAAGTAGCTGCAGGATGATGCAAGAGACTGTAGAATGAAGCAAGTGGCTGCAGGATGATACAAGTGGCTGCAGGATGATGAAAGTAGCTGCAGGATGATACAAGTGGCTGCAGGATGATGCAAGAGGCTGCAGGATGATGAAAGTAGCTGCAGGATGATGCAAGAGACTGTAGAATGAAGCAAGAGGCTGCAGGATTATGCAAGTAGCTGCAGGATGATGAAAGTAGCTGCAGGATGATGCAAGAGACTGTAGAATGATGCAAGAGGCTGCAGGATTATGCAAGTAGCTGCAGGATGATGCAAGAGACTGTAGAATGAAGCAAGAGGCTGCAGGATGATGCAAATAGCTGCAGGTTGATGCAAGTAGCTGCAGGATGATGCAAGAGACTGTAGAATGAAGCAAGTGGCTGCAGGATGATGCAAGAGACTGTAGAATGAAGCAAGAGACTGTAGAATGAAGCAAGTGACTGTAGAATGAAGCAAGAGACTGTAGAATGAAGCAACAGACTGTAGAATGAAGCAAGAGACTGCAGGATGATGCAAGAGACTGTAGAATGAAGCAAGAGGCTGTAGAATGAAGCAAGAGACTGCAGGATGATGCAAGAGACTGTAGAATGAAGCAAGTGGCTGCAGGATGATGCAAGAGACTGTAGAATGAAGCAAGTGACTGTAGAATGAAGCAAGAGACTGTAGAATGAAGCAAGAGACTGTAGAATGAAGCAAGAGACTGCAGGATGATGCAAGAGACTGTAGAATGAAGCAAGAGGCTGTAGAATGAAGCAAGAGACTGCAGGATGACGCAAGAGACTGTAGAATGAAGCAAGAGGCTGTAGAATGAAGCAAGAGGCTGTAGAATGAAGCAAGAGACTGCAGGATGATGCAAGAGACTGTAGAATGAAGCAAGAGACTGCAGGATGATGCAAGAGACTGTAGAATGAAGCAAGTGGCTGCAGGATGATGCAAGTAGCTGCAGGATGATGCAAGAGACTGTAGAATGAAGCAAGTGGCTGCAGGATGATGCAAGTAGCTGCAGGATGATGCAAGAGACTGTAGAATGAAGCAAGTGGCTGCAGGATGATGCAAGTAGCTGCAGGATGATGCAAGAGACTGTAGAATGAAGCAAGTGGCTGCAGGATGATGCAAGAGGCTGCAGGATTATGCAAGTAGCTGCAGGATGATGCAAGAGACTGTAGAATGAAGCAAGTGGCTGCAGGATGATGAAAGTAGCAGCAGGATGATGCAAGAGACTGTAGAATGAAGCAAGAGGCTGCAGGATGATGCAAATAGCTGCAGGATGATGCAAGTAGCTGCAGGATGATGCAAGTAGCTGCAGGATCATACAAGAGGCTGCAGGATGATGCAAGAGACTGCAGGACGATTCAAGTAGATGCAGGATGATGAATGTAGCTGCAGAATGAAGCAAGAGACTGTAGAATGAAGCAAGAGGCTGCAGGATGATGCAAGAGACTGCAGGACGATGCAAGTAGCTGCAGGATCATGCAAGAGACTGTAGAATGAAGCAAGTAGCTGCAGGATCATGCAAGAGACTGTAGATTGAAGCAAGAGACTGTAGAATGATGCAAGTAGCTGCAGGATGATGCAAGAGACTGTAGAATGAAGCAAGAGACTGTAGATTGAAGCAAGAGACTGTAGAATGATGCAAGTAGCTGCAGGATGATGCAAGAGACTGTAGATTGAAGCAAGAGACTGTAGAATGATGCAAGTAGCTGCAGGATGATGCAAGAGACTGTAGAATGAAGCAAGAGACTGTAGATTGAAGCAAGAGACTGTAGAATGATGCAAGTAGCTGCAGGATGATGCAAGAGACTGTAGAATGAAGTAAGAGACTGTAGAATGAAGCAAGAGACTGTAGAATGAAGTAAGAGACTGTAGATTGAAGCAAGAGACTGTAGAATGATGAAAGTAGCTGCAGAATGATGCAAGAGACTGTAGAATGAAGCAAGAGACTGTAGATTGAAGCAAGAGACTGTAGAATGAAGTAAGAGACTGTAGAATGAAGCAAGAGGCTGCAGGATGATGCAAGAGACTGTAGATTGAAGCAAGAGACTGTAGAATGATGCAAGTAGCTGCAGGATGATGCAAGAGACTGTAGAATGAAGCAAGAGGCTGCAGGACGATGCAAGTAGCTGCAGGATGATGCAAGAGACTGTAGAATGAAGCAAGTGGCTGCAGGATGATGAAAGTAGCTGCGGGATGATGCAAGAGACTGTAGAATGAAGCAAGAGGCTGCAGGACGATGCAAGTAGCTGCAGGATGATGCAAGAGACTGTAGAATGAAGCAAGAGGCTGCAGGATGATGCAAGAGACTGTAGAATGATGCAAGAGGCTGCAGGATGATGAAAGTAGCTGCAGGATGATGCAAGAGACTGTAGAATGAAGTAAGAGACTGTAGAATGAAGCAAGTGGCTGCAGGATGATACAAGTGGCTGCAGGATGATGCAAGAGACTGTAGAATGAAGCAAGAGGCTGCAGGATGATGCAAGAGACTGTAGAATGATGCAAGAGGCTTCAGGATGATACAAGTGGCTGCAGGATGATGCAAGTAGCTGCAGGATGATACAAGTAGCTGCAGGATGATGCAAGAGGCTGCAGGATGATGCAAAGACTGTAGAATGAATGCAAGAGGCTGCAGGATGATAACAAGTGGCTGCAGGATGATGCAAGTAGCTGCAGGAATGATACAAGTGCTGCAGGATGATGCAAGAGGCTGCAGGATGATGAAGTAGCTGCAGGATGATACAAGTGGCTGCAGGATGATGAAGTAGCTGCAGGGATGCAGAGGCTGCAGGATGATGCAAGTAGCTGCAGGATGATGCCAAGAGACTGTAGAATGAAGCAAGTGGCTGCAGGATGATACAAGTGGCTGCAGGATGATGAAAGTAGCTGCAGGATGATACAAGTGGCTGCAGGATGATGCAAGAGGCTGCAGGATGATGAAAAGCTGCAGGATGATGCAAGAGACTGTAGAATGAAGCAGAGGCTGCAGGATTATGCAAGTAGCTGCAGGATGATGAAAGTAGCTGCAGGATGATGCAAGAGACTGTAGATGATGCAAGAGGCTGCAGGATTATGCAAGTAGCTGCAGGATGATGCAAGAGACTGTAGAAAAGCAAGAGGCTGCAGGATGATGCAAATAGCTGCAGGTTGATGCAAGTAGCTGCAGGATGATGCAAGAGACTGTAGAATGAAGCAAGTGGCTGCAGGATGATGCAAGAGACTGTAGAATGAAGCAAGAGACTGTAGAATGAAGCAAGTGACTGTAGAATGAAGCAAGAGACTGTTAGAATGAAGCAACAGACTGTAGAATGAAGCAAGAGACTGCAGGATGATGCAAGAGACTGTAGAATGAAGCAAGAGGCTGTAGAATGAAGCAAGAGACTGCAGGATGATGCAAGAGACTGTAGAATGAAGCAAGTGGCTGCAGGATGATGCAAGAGACTGTAGAATGAAGCAAGTGACTGTAGAATGAAGCAAGAGACTGTAGAATGAAGCAAGAGACTGTAGAATGAAGCAAGAGACTGCAGGATGATGCAAGAGACTGTAGAATGAAGCAAGAGGCTGTAGAATGAAGCAAGAGACTGCAGGATGACGCAAGAGACTGTAGAATGAAGCAAGAGGCTGTAGAATGAAGCAAGAGGCTGTAGAATGAAGCAAGAGACTGCAGGATGATGCAAGAGACTGTAGAATGAAGCAAGAGACTGCAGGATGATGCAAGAGACTGTAGAATGAAGCAAGTGGCTGCAGGATGATGCAAGTAGCTGCAGGATGATGCAAGAGACTGTAGAATGAAGCAAGTGGCTGCAGGATGATGCAAGTAGCTGCAGGATGATGCAAGAGACTGTAGAATGAAGCAAGTGGCTGCAGGATGATGCAAGAGGCTGCAGGATGATGCAAGTAGCTGCAGGATGATGCAAGAGACTGTAGAATGAAGCAAGTGGCTGCAGGATGATGAAAGTAGCAGCAGGATGATGCAAGAGACTGTAGAATGAAGCAAGAGGCTGCAGGATGATGCAAATAGCTGCAGGATGATGCAAGTAGCTGCAGGATGATGCAAGTAGCTGCAGGATCATACAAGAGGCTGCAGGATGATGCAAGAGACTGCAGGACGATTCAAGTAGATGCAGGATGATGAATGTAGCTGCAGAATGAAGCAAGAGACTGTAGAATGAAGCAAGAGGCTGCAGGATGATGCAAGAGACTGCAGGACGATGCAAGTAGCTGCAGGATGATGCAAGAGACTGTAGAATGAAGCAAGAGGCTGCAGGATGATGCAAGAGACTGCAGGACGATGCAAGTAGCTGCAGGATCATGCAAGAGACTGTAGAATGAAGCAAGTAGCTGCAGGATCATGCAAGAGACTGTAGATTGAAGCAAGAGACTGTAGAATGATGCAAGTAGCTGCAGGATGATGCAAGAGACTGTAGAATGAAGCAAGAGACTGTAGAATGAAGCAAGAGGCTGCAGGATGATGCAAGAGACTGTAGATTGAAGCAAGAGACTGTAGAATGATGCAAGTAGCTGCAGGATGATGCAAGAGACTGTAGAATGAAGCAAGAGACTGTAGATTGAAGCAAGAGACTGTAGAATGATGCAAGTAGCTGCAGGATGATGCAAGAGACTGTAGAATGAAGCAAGAGGCTGTAGAATGAAGCAAGAGACTGCAGGATGATGCAAGAGACTGTAGAATGAAGCAAGAGACTGCAGGATGATGCAAGAGACTGTAGAATGAAGCAAGTGGCTGCAGGATGATGCAAGTAGCTGCAGGATGATGCAAGAGACTGTAGAATGAAGCAAGTGGCTGCAGGATGATGCAAGTAGCTGCAGGATGATGCAAGAGACTGTAGAATGAAGCAAGTGGCTGCAGGATGATGCAAGAGGCTGCAGGATTATGCAAGTAGCTGCAGGATGATGCAAGAGACTGTAGAATGAAGCAAGTGGCTGCAGGATGATGAAAGTAGCTGCAGGATGATGCAAGAGACTGTAGAATGAAGCAAGAGGCTGCAGGATGATGCAAGTAGCTGCAGGATGATGCAAGTAGCTGCAGGATGATGCAAGTAGCTGCAGGATGATACAAGAGGCTGCAGGATGATGCAAGAGACTGTAGAATGAAGCAAGAGGCTGCAGGATGATGCAAGAGACTGCAGGACGATGCAAGTAGCTGAGGATCATGCAAGAGACTGTAGAATGAAGCAAGAGGCTGCAGGATGATGCAAGAGACTGCAGGACGATGCAAGTAGCTGCAGGATCATGCAAGAGACTGTAGAATGAAGCAAGTAGCTGCAGGATCATGCAAGAGACTGTAGATTGAAGCAAGAGACTGTAGAATGATGCAAGTAGCTGCAGGATGATGCAAGAGACTGTAGAATGAAGCAAGAGACTGTAGAATGAAGCAAGAGGCTGCAGGATGATGCAAGAGACTGTAGATTGAAGCAAGAGACTGTAGAATGATGCAAGTAGCTGCAGGATGATGCAAGAGACTGTAGAAGCAAGACTGTAGATGAAGCAAGAGACTGTAGAATGATGCAAGTAGCTGCAGGATGATGCAAGAGACTGTAGATTGAAGCAAGAGACTGTAGAATGATGCAAGTAGCTGCAGGATGATGCAAGAGACTGTAGAATGAAGCAAGAGAATGTAGATTGAAGCAAGAGACTGTAGAATGATGCAAGTAGCTGCAGGATGATGCAAGAGACTGTAGAATGAAGTAAGAGACTGTAGAATGAAGCAAGAGACTGTAGAATGAAGTAAGAGACTGTAGATTGAAGCAAGAGACTGTAGAATGATGAAAGTAGCTGCAGAATGATGCAAGAGACTGTAGAATGAAGCAAGAGACTGTAGATTGAAGCAAGAGACTGTAGAATGAAGTAAGAGACTGTAGAATGAAGCAAGAGGCTGCAGGATGATGCAAGAGACTGTAGATTGAAGCAAGAGACTGTAGAATGATGCAAGTAGCTGCAGGATGATGCAAGAGACTGTAGAATGAAGCAAGAGACTGTAGATTGAAGCAAGAGACTGTAGAATGATGCAAGTAGCTGCAGGATGATGCAAGAGACTGTAGAATGAAGTAAGAGACTGTAGAATGAAGCAAGAGACTGTAGATTGAAGCAAGAGACTGTAGAATGAAGCAAGTAGCTGCAGGATGATGAAAGTAGCTGCAGGATGATGCAAGTAGCTGCAGGATGATGCAAGTAGCTGCAGGATGATGCAAGTAGCTGCAGGATGATGCAAGAGACTGTAGAATGAAGCAAGTGGCTGCAGGATGATGCAAGTAGCTGCAGGATGATGCAAGTAGCTGCAGGATGATGCAAGTAGCTGCAGGATGATGCAAGTAGCTGCAGGATGATGCAAGAGACTGTAGAATGAAGCAAGTGGCTGCAGGATGATGCAAGACGCTGCAGGATGATGCAAGAGACTGTAGAATGAAGCAAGTGGCTGCAGGATGATGAAAGTAGCAGCAGGATGATGCAAGTAGCTGCAGGATGATGAAAGTAGCTGCAGGATGATGCAAGTAGCTGCAGGATGATGCAAGAGACTGTAGAATGAAGCAAGAGGCTGCAGGATGATGCAAATAGCTGCAGGATGATGCAAGTAGCTGCAGGATGATGCAAGAGACTGTAGAATGAAGCAAGAGGCTGCAGGATGATGCAAGAGACTGCAGGACGATTCAAGTAGCTGCAGGATGATGAATGTAGCTGCAGAATGAAGCAAGAGACTGTAGAATGAAGCAAGAGGCTGCAGGATGATGCAAGAGACTGCAGGACGATGCAAGTAGCTGCAGGATCATGCAAGAGACTGTAGAATGAAGCAAGAGGCTGCAGGATGATGCAAGAGACTGTAGATTGAAGCAAGAGACTGTAGAATGATGCAAGTAGCTGCAGGATGATGCAAGAGACTGTAGATTGAAGCAAGAGACTGTAGAATGATGCAAGTAGCTGCAGGATGATGCAAGAGACTGTAGAATGAAGCAAGAGACTGTAGAATGAAGCAAGAGACTGTAGATTGAAGCAAGAGACTGTAGAATGATGCAAGTAGCTGCAGGATGATGCAAGAGACTGTAGAATGAAGTAAGAGACTGTAGAATGATGCAAGTAGCTGCAGGATGATGAAAGTAGCTGCAGGATGATGCTAGAGGCTGCAGGATTATGCAAGTAGCTGCAGGATGATGCGAGAGACTGTAGAATGAAGCAAGTGGCTGCAGGACGATGCAAGTAGCTGCAGGATGATGCAAGAGACTGTAGAATGAAGCAAGTGGCTGCAGGATGATGAAAGTAGCTGCGGGATGATGCAAGAGACTGTAGAATGAAGCAAGAGGCTGCAGGACGATGCAAGTAGCTGCAGGATGATGCAAGAGACTGTAGAATGAAGCAAGAGGCTGCAGGATGATGCAAGAGACTGTAGAATGATGCAAGAGGCTGCAGGATGATGAAAGTAGCTGCAGGATGATGCAAGAGACTGTAGAATGAAGTAAGAGACTGTAGAATGAAGCAAGTGGCTGCAGGATGATACAAGTGGCTGCAGGATGATGCAAGAGACTGTAGAATGAAGCAAGAGGCTGCAGGATGATGCAAGAGACTGTAGAATGATGCAAGAGGCTGCAGGATGATACAAGTGGCTGCAGGATGATGCAAGTAGCTGCAGGATGATACAAGTGGCTGCAGGATGATGCAAGAGGCTGCAGGATGATGCAAGAGACTGTAGAATGATGCAAGAGGCTGCAGGATGATACAAGTGGCTGCAGGATGATGCAAGTAGCTGCAGGATGATACAAGTGGCTGCAGGATGATGCAAGAGGCTGCAGGATGATGAAAGTAGCTGCAGGATGATACAAGTGGCTGCAGGATGATGAAAGTAGCTGCAGGATGATGCTAGAGGCTGCAGGATGATGCAAGTAGCTGCAGGATGATGCAAGAGACTGTAGAATGAAGCAAGTGGCTGCAGGATGATACAAGTGGCTGCAGGATGATGAAAGTAGCTGCAGGATGATACAAGTGGCTGCAGGATGATGCAAGAGGCTGCAGGATGATGAAAGTAGCTGCAGGATGATGCAATCAATCAATCAAATTTTATTTGTATAGCACATTTAAGCAGCAAGGCATTTCAAAGTGCTTTACATGATTAAAAAAAACAGAAATAATCAGTGAGAAAACGAGAGACTTAAAAAAAATATTAAAAAAAATTAAAAAAAATAAATAAAAAAAAACAAAAAAAAACATTAGATAATTAAAACGTCGAAAAGAAAGAAGAAGAAATTAAAAACAAGAGACTGCAGGATGATGCAAGAGACTGTAGATTGAAGCAAGAGACTGTAGAATGATGAAAGTAGCTGCAGAATGATGCAAGAGACTGTAGAATGAAGCAAGAGACTGTAGATTGAAGCAAGAGACTGTAGAATGAAGTAAGAGACTGTAGAATGAAGCAAGAGGCTGCAGGATGATGCAAGAGACTGTAGATTGAAGCAAGAGACTGTAGAATGATGCAAGTAGCTGCAGGATGATGCAAGAGACTGTAGAATGAAGCAAGAGACTGTAGATTGAAGCAAGAGACTGTAGAATGATGCAAGTAGCTGCAGGATGATGCAAGAGACTGTAGAATGAAGTAAGAGACTGTAGAATGAAGCAAGAGACTGTAGAATGAAGCAAGAGACTGTAGATTGAAGCAAGAGACTGTAGAATGAAGCAAGTAGCTGCAGGATGATGAAAGTAGCTGCAGGATGATGCAAGTAGCTGCAGGATGATGCAAGTAGCTGCAGGATGATGCAAGTAGCTGCAGGATGATGCAAGAGACTGTAGAATGAAGCAAGTGGCTGCAGGATGATGCAAGTAGCTGCAGGATGATGCAAGTAGCTGCAGGATGATGCAAGTAGCTGCAGGATGATGCAAGTAGCTGCAGGATGATGCAAGAGACTGTAGAATGAAGCAAGTGGCTGCAGGATGATGCAAGACGCTGCAGGATGATGCAAGAGACTGTAGAATGAAGCAAGTGGCTGCAGGATGATGAAAGTAGCAGCAGGATGATGCAAGTAGCTGCAGGATGATGAAAGTAGCTGCAGGATGATGCAAGTAGCTGCAGGATGATGCAAGAGACTGTAGAATGAAGCAAGAGGCTGCAGGATGATGCAAGTAGCTGCAGGATGATGCAAGTAGCTGCAGGATGATGCAAGAGACTGTAGAATGAAGCAAGAGGCTGCAGGATGATGCAAGAGACTGCAGGATGATACAAGTAGCTGCAGGATCATGCAAGAGACTGTAGAATGAAGCATGAGGCTGCAGGATGATGCAAGAGACTGCAGGATGATGCAAGAGACTGCAGGACGATGCAAGTAGCTGCAGGATCATGCAAGAGACTGTAGAATGAAGCAAGAGGCTGCAGGATGATGCAAGAGACTGTAGAATGAAGCAAGAGACTGTAGAATGATGCAAGTAGCTGCAGGATGATGCAAGAGACTGTAGATTGAAGCAAGAGACTGTAGAATGATGCAAGTAGCTGCAGGATGATGCAAGAGACTGTAGAATGAAGCAAGAGACTGTAGAATGAAGCAAGAGACTGTAGATTGAAGCAAGAGACTGTAGAATGATGCAAGTAGCTGCAGGATGATGCAAGAGACTGTAGAATGAAGTAAGAGACTGTAGAATGATGCAAGTAGCTGCAGGATGATGAAAGTAGCTGCAGGATGATGCTAGAGGCTGCAGGATTATGCAAGTAGCTGCAGGATGATGCGAGAGACTGTAGAATGAAGCAAGTGGCTGCAGGACGATGCAAGTAGCTGCAGGATGATGCAAGAGACTGTAGAATGAAGCAAGTGGCTGCAGGATGATGAAAGTAGCTGCGGGATGATGCAAGAGACTGTAGAATGAAGCAAGAGGCTGCAGGACGATGCAAGTAGCTGCAGGATGATGCAAGAGACTGTAGAATGAAGCAAGAGGCTGCAGGATGATGCAAGAGACTGTAGAATGATGCAAGAGGCTGCAGGATGATGAAAGTAGCTGCAGGATGATGCAAGAGACTGTAGAATGAAGTAAGAGACTGTAGAATGAAGCAAGTGGCTGCAGGATGATACAAGTGGCTGCAGGATGATGCAAGAGACTGTAGAATGAAGCAAGAGGCTGCAGGATGATGCAAGAGACTGTAGAATGATGCAAGAGGCTGCAGGATGATACAAGTGGCTGCAGGATGATGCAAGTAGCTGCAGGATGATACAAGTGGCTGCAGGATGATGCAAGAGGCTGCAGGATGATGCAAGAGACTGTAGAATGATGCAAGAGGCTGCAGGATGATACAAGTGGCTGCAGGATGATGCAAGTAGCTGCAGGATGATACAAGTGGCTGCAGGATGATGCAAGAGGCTGCAGGATGATGAAAGTAGCTGCAGGATGATACAAGTGGCTGCAGGATGATGAAAGTAGCTGCAGGATGATGCTAGAGGCTGCAGGATGATGCAAGTAGCTGCAGGATGATGCAAGAGACTGTAGAATGAAGCAAGTGGCTGCAGGATGATACAAGTGGCTGCAGGATGATGAAAGTAGCTGCAGGATGATACAAGTGGCTGCAGGATGATGCAAGAGGCTGCAGGATGATGAAAGTAGCTGCAGGATGATGCAATCAATCAATCAAATTTTATTTGTATAGCACATTTAAGCAGCAAGGCATTTCAAAGTGCTTTACATGATTAAAAAAAACAGAAATAATCAGTGAGAAAACGAGAGACTTAAAAAAAAATTAAAAAAATTTTTAAAAAATAAATAAAAAAAAACAAAAAAAAACATTAGATAATTAAAACGTCGAAAAGAAAGAAGAAGAAATTAAAAACAAGAGACTGCAGGATGATGCAAGAGACTGTAGATTGAAGCAAGAGACTCTAGAATGATGCAAGTAGCTGCAGAATGATGCAATAGACTGTAGAATGAAGCAAGAGACTGTAGATTGAAGCAAGAGACTGTAGTATGATGCAAGTAGCTGCAGGATGATGCAAGAGACTGCAGAATGAAGCAAGAGACTGTAGTATGAAGCAAGTGGCTGCAGGACGATGCAAGTAGCTGCAGGATGATGCAAGAGACTGTAGAATGAAGCAAGAGGCTGCAGGATGATGCAAGAGGCTGCAGGATGATGAAAGTAGCTGCAGGATGATGCAAGAGACTGTAGAATGAAGTAAGAGACTGTAGAATGATGCAAGTAGCTGCAGGATGATGCAAGAGACTGTAGAATGAAGCAAGAGGCTGCAGGATGATGCAAGAGGCTGCAGGATGATGCAAGTAGCTGCAGGATGATGCAAGAGACTGTAGAATGATGCAAGTAGCTGCAGGATGATGCAAGAGACTGTAGAATGAAGCAAGTGGCTGCAGGATGATGCAAGAGACTGTAGAATGATGCAAGAGGCTGCAGGATGATACAAGTGGCTGCAGGATGATGCAAGTAGCTGCAGGATGATACAAGTAGCTGCAGGATGATGCAAGAGGCTGCAGGATGATGCAAGAGACTGTAGAATGATGCAAGAGGCTGCAGGATGATACAAGTGGCTGCAGGATGATGCAAGTAGCTGCAGGATGATACAAGTGGCTGCAGGATGATGCAAGAGGCTGCAGGATGATGAAAGTAGCTGCAGGATGATACAAGTGGCTGCAGGATGATGAAAGTAGCTGCAGGATGATGCAAGAGACTGTAGAATGAAGCAAGTGGCTGCAGGATGATACAAGTGGCTGCAGGATGATGAAAGTAGCTGCAGGATGATACAAGTGGCTGCAGGATGATGCAAGAGGCTGCAGGATGATGAAAGTAGCTGCAGGATGATGCAATCAATCAATCAAATTTTATTTGTATAGCACATTTAAGCAGCAAGGCATTTCAAAGTGCTTTACATGATTAAAAAAAAACAGAAATAATCAGTGAGGAAACGAGAGACTTAAAAAAAATAATTTAAAAAAATTTTAAAAAAAAATTAAAAAAAACAAAAAAAACATTAGATCATTAAAACGTCGAAAAGAAAGAAGAAGAAATTAAAAACAAGAGACTGCAGGATGATGCAAGAGGCTGCAGAATGATGCAAGAGACTGTAGAATGAAGCAAGTAGCTGCAGAATGATGCAAGAGACTGTAGAATGAAGCAAGAGACTGTAGATTGAAGCAAGAGACTGTAGAATGATGCAAGTAGCTGCAGGATGATGCAAGAGACTGCAGAATGAAGTAAGAGACTGTAGAATGAAGCAAGTGGCTGCAGGACGATGCAAGTAGCTGCAGGATGATGCAAGAGACTGTAGAATGAAGCAAGAGGCTGCAGGATGATGCAAGAGACTGTAGAATGATGCAAGAGGCTGCAGGATGATGAAAGTAGCTGCAGGATGATGCAAGAGACTGTAGAATGAAGTAAGAGACTGTAGAATGATGCAAGTAGCTGCAGGATGATGCAAGAGACTGTAGAATGAAGCAAGTGGCTGCAGGATGATGCAAGAGACTGTAGAATGAAGCAGGTGGCTGCAGGATGATACAAGTGGCTGCAGGATGATGCAAGTAGCTGCAGGATGATACAAGTGGCTGCAGGATGATGCAAGAGGCTGCAGGATGATGAAAGTAGCTGCAGGATGATACAAGTGGCTGCAGGATGATGCAAGAGGCTGCAGGATGATGAAAGTAGCTGCAGGATGATGCAATCAATCAATCAAATTTTATTTGTATAGCACATTTAAGCAGCAAGGCATTTCAAAGTGCTTTACATGATTAAAAAAAACAGAAATAATCAGTGAGAAAACGAGAGACTTAAAAAAAATATTAAAAAAAATTAAAAAAAATAAATAAAAAAAAAAAAAAAAACATTAGATAATTAAAACGTCGAAAAGAAAGAAGAAGAAATTAAAAACAAGAGACTGCAGGATGATGCAAGAGACTGTAGAATGAAGCAAGAGACTCTAGAATGATGCAAGTAGCTGCAGAATGATGCAAGAGACTGTAGAATGAAGCAAGAGACTGTAGATTGAAGCAAGAGACTGTAGAATGATGCAAGTAGCTGCAGGATGATGCAAGAGACTGCAGAATGAAGTAAGAGACTGTAGAATGAAGCAAGTGGCTGCAGGACGATGCAAGTAGCTGCAGGATGATGCAAGAGACTGTAGAATGAAGCAAGAGGCTGCAGGATGATGCAAGAGACTGTAGAATGATGCAAGAGGCTGCAGGATGATGAAAGTAGCTGCAGGATGATGCAAGAGACTGTAGAATGAAGTAAGAGACTGTAGAATGATGCAAGTAGCTGCAGGATGATGCAAGAGACTGTAGAATGAAGCAAGTGGCTGCAGGATGATACAAGTGGCTGCAGGATGATGCAAGAGACTGTAGAATGAAGCAAGAGGCTGCAGGATGATGCAAGAGACTGTAGAATGAAGCAAGAGGCTGCAGGATTATGCAAGTAGCTGCAGGATGATGAAAGTAGCTGCAGGATGATGCAAGAGGCTGCAGGATTATGCAAGTAGCTGCAGGATGATGCAAGAGACTGTAGAATGAAGCAAGAGGCTGCAGGATGATGCAAGAGACTGCAGGACGATTCAAGTAGCTGCAGGATGATGAATGTAGCTGCAGAATGAAGCAAGAGACTGTAGAATGAAGCAAGAGGCTGCAGGATGATGCAAGAGACTGCAGGACGATGCAAGTAGCTGCAGGATGATGAATGTAGCTGTAGAATGAAGCAAGAGACTGTAGAATGAAGCAAGAGGCTGCAGGATGATGCAAGAGACTGCAGGACGATGCAAGTAGCTGCAGGATGATGCAAGAGACTGTAGAATGAAGCAAGAGGCTGCAGGATGATGCAAGTAGCTGCAGGATGATGCAAGAGACTGCAGGACGATGCAAGTAGCTGCAGGATGATGAATGTAGCTGCAGAATGAAGCAAGAGACTGTAGAATGAAGCAAGAGGCTGCAGGATTATGCAAGTAGCTGCAGGATGATGAAAGTAGCTGCAGGATGATGCAAGAGGCTGCATAATTATGCAAGTAGCTGCAGGACGATGCAAGAGACTGTAGAATGAAGCAAGATGCTGCAGGATGATGCAAGTAGCTGCAGGATGATGCAAGAGACTGTAGAATGAAGCAAGTGGCTGCAGGATGATGAAAGTAGCTGCAGGATGATGCAAGAGACTGTAGAATGAAGCAAGTGGCTGCAGGATGATGCAAGAGACTGTAGAATGAAGCAAGAGGCTGCAGGATGATGCAAGAGACTGTAGAATGATGCAAGAGGCTGCAGGATGATGCAAGTAGCTGCAGGATGATGCAAGAGACTGTAGAATGAAGCAAGAGGCTGCAGGATGATGAAAGTAGCTGCAGGATGATGCAAGAGACTGTAGAATGAAGCAAGAGGCTGCAGGACGATGCAAGTAGCTGCAGGATGATGCAAGAGACTGTAGAATGAAGCAAGTGGCTGCAGGATGATGAAAGTAGCTGCAGGATGATGCAAGAGACTGTAGAATGAAGCAAGAGGCTGCAGGATTATGCAAGAGACTGCAGGACGATGCAAGTAGCTGCAGGATGATGAAAGTAGCTGCAGTATCATGCAAGAGACTGTAGAATGAAGAAAGTAGCTGCAGGATCATGCAAGAGAGTGTAGAATTAAGCATGAGGCTGCAGGATGATGCAAGAGACTGTAGAATGAAGCAAGTGGCTGCAGGATGATGAAAGTAGCTGCAGGATGATGCAAGAGACTGTAGAATGAAGCAAGTGGCTGCAGGATGATGAAAGTAGCTGCAGGATGATGCAAGAGACTGTAGAATGAAGCAAGTGGCTGCAGGACGATGCAAGTAGCTGCAGGATGATGAATGTAGCTGCATAATGAAGCAAGAGACTGTAGAATGAACAGAGTATTTATAGAACAAGTACTTGATTTCTTTTGATGTGATTTTCTCAATTGGTTGTTTATTTGACCTAGCAAATCTTTGTTTTATTGTAATTTGTTATTATTTATGACTGTTCTGTTTTTCATATTGTTAAATATTGTATTAAAGTTCTATTGTGTGGGGAAAAAAAAGACTTGTTTTTGCCCTTTTCTAGAAGTAAATATATACGGGTCCAAAATGACCCGAAACACCATAGATGTTGCTATATTTGATAATATTAAAGTTAATTTGCAGATTAGTTATTTGAGTTTTTACAAATTAATAAATAACGTGGAAATAAAACTTCAGCCCCTTCATTTATCCCCTTTAGACAAGCTAAATGAAGGAAATCATTCATGCCGTCATAAATTGGCCACCAGTAACATCTAAAAACAGTAGACATGCTCATTGTGTCGCCACTAGGGGGCGGTAAAGCTGCGTCAGTGCAGAGCTTCTGAGAGTGAAACCCTGATATTGGATTCAGCGGGAGAAATGCTGACCTCCTCAGGGCGGAGACGTCTCCTGTGTAGGCAGCGAACAGCAGGTTGATGACAGACTTCACCTGAGGAGACAATCACAGACACCAGGCCCACAAACCGATGGCTTCCGGGTGGAGGACAAACCGCTGCAACATGGCGGAGACGGACTGATGGAGGTGATCCGCCTCAAAATTAACACATTAAACTGTTTGTAAATATGAAAACCAATGAGATCAGTTTTGTTCACCTCTAAATTTAACCTTCTTTTAAGCATTGAAGTTAAAGCAGTAGAGATTAATCTGCAGGATGAACATAAATACTGTATGAAGATGGAAAAATCTAACTTTCTGCGCACTTTAACGGGTCAAACTGCTGAACCGGATGTAAAATCTCACCGTAGACATTTAAAATGGTCATGACGACGTTCTGGATTCCCAGGAGAAACCTGAAACTGGTTTATGAAGTTTCTACTGGTTTAGCAGCTCGTTATAAAACCCAGCTGTCGTAACCATGGAGTCAGGATCCCCAAAGCTAGTTTTAATAAATCTAAAGTGAAATAACAAATCCACGTTTTCCATTTTTGAATTCTCAGATTATTTCCATTTTCTGGTTGAATGAAAATATTTGGATGGTTTGATGTGTGTTTGGGTTTAGGTTGAAACTTGATCACTGCTAGTGGTGTTTGTATGGCTAAATAATTGATCATCAGATTTTGTGTCAATACATTCTAAAGATTTTTAATTCACTCTGGGATGAACATTATAAAGGTGGAGGATCTAATAATTCTGCAGGTTTAACTATTTTGCTTTGAGCTGATATTAATTTTACATAATTAATGACAGTCGAATGACAAATATGTGTCTTGAATGATTCTTGAATAATGACAGATGTTACAAGAAAGAGATCTGAAGATATATTTTAATTTTTCAAAACAGAACCAACCCTGAAATAAAAAATAACTTCCACTTCATTTTTATAGATTCTGAAAGAAAATATCTGGGTTTTGTTTGTGAATACCCTTACAGAAGGAAAATATTACAGTAAATATTTTCTAATATACATTTTCTAATACATTACATTATGCATTTACAATACATGTATTATACAATGTAGTTACTACATTGAAATATATTGCAAAATATACAAATGATGGCCTCTTTCCATATATTACCATTTATAAATCATGAATATACAATGTGTTTATATATTCCAAATTATATGTAATTTTATATTTATATAAATTAACCATCATGTAGTATAATTTATATGGGAAAATGTATTGATGCTATATATGTAGAGATATGGTATTGATTGGACAGATTTCATAAGAAAAATACATAGAAGCAAATGAAATATACATACAGGTATATGGGCAATACATGGTCAACAAATATAGAATAATTTTATGGAAATTTGTGATATGAAATGACAAACTTAAAGTGCTTTTCAGGAGACATTTTACATGAAACCAGTCATTTCCATTCACACACAGACAGGACAGGTAGAGCGGTGATCAAACTAGGAACCCACTGATTGTAAGGTAAACTCCACCATCACCACTAGTGCTTTTGTGGTGATAGTCTGCATCTGTCTTGAATAAATGCTGATTATTGTGACGCTGATACCTCTGTGAGATCTCAGTTCTTTGCGCACAGCATTTTTTGAATCCAGGTATATGTGAGGATATAGTGAGTAAAAGGCAGGAAACAGCATTAGCGCTGAAATGGACAAGAAATCTTTCTCTCAACAGTTGTAATAAACATCATACAATAACTTTCTCTCTTCCATACCCTCTTATTCTGATGACAGCAGTTTAAGTAATGAGAAAATCAAACTAGAGTACACAAATTTATTTTTCTTTATCGTATTTTCCGCACTATAAGGCGCACCTGATTATAAAGCTTATAATAGACGCTGCAGTAGAGGCTGGAGTTATGTTATGCATCCACTAGATGGAGCTGCACTAAAGGGAATGTCAACAAAACAGTCCGACTCCGGTGCCTCAACAGATTCTAAACAGCTGGAATGAAACGTTGAGTCAGGAGTTGCTGTGTGATGCGGTGAAAGTGGAGCTGGTAATATTCCTCCTCAGGTATCTCCAGACACTGATGTTGCCGCTGACTTGGATGGTCTGTTATGCACCCATAACAGGTTCTTTCAGGTGTTTCAAACAGGTTATGTTGAATAAATGGAGCAGAGCTGTTTTTACAGCATTGATGAGGGTAGATGACATCCACCCATCAACTTCATCTTGATGTGAAACTGGAGAAGCTGGAGGGATCAGTGGACATCTGGAGTAGCCCCTGGCTTGCTCTGCTGCTGCTGCTGGCTGAGGGGTGACAGGAAGTGGTGCATTCTCTGTACCATAATCTAGCATGGTAGGCATTAAAAAATTGTAGGAGACATCGCTGGAGAAGAGGCAGAAGAGGAGTACAAGACTGGAGAAGGTGGATGATATGGGCCCATGTTGTATCCTCCAGGAGACACAGGAGAGAACAGGCTTTCTGTAGATTGACGGGATTCATCCCAGCACGGGCTCCACATTACCGGGTTATATATGCACTAAGGGGGTGTGTCTTCAACAACCACTCCCATAGGGGTGGGACTGTCCTCAGAAGAGGGTGGGTTCAAGTAAGAGAACAGGAAGTTACATTTTTTCTTTTCAGTGATAACATCTCGCACCAAGAACGAGAGTTTCGAAACAGGTCAGAAATACGATCCCCAACTTCCAGCATTTTATGAGTCCAGAAATCAAACGGTAGAGCCAGCATGAATACACCAACATCTATACTGATAGCCTCCAAGACAAACAAGTCTGGTAACATTGGTTAGTCATTCTTTCGTCTGCTTGCTCGTAGAGTCCAGTGACCGGTTGTAGTACTCCTCGACTCCCATTTTGCACTGAAGAGAATAGCTCCCCTAGCTATTTCATCATCGGCCGGGAAACACCGGTTTATGCCATGCTTTGTTATTTAATTATCGATCGGATGTATTCTGGTACGCTTTGCAGGACAAGAGCTGAACAGGTGTCTGTACTGCTCATCATGTTCATGCTCCATGACTGAATCATTGGGACCATTGAAGGAAGGGATTGCAAGCCTTAAGACAGCCCAATCATTAGAGGTGAGGCTGCATGTAGCGGTTAGCAGGGCTAGTTCTTCATCTTTATCCAGTTGGTACAGGTAAAGCTCCTACTGTTTTTCTCCTACTTCATACTGAAAAACATGCCCAAAAGATCCCCATAATCCGTGTGGCTCCAAAGACCAGTCTTATTTCAGTTTATGAAATGTCAATGGTCTCTGCACCCGACACACATAAAATGTAGATTTCTTAGGAGCGTCCTCAAGGACGAGGTTAGTACTCAGAGATTGAGACTGGGATCTCACACAGAATAGAAGATCCCCTCATTGAGAGCCCTCTTGACGCAGTGGCTGGAGCGGGTGCATCAGACGCAGAGCACGGCTTGTCAGGGTTATCCTCTGCAATGGCTGAATCCAGGTACACAGATATTGGGATTTCATATACAAGAGGTGGTGCAGATGAGGATGGTCCCTGATCCTCAGTAAGAGGATGAATTCGTGGAGCTCCATACATTGCTTGACTCTCCTGTTGAAAATGCTACAAGTAGAGTGCTGTATTCTGTAACCCTATTTATAGCAGTAAAATTGCTGCTGGAGTTCTGACTAAAACCAGGAAGACAGAGCACATTACCCAGTCCTTCACAGGGCCAGCGCACAGTAATATGGAGCCTGAGGCAGAGTCTGATTGAGGGGCCCCTCTTCTAAAACACCAGCACCTCTAAGAGTGTTTAAATGCAGATTTGGTGAAATCTGGGAGAGGAGCCAGTTTAATTGGCCAAACTAAAACTGGTGATTGGCTCTTATTTGCTGAGATGTATTTCTGAACAAACCGATAAACAAATGGTAACATTTTAGATCTATGGTCGGTATTAAAAATCCAGGCATTTATAGGGGCTCCTGAAGGTCTGGAGGCCCTAACAGCTGCTGAATTTGCTTTGATTGTAGTGAAATTTGGTAAATATCTTCAGGATGACACCATGAGATGGTGCTGTGAGTCTGGTCATGATGGTCAAACTGGGTTTAGCTCTAAATTTTAATCTATGGAAAATTTCACTACAAATCACAAAAAAAATGTCGAAACATTCAAGATATGTTCTGTTAGGAAGTATAAAAGTTATGACCCAAACTCACAGTTCTTTATGAAGGCGTTTCTATTTATGGAGTTTGTAAGTTATGCTGGCTGCAACAGCTTTAACTCTGTTTGGTCAGAAGTCTTGAAATTTGGCACATTTTACATATTTAATTATTAGTTATTAGTTTAATTATGTCATAAAAATAGATAACTATATATGAGAAGCCTTTTTTATTTTGAAAAAGTTTTAGACTTTCCAATTGAGATATGTAGGTGGTTGTTGGACATAACAGTCAACTGGTAATATTTTGAGATTTATTTTATCCATCCATTTTCTAACACCCTTGTCCCTCAGTGGGGTCAGGAGGTGCTGGTGCCTCTCCAGCTAACGCACCGGGCAAGAGGCTACCTGTCCTGGCTACCTGGATAGGTAGCCAGTCTGTCGCAGGGCAACACAGAGACACACAACCATGCACACACACACTCACACCTAGGGACAATTTGGAGAGGCCAATTAACCTGACAGTCATGTTTTTGGACTGTGGGAGGAAACCGGAGTACCTGGAGAAAACCCACCATGCACAGGGAGAACATGGAGACTCCATGCAGAAAGACCGGGAATCGAACCCAGAACCTTCTTGCTGCAAGGCAACAGCTCTACCAACTGCGCCACATTTGTTTTATCTGTTTTGAATGTTCAATCGGATTCTGAATACAGTTGAAACCAGATATTTACATACAGCAAATAAAAAGACACAAACATTTTTTCCACTGTCTGAAGTTAAATCTAACATTAAATCCATTTGTAGATTTTAAAATCTGATATTTTAGTCATTTTGTGTTATGAATTTTTTCTGAATCTATTAATTTGATTCGGTGTGACATAAATGCACATTATTGAAAATGTGTATTTGATCATCTGAGAATATTTTAGTACTTATTGCTGAAAAATGTATTTTTTATAGAATTTATTACATTATGCCTGCATTGGGTTAAATGGAGGTTAGAGATATTTTTAAAAATCAAAATTATGATGATACTGCTGACAAATTATGGATTTTTAAATTAATAAAAAATGTTTTAATTTATTTGGGTAATTACATTTTGAATTCAAGATTTAAATTTTCTATTGAAAACCATTACATGTAGGAACAAAGAAGTTTGAATTTGTAAATAAACTTACCGTATCAACACTTCACCTCTGACCTTTGAAAAGTAGTTCAATAACCCATTTCAGTCAGGGGATTGTGTCATTGGAAAAATATAATTTTACCAAAGAACATTTTTAAAACAACATAGTAGAAACATTATTTTTATTTATTTATTTAAAAAGCTGAATATATTCTTAAAAATAAATCCAATTGAAAACATTTTTGAAACCTTATTTCAGAAATTGCAACTTATTTAAAATTTACTCAAGTTAATCATTTTTCACCTGGGTAGATAAATATAAACTATCCAGAAATGTGCAGTTCTAGGCAAACCGAATTATTGCGAAACAGCAATAAATATTTTCTGTAAAGTTTTGTGAAGTGTAGAAATCTCATGTCGTAAATTATATATAAACCCACAAGTCTGAGAAACATGCAGATGGAGAAACACAGCGGTGGAAAATGAAGTGTTTTTTTAGTGATGCAGCTTAAGGTGAAGGTCAGTTTCACCGTCCAGTTTTATTTCTTTTATTTTCACATTTTCCTCTTCAGTCTCTTAGTTTTCTGGTCTCCTCCCACTTCTCCACCAGGGGGCAGTGTTGCTTTATCTTTAAGCCTCCATTCTTCATCTCTCGGCCTCGTTTCCGTCTCTTCACGCATCACTTCCTCCCAACAGGCCCATCAGCGGTGAGCGGGGTTGTCCTCTGACTGATGACGCAGGACGTCCCGCTGCTGTGGACACTCAAAGACTGAAGTCAGAGGGAATGCACACACACACACACACACACACACACACACACACACACACACACACACACACACACACACACACACACACACACACTGAAAGCTCGCCTCAGCATCAACAGCTGCTCTAAACCTTCTGGACCTGCAGTCGATACGTCCATGTTCCCACAGCAACATACGGAGACACAAACATGTCGAGTTTCTTTACATCACAATACAAAAGCTGCTGGAAAATTACTGGGAAGGAAAACATTTTCAGACGGATTTGTAGATCTTCTGCAGGGTTCTGTTCAAAGATCGTCCACTGGTCCATAGATCGACGGTTCAATCAGAAACTAAATCCTGAAACCTTTAGATGGGTCCCAATAGTCCATCACACCTGGAGAAAATGACTGAATCAGTTCAGAGTCCAGCTGGTGACCCGGATCTGCTGATGCAGCTGTTGAAGCAGAAACACAGTTAAAGGTTCCAGGACATTCAGCCGGCTGCCCTCATACCCCTAACCTGGGGTAAATGCTTTGCCCCGGGGCACATCGACAGACTGTCCAACAGGATCTCAACCCACATCTTCTGTCCTGTGGCACAACGGGTTCCTGTTCAATACGGCAGAAAGTTAAAATCATTTTATACGTTTTTACCTCTGCTGTTGAATCTGTTTATTATTTTAAAATAAATTATTTAAAACTATTATAAAGCTCAGCTGTGAGTCTTGGCTTCATTTGGAAGCTGTTTCTGTTCACACTTGGATAAATGAAGGCTGTGATTGGTTACAAATCAGATCAAACCATTTTGGAGTCCAGTAAATCCAGACTGATCCTGGTCGGCGTATGAAACGTTACGGACTACGAGGACGGAGGACGACTCCTGGGCCGTTAGTCATCAGGTTGTTTTGTATTAAGTTCACATAAAACTGTGACCCGGTTTCAAACTGTGGACTGGACCAGACAACCGGGGGAAAGGGGCGGGGCTTGATCAGGTGACCCGCCAACTGGAGCACATGAAACGGCTGAACTGGGAGCTGGACCAGTTCAGCTGAGGACGGATCAGAAAGACATGAAGGTCATCAGGTCATCAGAGAAACTGGACCTGATCTGCTGGGATGGAAACATGAAACATGAATCCATGAATGACTGAGAGGCTCTGAGGATAAAAACACTAAAAATAAAGTCTGGTTGCATCAGTGAGGCGACAGGATGCAGGGCAAGTTACTGACCTTTGACCTCCAGAGGGACGTAATCAAACAGGATCAGGGGATGAAAATAGAAAAAAAAATTAATCTGATCCAGAGAACAAACTGAAAATGTTTCAAACAGATTATTGAAACATCGCATTAAATTAAAAATCTGACATGGAAAAGATATTTATCATGTTAGAGATCAGTGGAGTCCATCTTTAATCACAGGGTCGAAAATTTATCATTAATAAAATAAAATGTATTTAATGTGCTTTAATGCAGCATGAAATATCTTATTATTCAAATAAAGTTTGATATTCTTTGTCAGATGACGAGTTCATCAGCTTCTGGATCCAAAGATTATAAAGAATCTGAGCCTTTAAGAGGAAAGAGTCGCTTTACAAACAAAGAAATGTACTTTATGTTCGATAGAGATTATGAGCTATATTTAGATCACTTTAATAAAGTTATTAAATTAATAATAAATTAAAAATTCTCCATCTGCATGAAACTCCACTGAGGTTCTGGAGACCAAATTTTCATCACACTAGACCACAAATGGCCCCCGGGCCACACTTTGGACATCCCTGTTACAGATGATGGAAACTCTGCAGCTCACCAACAGCAGGAAGCATTAAGCTGCTGCTGCAGCATCTTTCTGCTGCTGCATCATCTTTCTGCTGCATCATCTTTCTGCTGCTGCATCATCTTTCTGCTGCATCATCATCTTTCCGCTGCTGCATCATCTTTCTGCTGCTGCATCATCTTTCCGCTGCTGCATCATCTTTCTGCTGCATCATCATCTTTCTGCTGCAGCATCATCTTTCTGCTGCATCATCATCTTTCTGCTGCAGCAGCATCATCTTCCTCTCGCCCTCATGCAGATCGTCCTCCAGCTGTTTGTTGTTTTTGTCCCAGCAGAGGAAGGAAGTTTCTCCTCTGAATGTTTGGACGTGTTGAACCCGAGTCATGAAGGAAGCAGCTGGAGAAGCTTTCAGCTCTGAGGACGGAAACGTTTGGATGTTGGTTCAGACTGAGAGGAGCTGAAAACGCTGCTGTTATCCAACTGGTGGCGCCGGTCCAAACGGCTGACACACTTCACGTCCTCTTTCTGTCTGACTCACAAAGACACGATTCTCACTGGAAACACAACAAATGATGTCTTAGAGAGGAAACGGTCACAAGCTCCAGTTTACTGCTGGGAATGAGACGGAGCCGCTGGACTGAACTGGACCAGGAGCATCAGAACCAGCTGGCCTCCCATTCAGGCCCACTCAGCTGCATGACTTCAGTTATTCCATTACGTCTGAACAGAAACAGCTCATTGTCCTGACCCGGACCCCGACCCGGGTCCCGGGTCAGGCTGAGTCTGCAGGCCCAAAACCAACAGCTTCAGAAAAATGTTTCACAATCATTAGAAACTAATTTAACTGCATCAAATGGGCCCAGAGAGACTCTATAACTGTAAATGTTAAAATGATCTTTAAGTTTCTGATTAATGTCATTTTTACAATCTGAAGGTTTTCATTAGAAACTGGACCAAATGGAGCGTGAATATTAGAGATGATAATAAAATAATAATAATAATGTTAAAGCACAAAGCAGAACATCTAGAAACATAAATCTATAATCTAGAGCCAGGAGGCAACAGTAACTGGTGGAAACAACCTGGAGGTCGGGCTTCCTTTATGAAAACTGGACCGGGATGTAAGAACCCGACCAGAACCCAGACGGTCCCACCGGTACCCTGGCCTCCTTTCCTCGGGTTTACAGTGAAGACATGCAGGCAGGAGCAGCTTCAGTGACGACCAGAGGCAGCGACTTCAGAACCTTCTATGGTTCTGTTCAGAGTGTAAACAGAACTGAGCTGGTTTACTCTTCTGTTGGCAGCGGGTCGGATTCCTGGAGCGAGGAAGAGGAGAACCTTCATCAGTCCAGTCCAAGCGCAGCTCCTGCTGAGGAGTCGGCTGAAGAAGTGCATGATGGGACGGAGTTGCAGACGTTTAGCGCTGAAGAGAAGAAAAACTGAATCAGGATCAGGATTTCCTCCTGATCCTGATCCAGATCAGAGATGTTGGGTTTTCACTGTTAGTAAAAACTTTCAGAGTTCATGTTTATCATTTTAAAAGGAGGCAGAAAGGAATCTAAAAATGATCTGGATGACATTTCTGTTGTTCTAATTTATTCCTGGCCTCCATCTGAGCTGCAAAAAGCCCAGATTTCTTCACCTTCAGTCGTCTTCATGCAGCCTGGCGAAGGTGGAGGAGGACTTCTCAGTAAGCTGGTGATGCATTCGGACGCAGCAGGAAAAGGAGGCGATCTGGACAAAGTCCACCTGGACTCCGTCCAGCTGGCCGGCGGCTCAGACAGACGGCCGGAGGAATGAAGACAGAAAAGAAAGGAGGAAACTCAGGAATTTCCTCCGTTTTCTGCTGACTGGCAGCTGGAAATAAAACATGAGGTTTTATCCGAAACCTGTCAGGATGTGTGTGTGTGTGTGTGTGTGTGTGTGTGTGTGTGTGTGGTGTGTGTGTGTGTGTGTGTGTGTGTGTGTGTGTGTGTGTGTGTGTGTGTAGACGCAGACAGCCAATAGAGAAATGAATTTAAAAAATGTAATTAAAAATCACAACAAGGTCATGATCAAAATGATAAAGAACCAAAACACAAATGCCAGCGATCAGTCAGACGGTTCAGGGAACATTTCAGATGAAAGCACCTACATTTGTAACAAATCAGGACTTTCATGCTTTCATTTTAAATAATAATTTCATAAATTTTAAGGCATTAAAAAGTTTGAGCAATTACCTGAATTTAGGTTTTTGCATACAGAAGTCAGGAACCAGAACCGTTTTATTGTCATGTTTCTGCTACATGTGCTAACATGCGCTAACATGCTAACATCCGCGGTGGAAGCTGCTTCTCTCGACCCCAGGGGGGATCATTTCTGCTTCTAATCGATCTGATTGGATGCTGGAAAACGACTGTTGAATTAAAATGAGTTAGCTTATTAGCAGAGCTATTCAAGCCAAAAATAGCATCTCAATGCTAACGTGTAGCAGCAGAACAGATGCTAACGCTAATGCTAACAACCACAGTTCACATAAAAGAATTTGATGAGATTTTCAATTATAATTGTGATTAATTATGAACTACCTCACATCTGACTTGATCAAAACATTTAATCGAGTCCAACCTCTAGGTTTTATTCATTTGGGTTGGAAACATTTAATTTCCAGCTGATATTTTGTTCAGTCTGGTGAAAAGGGAAGGAAAGATGTAAAAGGAAGGTTTTATAAGGAAGTTCAAAATGTTTTATTGCAAACTGAATAAAACTGAAAAGAGCAACAAAGATAAAATCACCTTTAAACCAAACAGAGACAATTAAACAGAAACCTTAGATACTGAGTTAGAGATGAAAGCAGAACCAAATCTTAGTGGAATAATTGGTGATAAAATAAAACATAAATTCACTGCATGTGGCCTTTCTGTGCTAAATCAAACAGAATAAATTATTCAGATTATTGATGAAGGTATTTTGATGATATACTTACAAAATTAAACATCTTTAGTAACCAAAAACCAGTAACAGAGACAATTTAGAGCCATTATTTCTGAGTGCGTGTCAAAGCTGACGGATCAGATTAATGAACAGGAAGTAACTGCTGGACGGTTCGGCTTACATCTCCTCGCCCACACAAGCTGTGCTTCAGTCCGCTGAGGCTCTTTAACGGGTCGAACCTGTGATGGGTCCCGACTGTAAACTGGGATAAAAACAGCAGCAGAGTCAGAGGAGGAGGAGCAGCAAGATGAAGAGCTGTTTACTCAGAGCGCTCAGTGATTCACCGCAGAGCGGATAAACTGACCTCTGAACATAAACCAGGCCTCTGACTCCACAGCCTGGATTAAACAAACCTTCCTCCATCAACACTTCTTCTCTTTCTCCGTCTCTAAACCTGCAGCAGGCGGGATCCAGTTATGAAACTGGTAGATTCACCTGCTGGGGAAACACCAACCCATGTTCACACGTTTGATTCCCACAACTGAAGAAGAAGGATGGGATTCAGATAAAAAGCTCCATTTATTTATTTATTTATACGCAAATCAACCTCATGACCTCTGACCTTGTGGCATTCCAGGCCTTCAGCTTGAGTTCAGATCTTTTTTTGTATTCCAGTAGAGAAACTAACTTTGAATGACCTGGAGGAACCACAGGCTGGAACAACGCTAACCTCGTTTCCTAACTTCTCCAAACAGCAACGTGTGGCAGTAGAGGAAAACACTTTTCAGGTTCAGATTTATTTCACTTTCTAAAAGTGTCACATCAGGTAGAAAATAAGAAAGATAAAAATCAACCTCAGAGGGTTAATGTGGTAGTTTTGTCCTCTCAGTCTGTGATGCTGTGATACAGAAAAGATGAAACATCAGCATCTAACAGGAAGGTTTATTATCCTTCTGTGTAATGAACATACTCCATATACAAAACTACAATACTGCAGGTATCACTCAGTAACTGCAGTAGATAACCCTTAGATTGAGTTAATCACTAATGGTTATGATAAACCTGTATTTTTTAATGAAATTGTATTTTATGAAGTGACTAAATCTATACACAGAAGGCTTTTGAATCTCTGAACATGTTATTTTTCTAGTTAGTTTCTAACTATCAAAATAAAAATCTATAATTTTTTTAACTACTTTAATAGCTTTTACAATTTTTATTCTGCTCAAATAAAATCTACTTTAATATTAAAGCATTTTAGATGTTAACTATCCATCAATTTAACATAATTAACAGTTTTTTATTCTCTCATGAAAAAGCTTCAACACTGAAAAGGTGTAATGCTCCTTTAATGCTGTGCGCGCCATCTTTTACTCACGGAAGGTGATAACAATATGGTTTCTTGGGTTTGTACAATAACCCATAAAAATATCAAATTTAAATATAAAGAAACCAAAACAAAGTCCTTTGTGTGAGAACAATTTCAAAAAGTTTAAAATACATCCAGTTCAAAGTGAATTCAGCAGTTCTTCAGCCGTTTCTCAGCTAGTAAACAGTTAGCTGTTTACTAGCTAGCTGTTAGCATGAATTAGCCTCCAGAAATATGTCCCGTTTTCTACTCAGTGTTAATCACAAACTGCATAACGTGACTCATTAGTTCACTTCTGATTCAATAGCTGTTTCAACTCCAAAAGGTAAATATTATACATGCAGCAAAATACATTTTTACTGACATGTGATGCAGAAAACTCGACACAGGATGAGTTTCTATTAGCATCTAACAGGAAAGTTTTTTCTTCTTCTATGGCCCAACCTTCTCTACGTGACAGATGCCCCCTAGTGGCTCTATGTGGAATCGTTAAAGTTAAGATTATTCAGGTCTGAATAACTGATTTCATTCCTTTTCATTTTTAATGGATGTTTTAGTGAAAATATCTACGATCTGTGGATTATATATTATTAATAAAAAGCCAGTTTATTACTTATCACAACCAAATCTGATAATTATTCTCGTCACTTGGGATAAATTTAAAGAAATAAAGTTCCTAACTTTCTAACTTCCTGCCTGTAATTTTCCCCAGAGCTGATTTGTGTGGCTGGAGGCTCGGCGGTGAAATCACCTCCAGCTTCATGTTTCATCCTGAGTTTTAAAAGCCCAGAGTGAAAACTGAAGGCGTGAGTTTCTGTTGCGCCACACGTTGAGCCGTTTCTCAGGCCGTGCCAACATTCCTGCCGTTCCTCTGCGGCTTTACGGCAGCTTGTCTCTGAGCTGAGGGTGAGTTTAATGAGCCTGCAGCCAATTTATGAAGACAGCTCCAGCACAAAATGTTTCTGAAACTGATAGAAAAAGCTCTGAAGCAGCATTCCTTTACAACACTGAACAACAGCTGCTCGTAAAATGAACAGCTTCATGTTAGAAACACGTCAGATGAAGAAAGAAATCATTAGTTAATAAAAGAAACGAGGAATAAATAGAAACAGATATCTATTATTGGATTATTTACAATAACGTGTCAGTGATGTAAAACCTTAAACATCAGAGTGAAGTTAAATTGGAAAACTTTGGGGTTTTTATGGTTCTGTTGAAGAAGATGAGTAAACGGATGCTGAAGTAATAAAAAGGGAAGGAAGTAAAAGACGGGCAGTTTGTCAGTCGTTTCATCACAGGAGGTTCGCCTTCATCTGATTAAACGCTTTGTGAGCTCAGGGTGTGTTTCTATGGGCCTAAATGACTCAGGATCTGTTGTTTGTAACGGTGTTTCTATCTGACAGAGGCTTTTACAGGCCAAACCTCACTTTAAACTGCTGCTGTTGTGTTTGTCGACATGGAAACTATCGAGGTCATAGTTCAAACTTGATCACACTCTGTTATCAGATCCGTCACCCTGGTTAATAAAGCTGATAATATTTCTAACATGGTCAGGGTCAGGGTTAGGGTTAGGGTCAGGGTCAGGGTCAGGGTCAGGGTTAGGGTTAGGGTCAGGGTCAGGGTGAGGGTCAGGACCACTGACTGCAGTTAGTTTCTGTAGTTTGGGTCTCATCTGACTGATTTTATGTGTTTCAATCATTTTTTTAACCAGGTAAATTAAATAAGTTAAGAAATTTGCCTGGCAAAAGGAGGAGGAGAGCAGGTTTAACATAAAAATACTGAGTTACACAAATTAGACAATAAAATATGAAAATCAATAAACAAGAAGTTAGTTATGTTTTAAACCACGTTTATATTATCTTTCGACTGAACTAACAGTAGTTTAGAACAGAACTAACTAAACTAACTAACTAAAATTATTCCAGTATTAAACCAAAACTAATTCAGTTTCAGGCTAAAACAACATAGTTTCTTCAAAGCTCTGCCTGATAAAAATCACATCTTTCTCAGATAACTCTGTGTTAGTTAAGTCTTGGTTTAACTTGGTTTGTTTAGATAGAAAGTTCCTTAGACTGTAAAATATTTTAATTTAACAAACCAAAAGATGAGCCAGTTAACTTTACTGATCTGATTTAACTCTAGTTTAGTTTACAGGATGTTATAAAGTTTAAACAGTTCAAACTATTCCAGTCTTTCTAATAAATTGTAACAGCTCTCTCTTAAAATGTTTGGATTTTCAAATGAAGATCTTTCTGTTTATAGACTCTTTATTTGTCTTATTATTTTTCATTTCATTTTACATTTCGTTTTAATATCTGAAACACAATCCAACACATTTTTATGTCCGTCAGTAGAAATACTAATTAGAAGTTTTATATGGAAGAAGTAACTGTTTAATATGAAAAAAGATAATTAATTACTAAGATACTAGAAACAAAGAGACACTAAAACATGTTTAACAGATGATGTCAGAGTTTATTTCTGGTTTTCACACCTTCAGGTTAAAATGATAAAGTTGCGTTTGGTGAAAACCTACAAATGAAATGTTCGAAAATATGAAAGACACAAAAAAAGATTATTTTGAGGAAATAATATTGTAATTGTTTAGATAAATCTTCATGCTGGTTGTCATGAACATGGATTATTGATCTTAAATCAAAGAACTGTAACTGATGATTATTTTACAGATTCGGGTTGTGAAGCGGATCCAGTCTCTGCTGTCGTCCTGCTGGGCTTGTTCCTCTGCATGACATCACCGTTGGTCTTTTGTTGTACGGTATGTACATTCACACCGCAGGTATGCTTGTTTTTGTTTCCGTGTGAATGAATGCAGAAGGTGTCCTCCCTCCTGATTGGCTGCGGTTTGTGTGTCGCTGTGTTGCATCGTGGGAAATTCGAACGAAGCTTCGCAGAACAGGATGAGGGAACGGCTCCACCTGCCCGGCCTCTGGGTGTTCCCTCCAACACAAATACCTCAAACACTTCAAACATCCTGCAGGTTTGAAGGCGCGACATGAAAGATGTTAAAAATAACTCAGCCAGGCTTTGAAAGGATTTTCATCTGACAAGTCTTTAAAAAATTAGAAACATCTGCAGAATTAGACTTTTAGGAAACCAGAATTTATGTTCTAACATGAAAGTTTTACTCATTAGTGCATGAATGCGACAGAGTTATTATCCCTGTTTTTAGCCAAAAACAGGTTTGCACCAATTCCACAAAGTTATTTTAGGAGTTTGTTTAAGGGAGAAAGGTCACATAAATCATCAGAAGCTTTAAACATGTGATAAGTGTCTGCCGCACGGTTCAGATATGTGCTTCATCAGTGTGAAGTTTTCCCGTAATGCTGCTCTGGATTTCCCAAACAAAGTCAGAAGTTAATGGATTATTGGAAACATGTTTCTGCCTCTATCAGCAGAGGTCCCATTCAACCCGGTCCAGTCCGACCGTTTCTCCTTTTCAACCAAGAACTGGGAATTTTCCCTCAAAACCAATCAGCAACTTTTTAAGCTGTTTATGTTGAAATGTGATGGATTTTCAGCTTTCTGTGATTTACACGTCACTGTGAGTGAAAGTTTTTATGTTCTGCTTCCTCTCTGAAAAAGAAGAGGAATCTCAGCTGAAAACCTTCCTCCTCCCAACCCGTTAGACTCCCGGTTCCTCCAGTTCTCCCGGGGTTCCCTCGGCTCCCCCGGCGGCTCCCCCGGGCCCCCAGCTGAACCCTCTCAGGTTTCATCTCCACTCGCCCGTCAGAGCTGGATGTTTCTCATGCTTCCTGCCTGCAGTGATTCAGAGGAAAAGGGGCGGAGTCAATGATTATGCAACAGCAAAAACTTTCTTACCCTTTTCCTTCATCTTTAAGGACTTTATTCCCAATTATCTGTTTGTTCAAATCTTGTCTTATTTTGTTTAATGATAAAAAACATGGAAAGAGTTTTGTTACAACTGATTATTTATCATCAGTGCCTCAAACAAAACAAGCAAAAGGAAAAGCAGGAATGTGTTGATGTGGAGATTCCAGGTTTATTTTCACACAAGAAGGAAAAATATCAGCAACAATCCAACAGAAGCAATTCTGCCTGTCAGCCTAAGAAGATCTGAAGTTCATTATTTACCAGATAGAGAGATTATTTTAGAGTTAAAAATAAAAAAATCAGATACCAATTTCCCCAGGACTGAACTTCTTATTTAACTCCAAAGTTAAAGTGTTTAATACTCAGGAAAGAGGAAGAAACATTTTCCCAAAACCTTCCCTCTCCAACTCCACAGGCCTCAGCTGACAAGTTAAACTGTCAGGATCTTGGGTTGTGGTTGTTTTTGTCTGGGTTTATAGTTTTGATATTTTTGTTATCGTCTGATAATCTAGAAAACTCTGTCTGATTAGGGACCAACATGGCAGCAGCTCCACCTGCAGCTGCTGTGGTTCTTTCTGCTCTGAGTTAATCCAACCTGTTCCCCTCCTCGCCTGTAGGGGCGCTGCACCAAGAGCCACTGAAAGAAATGACGCAAAAACGTTTCTGTTTTACGTTAGATCAGTCTGCTCTGAGTTATTTTAGTTAGATGATGTAGTTTATTTCTTGTGTTTCTTTCTCTACATTTTCTCCTGTTGGAGTCTCTGCCTCTCCCTCAGTCTGCCTCCGGCTCTCCTCTCACAGCTACTGTCGGTTTGGTCCTGGTCTGTGGTTCCAGCCGTCAAACTCCCAGTTTTTCACCGTCTCTCTTTCACTCACTCCTCACTGGCTTCACTGCTCCCTGTTTGGTTCCTGCTCTCTCTCATTTTGTTCTCCTCATGTTTGTAAGTTCTCGTTTTATTCATTAAAATCTCCATCATCCCCTCTCAACCTTTGGTCCAACTTCTACTACACATCATGACATAAACGTAGAATAAAATCTCACATGTTCTACAGAAAACTATCAGAAGAGGTACATTTTCTGTGAATCCTGAGCCGAGACTAGAAGGAGCTCACTGAGGTTCGTTTGGACGAGTTGAAGGAGAAAAACTTCTTCTCTCCAAAACGATGACTTGGTTTTACGAAGCTGGATCACAAAGGTTGGATGTTTATGCTGTTATCCTATAGAAGAAAATGTAATAAACAAACAGTTTTTTTATTTATGACATGATAAAATCCAGTGTTTTTAAACCTCCCTCTGTAAGCAGCTTTGTGAAAATGCTGCGTCATCAGTTTCCTGGCCTGACTTCACCTCCAGGTTTCTACCTGAACACGTCTCAACCTGATTCACTCTGGCTCTGCTGAGTCTGAGAAACGCCGGATCTTCACACTTCAAGGAAAAGTCATTCACGGATCCATGAAAAGATTCCCTGCTGCAGCTTCCGGAGGGAGGCGTGTTGCTGTTTACGGGGCAGATGAAGCTCCTGCTGAGTGTTTGGAGAGGCTGCTGGCTGTTTGAACGGCTCGCATGCGATGAGTGGGAGGACGGCGGCCATGAGCTCACCCCTCTGATTCTCACTCAAACATTCCCAGGTTTCCTCCAGTGATGCACGGAGTCCCTGCAGCTGCAGGTTTCTGACACGTGAGGAGGGACGGTTCTGACCCGCACGACGCTGAGCTGAGTCAGACGGTCCAATGCAACAACCAGGGAACAGAAAACGTCCCTAAAAGGTTAAATATGAGCTCATGATGCTGCAGACACAGACCTGAACTCACAGCCTGATGAAACTCTGAATCAGTCTGGATCTACAGTCTGTATTTATTTATAAATCTGATGATTTATAATGATTTATTCTTGGACCTTAAAGGTCTAATCTGCAGAATGAAGAATAAAAGGTAAATATTTCCCCTGACGTCAGAACTTCTAGTAAATCTATAATAATTTTTGCTTTTTTAAAGTTTTATCTGCGTTTTAGGATGAAAGTGAACCCCTCTGCTCTTATTCCTTCAGAAAAACAGATTCATTTATGACATAAACCCAATCAGGCTAAAATATTTAATCACTTTAATAAAACTGTTAAACAATAAATATAATAAATAACCTGAATGACGTGTTCAGCGTTTTCATTCCACGTTACATTTTATTTCTTTGTTTCAACATAAAACCAACATCTGTGTTAATAAATATCAACATTTTAATAAACTGCACATGGAGAATGTGAGGGACAAAGAACATCAGCTCCATCGTCTACCTGCCAGGTAAACACCCTCATTTCCGTTCAGCTTTTTATTATTATTCCAAATGATTCCTGGTAGTTTCTATTTTTCTGAATTTCTTAGAATCGTGTTTGATCTAATTTGGGCTTGAAAGCAGAAACCTTCCCAGAGGAAGCGCCTGAAGCTCGTCTGAGTGATGTCAGCAGGAAATCCGGTTTGATCCTGATCCTGAGGAGCAGCAGGGAGGACGGCCCACACTCACCTGGAAACACCTGAGAGCCGAGGAAACATTAAACTCCACGCTGCTCCGCTGAACATCAAATGTCTCAAACATTCACTCCATGTTTGCTCTGATGCTTTAATGCCAGGATTTCACATATTTACTAGAATAGCATCTATTAGCAGCTTCACTAACTGTGAAGCATGAAGTAACTGGAATATTAGAAAAACTTTGAGAAAGGAGGAGAATCAAAAGCTGACAGCAGACAGTGGGTTTCCTTATTAGTGTGGTTAGAAACTCAGATATGAAGTCAGAGGAAAACTTAGTGAGTGAATTGAAATATTCACTGAACACAAACAAACTGTTGGTCCTGAGTTCAGATTCAGAGCTGAGACCTGATGAATGGAGTCAGTCTGAAGCAGCGAGTTCGACCAACAGGAGTTAAACTCTGAGGTTCTGGTTCACTTAGCAGTCAGTGAAGCTGCTAGCTGCTAACTGCTAACACTTTAGTTCCAGTTAGCAGTCAGTGAAGCTGCTAACTGCTAACTGCTAACACTTTAGTTCCAGTTAGCAGTCAGTGAAGCTGCTAGCTGCTAACACTTTAGTTCCAGTTATCAGTCAGTGAAGCTGCTAACTGCTAACTGCTAACACTTTAGTTCCAGTTAGCAGTCTGTGAAGCTGCTAACTGATAGCTGCTAACACTTTAGTTCCAGTTAGCAGTCTGTGAAGCTGCTAACTGATAGCTGCTAACACTTTAGTTCCAGTTAGCAGTCAGTGAAGCTGCTAACTGCTAACACTTTAGTTCCAGTTAGCAGTCAGTGAAGCCGCTAACTGCTAACACTTTAGTTCCAGTTATCAGTCAGTGAAGCTGCTAACTGCTAGCTGCTAGCTGCTAACACTTTAGTTCCAGTTATCAGTCAGTGAAGCTGCTAACTGCTAGCTGCTAACACTTTAGTTCCAGTTATCAGTCAGTGAAGCTGCTAACTGATAGCTGCTAACACTTTAGTTCCAGTTAGCAGTCTGTGAAGCTGCTAACTGATAGCTGCTAACACTTTAGTTCCAGTTAGCAGTCTGTGAAGCTGCTAACTGATAGCTGCTAACACTTTAGTTCCAGTTAGCAGTCAGTGAAGCTGCTAACTGCTAACACTTTAGTTCCAGTTAGCAGTCAGTGAAGCCGCTAACTGCTAACACTTTAGTTCCAGTTATCAGTCAGTGAAGCTGCTAACTGCTAGCTGCTAACACTTTAGTTCCAGTTATCAGTCAGTGAAGCTGCTAACTGCTAGCTGCTAACACTTTAGTTCCAGTTATCAGTCAGTGAAGCTGCTAACTGCTAACACATTAGTTCCAGTTAGCAGTCCGTAAAGCTGCTAACTGCTAACACTTTAGTTCCAGTTATCAGTCAGTGAAGCTGCTAACTGCTAACACTTTAGTTCCAGTTATCAGTCAGTGAAGCTGCTAACTGCTAACACTTTGATTCCAGTTATCAGTCAGTGAAGCTGCTAACTGCTAACACTTTAGTTCCAGTTAGCAGTCTGTGAAGCTGCTAACTGCTAGCTGCTAACACTTTAGTTCCAGTTATCAGTCAGTGAAGCTGCTAACTGCTAACTGCTAACACTTTGGTTCCAGTTAGCAGTCCGTGAAGCTGCTAACTGTTAACACTTTAGTTCCAGGAATCTTCAGAAGTGACGTCTGTTTTAATCAGTCAAAATGTTTCTGGTAGCAGGTTCAACAGTTTAGATGATTCATTTTCAGATGAAGATCTGCTGTGGTTCTGCTGGTTCCTCTCTATTTTAGTAAGTTTAACGGAAACAGCAGCCCAGGTGTTTCCTGCCGCTGACACGCTGAGCTGTGGTAACACAGATGACATCATCAGTTAGTAAAATCCTGAACTCACCGTGACGAAGCAGTTTGTGATGCTTCTGAACTCCAGAAATCCAGACCAGGAACCTGAACAGGTGGAAGATGTTCATGAGCTGCAGCTTTTCTCCTTCAGGGTCAGCAGATCTGATGAAACAAGACGGAGCTTTAATCTGGAGCATCAAACTTTGATGGTTCAATGCTAAATATCATAACTAGACATGTTTCACTGCCTCTGGGTTTATTATACTGGTTTCGTTTCCAGACTTTTGTCTGTTGGGTTAAATAAAGTTCAACGTTTGAAACTAAAAATATGTGTCAGTTTATCACAGACCAGCTGCAGATGTTCACCAGCGCTGTGGTAATGAAAAGCATCACAGACTCAGATGATGTAACGTTTATTTAAACGTGGTTTTGTGGTGGAGGTTGATAAAAGTTATCATGCTGAAGTTTAAGGTTGATCCTCAGAGTCCCTGATTTCCTGCTGAAGAAAACCGAGTTCAGGAATGAGAAGCAGAAGTCCTGTAACATCAGGACGCTTCATATAAAAGCTGGTCAACGTGGTGTTTGTGTAAAGATGTCCTGTCAGGGAAATACCAGTTAGAAACACTGGTGTGTACTGGTTGGTGTGGATCCTGTGGTGGTTTTTCCAGGTCCGTCTGTTGGATAAATCAAATCAAATCAAATCAAATCTGATGTTTCTGCCAAACTTTTGTCAGCAGCTCCAGACCTGCTGAGCATTAAGGGCTGGAAACTGGGAACTGACTGAGGCTCTACTGGTTCTACTGGTTCAGCCTCTGGTCAGCTGGAGGTCATCAGAGAGTCTGGAGGAAATTGTTGATATGAGACCAGATCAAAAAACTGCTTCTCTCTGCTGAGGATCAGATTCCCAGAGGATTATTTCTCTGTTCAACTCGCTGCACTGAGATCATGTTCAGTATCTAACAGTAGACATGTTGGATGGTTCGGTTCTGTTCACTAAATGCTTCTGGACCTCAGAGCTGCTCTGCCTGGTTTAGGGCAGCAGAAACAAGCAGGCGACTCGGCTGAGGTCATGAATGAAGCTGCATTCTGACACCACGAGAGTCTGGAAGTGTTTTTACCTGCAGCTTCCTGGAACAACCAGCAGCTAAACTTAGCAACACGCTGCCATAAATAGAAGCACAACAATCTGTGTTTGTTGGTCTGTTTCAGAGGTCTGAGTGTCACTGATGTTACCCAGCCTGACCCAATTCGCTCCTCTGACTGGACGGTTTTATGAAGCTGTGTGTTTGCAGCGTCCGGTTTGGTCACAGTGATGATGCTGCAGAGACAGACTGCTGCATCCTCGGTGCATGAAGGAGCGTCATCACAGATCCTTCCTGCCAGCAGCCATTATGCTCTGGACCGTCACTGCTCTCTACATCCCAGCTGGTGTTTTTTACAGCTTCACTCAGTTTAAAGGATATTTTCTGCACAATTTTATTTTTATACATGTTAAATAGTTTGTTGTTGAGCATTTTATACATTTTAAACAAATTATCCGACTCCACATTCTTTTGAATCGGAGTATTTTAAAGTACTTTATATTACAATTGTTGATTTTTCATTCTTTTAAATATATTTTTAATACTTTTATATTTGTGAAAACCTAAATACCTCGATGTCATTTCACTGCTGTCAGGGCTAAATTTCCCCACAGTGGGACAGAAAAGGGCATTTTTATTTTATTTTATTTTATTTTATTTTATTTTATTTTATTTTATTTTATTTTATTTTATTTTATTTTATTTTATTTTATTTTATTTTATTTTATTTTATTCTTCACTCTGGTGAAAATCTTTCTGAGAAAACCTGGTGGATTTCTTAGGATTCCAGAATTGAAACTGAAGATCGGATCAGAACCAAATCCACTGACAGAATCATTTCTAACTCCGTAGAACCTCAGAGAGGCTGACTGGGTTTGTTGGGTTTCTCTGAACCTGACAGGTTGGTTCTGGTTCTGAGCTGGAAATGTTCTGTTCTCCTTTAGAGAACAGAACCAGTGTGGTTCTGTTGTGATCCGGTTTGGTTTTTACATGTTTACCTGTAATGAACAAGGCGCCAGGTACTTTTCCACCTCAGATGAAACCAGCAGCGCCAACGACATGTTCCTGCACGCCGCTGGAACACGGCGCCACAGGGTTTGGTTCTGGAAGGATCCGGTTCACTCCCACCGCAGCTCAAACCAGGATTCCTAACAGAACCCGCCTCTTGTGAACCTTTATGTTTAGCGGTTAGCTAAAACGTTTTCTGTTCTGTAAGCTGAAATAATCAGATCATTTAGTTCCTGCAGAACCCGGCCTGCCAGCCCGATCCAGGTCCACCTGACGGAGGAATTTTTATAGTCTAGATGTTTTAATCTCTGATGTTTTAATCTCTGATGTTTTAATCTCTGGCCGTTCCTGGATGTGGATTCCTGTCGGTCTGCAGAGAAACTTCCAGGAAAAATGTGTCTGACCTCAGAGTCGGGCCGAGACGTTACATCAGCAGATGTTTGGATAAGAAAGGACCAGCGCACATTTTTACAAAATCAAGCTGCAAAGGAAGGGCTTGTCTTCCTGATAAAGGTCAAAGGTCAGATAATGTTGCTGCATAGAGCTGAACAGGCAGTAAATAAAGAAAAAACCTAAATTCACCTTCGACCCTCTGAGGTTTGTTTTAACAGGTTGGGGTGAAACTTTAACTTCCTGTATCAACATCCAGATTGAAACCGAAAACTTCCTGATCCAGATTTACAGTGAAAACAGAGAGAAGTCAGAACCCGTCCGACCAGAACCAGCTTCTGCTGCTGCTCAGGTTGACCTTTCACCTCCGTCCCGTTTCTGTGTAAACAGCAGGAAGTTGATCTTTAGATAAACGGCTGCTGATCAGACCCAAACAGAAACCGACCCTGACAGAACCCCCGCCCCTCCCATGATGCCTTTCACCGCCTGACCTTCTGTGATGACATCAGCATCTCTGAACCCGCTGAGGCTCCGCCCCCGGTCCAAACAGTTTGAGCTCCGGTGGCAGATTGGGAGCTGATGTGTTGAACTGAGTCATCAGAACTCAGAACCAGGTTCAGTGTTTGCAGAGAACAACGGTTCCCCCAAAGCATGCAGGACCCGGATCCTGCATGCTTTGGTTCTGGTTCAACTCAACTGGACCAACTGATGACTCGTTAGCAGAACCTCAGCAGAACTTTGACCTGCTGGGGAAACAGATGGAACCGTTTGAATCAGCTCAGCTGGAGCAGAGACTCATGTAAAGCATGCAGGAACCGGGTCCAAATGGACCGACTGACCGCCCGGCCGCCTCTCGCCCTCACAGCTCCAGCTTCCTGCTGAAATAGGAGAAGATCCAGTGGATCCTTTGTGATCTCAGACCTGGTTCTGTTCTCTCTGAGCTTGTTGAGGATCTGATGCCACTGATCTGCTCAGACCTGCTTCATGTCAGGATCACCTGACTGATTTGATTCAGTTTTATTGACATGTTGTTTGCAAACTGAATTAAGAATAAAAGTGAAAGTTTAAACTGATTCATCTCCAGATGCTTCTTCACTTCCTGGTTGAATTTTCTCTCATCTTCCTGGTTCAGAAAAACAATTGAAGTAATTTATTTGATTGATGTAAAGATAAACAGCAAAGTTATTGTTTTATGATTTAACAGTTTCCTGCATCACGTCCTCGGTTCTCGGCCGGCTCTGCCACATTCCTGCTGCTCTCACCTGAACGTCGCTCCGGGTTTCTTTGTTCCTTCTCAGTCACACCTGGAATGTTTTAAGGTTTAACCCTTTCACTCTCTGTTTCCTCCTGCAGATGGAAACTTTTCTCCTTCTGTAAAGTTTGTTTCTTTGTCCAACAGAAACACGTCTGATAGTTTAAAGCTGTATTCAGATCATAAGCATTAAGATTTATGAATCAGAATCTGATTTATGTAGCAAGACAATCTCTCTGAATGATATTTAGCTTCCTATGCTCGTGCTTAATTTGTGTAGGATTTGCTGAAATCGGCTGGTTTAGAGTAAATCAGAGGGTCAGCTGACTGAACCGCAAGAGGAAACAGAAAAACAGGAAACTCCTTTTATCTCTGAAGTTAATAATTTCCTCTTTTCATTTGCTGAAGTAGAAACTGGGCTGAATTAAACAATCAGAGGAACTTTGAGTCCTTTACTGAACCTGGAGAACCAGCAGGAGAAGCTCTATGATAATAAAAACATTAACTTGGGTTGTTAAAAGTCTGTGTCCTAAAATGGATCCTAGTAGAAGAGAAGCTGAAATGTTAAATGATTTCAGACATTTCTCTTTGAATCGTTTAGGATGTAGATCCGTCATCATCTTCATCATCTCAGCGGCGGTGACGTTTAAACGCAGGCATGACGCATCGACCCGCTTTGATTACCGCCGACGACCGAATCTAAACAAATGACCCGGCCTCAGCAGACGTCACATCCTAACATATGAGATCAGAGATATTATGTCAGCCGGCAGCAGAGGAGAGAAACAAAACGACAAACAGAGAGAAGAAAAGAGACGAGGATTATTTTAGAATGAGAGGAAAAAGAAGCAGCTCAGTCAAACATAAAGACGTCTTAAAAACAGAAAGTAACTGAGAGACATCAGTCAGACATGCTGGAGCAAGAAGCAGCGACTTCTGCTGACCACCGATCAGAGAGGGAGAGCGGCGTTCCCTAATGTTTTCCTTTGGGAACGCCGCTCTCCCAAAGGAAAACATGGCAGGCAGTTTTCCAGGACTGGAAACTCTGGACACATCCAGCCCAACCTGGACCTGACCTTCACCTCCTCTGGTGACCAGTCAGCTCTGAGGTCATCTGAACAAAGGTCAGAGTTCAGAGAAATCAGCATGAACTCAAGAGCTCCACCTCAGACACTACAGGCCTCAGTTAGAAGGTCAAAGGTCACTGAACCAGAATAAATGACTGGAAGGGTTGAAGGAAAGGGGTTTGACCTTTTTAGTTCCACATCAGAGATTGATGTCACATTCACAGCTCCAAAAACAAACTGGAGTTGGATTAAAGTGGACTGAACAGAACTGGGGTGAATGCTGAGTCCAGTGGGACCAAAGTGGAGATGATCACTGTAAAGCACGGTGGTGGAGGGTGATGATTAGGGGTTGCTTTGCAGCCTGGGAACCTTGAGTTGACCATCATCTCCTCTGTAATCTAGAATCAGATATCAAACAGCTGGACCTTGATCCAAACTGGTTAATGACCAGAACCAGAACCCCAAACCCAGCAGCAGATCCAGACGTGACACACACTCCGGGGTCTGGGTGTGTTTTCCCTCAAATCACCCAATCAGCTCCTCTCTGCCCTCCACCTTCATACCTGTTGTCTTACCTGTGCAGGTGAATGTGACTGGAACCCAAAGACGTCCCCATGGCAACCTCCAACATCAACATCAACATCAGGAGGGATCCCCAGCAGCAGCTCATGAGGTAATGCTCTGCAGTGATTAATAATCTCAGATATGAGTTACTTCACAGCATCATTAGAATAACATTCTGGTCTGCAGGTTTTTCAGACGACTCACGTCGGGATGAGGGGGATGTTGTGATGCAACCTGCAGCGTCTGACTCAGCAGCAGCAGATTCCTGAGCTCCAGGCCCAATAAACCACACAAAGGAAAGTGGCTGCAGAGAGGAAAGTTCTGCAGGAATTTAATGTGTTGGAAAATCATGCAAAGCAGCAGCTTGAAGCTTCCAGGCTCCCGTAGGAACAGAGCCGAACTTCCCTCTGAGTTCAGGGCAGGGAAGGTTTTCCAAGAGGAAAATGAGCCAAACAGAGCTGGCTTTGTTTTAGAAATATGAATAATCCTCTTCATGGAGGAATCCCTTTGAGTTATTTACATAGAAATGTTTATTGGTTTGGTGGTGAGGTGAGGCCGACCCCAGGATGAAGGTGATGATGATAATTTAATGAAGACATAGTCCAACTCAGGCGGCAGCTAAATACCGATAGCATCTGAAAAGCTGAGGACTGAGAAGTGAGCTAAACCTACGCAGGACTAAACTGTTCGACTGTGACGGCAGGCAGACGACAAACGACGAGGATCCGACAAGAGACGAAGACAAGAGGTGGACTAAAGTACACAGGAAGGGTCATCAGGGAACGAGACACCAATCAACAGGGAAGAGGCAGAGACAGAGAAAATAAACACACAGAAACACGGATCATGACAAAATCAGTTATTAATTATTGTAATAACAGATGGATTTATATACGTTAATCATGCTGTCTGAGATTTCAGCTAAAAGTATCTTATTTTTACTCTACACCAGAACAAGATTTGCATTTTATATTATTTATTTTTAAGCTTTAGATTTTGGTTTTAATATTTACTTGTTGGTAACATAATGTTTATTTAAATCTTTTAAAGTTTTTACACCATCAATGTTTCAGGAGCTGCAGATGGAAACAGGCATAGAGACTAAATCTGCACCAGTTCATTATTGTGCACTGTTCCTTTAAATATAACCTCATTAATGCAAAGCTTATATGCACATCTGTTGATGTTTTATTTGGTTCTAAATCTGATTTTAAAGATGAAAAACCCAAAAACGTCAGTAAAGAGGCAGAAAACAGGAAGATTTCATTTCAACATTTTTATTACAAAATAATAAATAGCAAATAAAATAAATAACTAAATAAGACATTTATACAAAAACATTAACATCAATAGGAGTGTCAGGTTCAGGCATGTCGGCCTGCATAAGCGACAGTTTTCATGTAGAAACGTTTGATTCGTTTCTCAGTCAGTCTGTGTGCAGAATTCACTGATTCAGTTCAAGTTTTCTGGAGTTCAAGTTTCTGTTTTCTTCTTAGTGTTCACAGTTCTGTCATTCTCTCAGATTCTGTCTGTCCCAGACACTTCCTCCTCCCGGCAGTGCGGGAGTCTGCTGGCTGGGTGAAGCCGGCGCTCGGAGCCTCCTCCCCGGCCGCGCAGCGCCGCGCAGGGCGCTCCGCTTCCCTCCGGAGGTTCTCAGGATTTCCTCCAGTTCGGCTCAGTCTTTCATCCCATCAGCCCAGATTCGGGCGGTGTAGCGGAACCAGTCCTGGGGACTCAGCTGTCGTTGCCCAGTCTGTGGTAGACCAGCAGGGCCACCATGCTCTTCCCTGCGCTCTGCTCGAAGCCGGTGGAGTCGCTCTGCTGGGCGGCCTCCTCGCAGCGGATCGGCGCGGCGCTCCGCTCCGACATCTGCCGGGCCTGCTGCTCGGCTGACTGGAAGCTGAAGCCTTGGTAGTCGCTGATGGAGCCGTCAGCGCTCAGCGGCGCGTCGACGCACGGCTCCTCGGTGTAGATCTGCCACAGCACCACCAGGCACAGGATGACCAGCCAGCGCTTGGCGTGGCTGCGCTCCGGCGGCGGGAGGTGCATGCGGACCTTGGCTGGGTACATGACCCGGGTGCAGCGCTTCTTGGGCCGGATTGGCACGTAGGAGCGCACGGCGGTGGCCTGAGGCGGGATCCGCTCGAAGGTGAAGACCTCCGGCTGGGTGCTGCGGGTCGCCATGCCGGAGCTGAGGGCGAAGCTCTCCTGGACGGTCAGGGTCACGCTGTCGGACCGGGAGTACATTCTCTCTGTTTTCTGTGTTTTTGTTTCGGGTTCCTGTCTGCGCTCGGAGTCAGAAAGATCTGCCGGAAAACTTCCAGGTTCCGACTTTTAAAGTAGTTTTTAGGCTCCTCCCTGTTGCTCAAATGAGAAAACACCGAAAAATTAGCATATTTCATGTTTGAACCACCCGGAGCTGCAGCTGAGTCACCTCAGGGTGGGTCACATTATCTCACTACAATGCTAAAAATCCACACAGGCAAGTCTAGACAGGCACGAAACTCTATTCAAATATAACATTTTACTTATTAAACCACTTAATTTACTCTACATGTTCTAACATCTGTTAGAATATTTAGGACAGATGCTAATAGTCTAATCATATCTGTGTATAGAATCATTTCTTCCCCTTATTTTGGTCAAACATGATTTACCTTCACATGATTTTCACCAGATTTAATAAAATGTCGTCATCCAGATATTGAGCTTACTGTAAACAGCCGACTGTACAGTTTGTGTTGGTCACGTTGAAAACTGGAAACTTTCCTCAAATCAACGTCAAAGTGTCTAAATGTCAAGATCAGAAGGTCTGAAGGTCAAAGACAAGGAGAAAAACATCATTTCTGTTCACAGGGATCAGAAACGGAAGGAAAAATAACGAATATTAATACTAAAAGCATCAACACAAAAACAAAATGACACATTTTCAGTTTATTTATCAGCACAAAGCACAAAACTGAACCCGACTCATTTTTACTCTCTTTACATGTGGACAAAATATCCTAATAATATGAGATGAGAAATAAACCATTGGTTAAAACTGAGAATAAACTGAAACAACTGTTAAGTTTTATCATTTTTAATAACTAATTTAGATTAAATTTGAGGGAATTTCCTTCCTGACCAGAAACAGCCACAAAGTTTAAAGTTTAAACTTTATTTTTATTTTTAAACATTATGAAGAGAAGTCAGGTAATAGCTTCAGAATCATTAAAACTTTCTACAAGAAAAAATAATGAGAAACAAGAAGAAAAAACAGATTTTGGTTCAAAACAAACAAAATCATTTACTGTGAAAATATTTTGAACATTTTCTAAAAATACATTTTCTTGCCTCATGTCGGATGCTGCTGGGGGAAGTTTTGGAAATGTTCCGCGCTGTGGTTTTGTGCGCCAGCGGTCATTATGAAACCTGAGGACGTTGTGAAGCCACAGAGGAGGAAACGTTTCTGACGGCGAATCTGGAAACGTCCAGCTGGAAAATGGAAAACATGAAGATGATCTAAAAATAACAACGCATCCAGCAAAAACAAAAATAAATGGTCAAAACTGAAACATAATTAGTTTTCTGACATGATCCATAACCCTGAGCTAAAACACAGACCAATAACTGAGTAAAAACTAAAATTAATTTTAGAGAGTTTGAGAATTTTGTAAAAAGTAAAAATAACATTTTGTTTGCTTTTAATGGAAAACACAAAAACAAGCCTTTGTGTATCATTATTGGTGAATTTTCCTCTTCATATTGGATGATTTGACCTCAGATTGACTCAGTGATGAAGCTGGTGATGTTTGGTCCCGACCTGCAGGCCTCTCCTCTCCTCAGGCCTCTTGACATCCTGTCAGCCTCGCAGCTTTCACTCATCTCTCTCAGGTCGGTCCAACCTAAAGTCGTGAATAAGTTCAGGATTTCACTTCCTGTTCCTGTTTTGCATCATTTCCTGTGTGGAGGAACAAACAGAATCTGAAGCTGTTTTCAGTCAGGCTGAATGTTGGAGTTTGTTTCATCAGATGAACTGAAACTGATCATCATGTTGATCTGGATCAGCTGATGATGGTGAATATGATCTGGAGAACCTTCTGCCCCCTAGTGGACAGAAATGTCCTAGTTAAAGGCCAGAATGTTCAGTTTTAGGATGATTTGGACCGAAGGATCAAATCATCGTCACATGGTTCCAGTAAAACCTTCCTAATAAAACCTTCTGTATCAACACTTTCGGACCGTTTAGCCGGTTACCATAGAAACAGAGCCAAACACAGCTCCACTGTGTGGAGCCGGGACATCGACCCGCCTGAACGGATCCATTGACGGGATGCCAGGTCAGCTGGGAGCCGTTCCTGGTTCTGCGTACGCAGGAATGTTCAGCCAGCCCAAATGAAAAGATCTGCTGTTATGGAGCCATTTCTGGAACAATAGAGAAGACAACAGAGGAAACATGAAAGAACCTGGTTCTGGTTCTGGTTCTGGCTCTTGGTGAAAGGACGTCCCTCCAGGCTGGAGCCTCTCAGCCGCTCAGAGTCACAATAATCCAGTTTTTTTTACAGTAAACAGACCAGAGTCAGTGTGAGTATTTATGGGATGTAAACAGCAGCCAGGCGTCGTCAAGGCAACCTAATGATTCTCCTTCTGTTTTCAGAGAGCTGCAGCAATAAGGTCCCAGTTTACATGCTGGTTACGGACAGCTGACCTTCATGACCTTGACTCAGAGTTTCTGCTGTATTCAGGCCAGTGACAGTGAGTATAAATAAATAAAATAACTCATTTTACGCACGTGGCCTGGAGAACGATGAGGTTTAAGGACGTTTTCACACCTGACAGTCCGGTGAACTCGGTTTGATTACGGACCAATAATCAAACATTTGCTCCAGCTGCTGCAGTTCTTTCTCACTGCAGTGATTCAAAAAACAACCAAACTCTTTGAACGTCCAGTTCCCCTCCTGGCCTGTGGGGGCGCTGCACCAAGAACCACTGAAGGAAACGACACAAAAACCTCTAAAGACACTGAGAGCAACTTCCTTCTTCACCAGATGGAAACAAGATGGAGGCGTCAGATTGTAGCGTTTGGAGGATTTCTTCTCTTTAGCCTTTAGCTAAAGACCAGAACACGTTTCTCCTGAAAGCATTAGGCTACTGAATTTGTTTTGGTTGTCTTTACCCAGAATGCCTTGTGCTGTGGTCTACTTCCTGTTTTTGGAGCGTTATCCGGTCTGCGTGGCGTTCACATATTCATTCAAACTGAACCAGAGTTCACTTCAACCGAACTGAATCTGAGGTTTGGAGGCGGATCAGAGTTCACTTTCTTGTTCTGCATCAGTCACACTGACTCACAGACCAGTTGATCGCCACCTGCTGGACAGGAGTGTAAAGTTTCTGTAGGTTGAAACATTGAATTTGGTGCAAAATTTTTAAATATCTAACTGATGCAAACTGTGTTTTCAGGATTAAAAATCCAGTTTAGTGTAAAATTTAAGCTGCAACGTGTTTATGCTTCTTTAAAAGGTCAGAATAGATTCAAACTACGGACCTGAGACTGTTTGGACCTTACAGGACCGGTTTGCAGGTTATTGGTTTATTTTTCCTCCAGACTCATGGTGTTGTAAACAGGCTGTTAGTCTGTTTATATCAGCTCTATGCTGAAGATACAGAGTTCTGTAGTGGAGCATTAATAGCTCTACAGGTTCTGTTTATCTCGGTTCCATCAGCGGTTCTGATCCTAATCTCTGTCTCAGGTCTTTTTTTAGTTTGTTTCCCCATAACTGCTGAACTCGTCTGTCTGTCTGCAGGAGTCCAGAACCAACAGCAGGTTCTTTGTTTGGTGACATTTAATCTAAGATCCAGGAGGAAACCCGGTTCTGTTGGCCCGTTCTCACCTGCTCTTCTCGTTCCGCAGCGGAAAGTTTCTGATAAAATCTCTAAGACTCCTTCCTTCAGTTTGATTGTTTTAGTGGATGATAATAAAGAGCCGTTTGTTTGGTTTCTTCTCTGGGTTTTTCCCTCTCAGCTGTCAGGTTTATTTTTAGTGGATCCACCAGAACCAGAACCAGAACTCCTTACTGGAAACATGAAGTACTGTCATTTATTTGGAACTTCGTCTGAATTAGACAGAAGATACAGAGGAGGGAAGTGAATCCGGTTCAGTCCAGGACGCATCCTGAATGTTCTGAATCAACATGGCCGGGTTCTGAACATGAACAGATTCACTTCATCTGTTCATGTTCGGCTTAAACGGCTAAAAACAGATAAAGGAACCAGAACCAGAACCAAAGATTTGGCTTAAAAGTAAAAACTGTAATTTTTTCAAACCAAATATGATTCTGATTCTAATAGATGTTTTTAATTTCTTTTCTATATAAATAGCAAATAAAATATTTTTAGTTTTCAGTCATCTGACCGCCTGTTAGAGAAATGAAAACGGACATCTGGGCCCGTTCACCAGGTCTGAGACCCGGCAGAACCCGGCCATGCTGGACTGGGCCAGCCGGGTTCTCCAGCAGATCATCAGAACCAGAACCGAGTTATGGTCATGGACTCATATTCCATGTTTATCTGCAGTTTTTATGCTGACATGATGAAAACATTCTCATGTTCAAGTGATTTTTAACTGCAGATTGAACTTTTATGCTGCTGTTGACTAAACCTTCAACTGTTTACACCTGAAATATTAATTATTTATCGTATTTTTAATCCCTTTAATTCACTCTAAAGTGAAGAGTCCAACTAAACACGCCGTCCCTCTGCTTCTGCTCTGGATGCAAACCACAAGTTTTCAGAGGAAATTCAGTGAAATGGATGAAATCTGATGAAGGTTTAAGGGAAGATTTTCCACAAGTCTGTTCATGAAGACACAAAGCAGCAATGATTATTCATCTCCCTGAATTTTCAGCTTCAATGAGTTTCTGAGAGGGATTTCATCACTCACTGCTGACATTCTCTGGATTTTTCAAACACCTCCACCTTCCCTCAGTTTCAGTTACGACATGTAGATGTGAAACTTTGTGCAGGCTTAAAATACCAAAAGGTTATTCTGGTTCTTTTGTCTTTCACTCTGAGTGTAAACAGAAAGAATCAGAAGCATCTGAACTATTTCAGGCCTGCAGGAAACAAACGTTACAGCCTGCGAGCGTCGACCCACAGGCAGCGAAACATGGAAACGACTCAACGACTGAGAACGGAGAGGAGTCCTTCACAGACAGCAGCAGGTCAGGGCGGGCCGATCCAGAACCAACAAGTCCAGAATCAGCAAGTCCAGAACCAGCAGGTCCACAACCAGCTTCCACTCTGACTTCCATTTTTTTCTCACCTGACTCTCAGATTCCTGGCTGCTGACTGTAGCAGGTCAAAATATTTGAAGGTGTCAGATTTTCCAAACATGGAAACAATGTAAGAGGAGAGAGCAACATTTCAGTGGCATGAAGGAACGCTGAAGGCATCCGACCCAGACCAGCTGAACATCAGAACCACAGAACCACTCTGCTTTATCCGCCCAAAAGACAATAAATCCTTCCCGGACGACGTGGAAGGATTTAAACTTTCTTCTTTTCAGTTTATTGACTTTTGGTCATCAGATCATCTTTAGCTCTGATAACTGTAGAAACCCAAAGTTTTTGTTTTCCTCATCCAGAGCCCTGATAAAGACATTAAATATGAGAACCAACAAATGTTTTATACTTTCATCAGTTTGTGTTTAATGGCTCTGTTGCTCTATTAGCTGGTTCTGGTCCTGGTTCTGGTTCTGCATGTCCTCCTGAGCGGTCAGCAGGAAGTTAGCTGACACAGACACACAGCTGGCTGCAGCAGGACACAGACATGAGCCAGCAGAGTCAGAGGAAACTGAAAAGGCCGTTAACATCGACTTCATCAGGTGAAACGGGAAGAGAGAGCGAAGCTGAAAACCACCAGGAAGGCTGCAGGAATGCTGAGCTGCTGATTGCTTCATCGGGGGTTTGGAGATTTTTCTCATTAATTTCAGGATTCCAGTAAAGAAGGAAGCAGAGTTGAAGGAAGCCGATTATTTTTAATGGTCCGTCTGTTAGTCACATCCAGGCCTGATCACACAGGCTCCACTCGTCTCGCTCTACATTCCACAGCAGCGTTTCTTCACCACGAAGAACAAAGTGATGACTGAGCACATTGTTCTAATTACTGCAGATGAAACATGAAACCACCTGAGAAACACCTGCAGTCGCCTCCCAGAGCCTCAACGTGTGCAGGCAGCAAAACGACACCAAAGACCACGAGTCGCCATGACGACCATTTATAAAATAGCTGCACATATCAGACAGCACTAATATTTTAATGTTTTAAGATTAAAAAAAAAGTCCAATAGATGTTTTAGTTTCATGTTCATTTCTGCAAATACAAACTTCCTGATAAAAACATGAAAAATCTGTAGAAATTCAGTATTTTTGTTAAATAACTCCAATAACTGTTTTAACAAAAAGTTACAAACTTCTGCATCCAGTAAAAACTCGGAGGTTAAATCATGAGGCGCTGCACAGTGGAGCAGTTGGTAGAGCTGTTGCCTTGCAGCAAGAAGGTTCTGGGTTCGATTCCCGGTCTTTCTGCATGGAGTCTCCATGTTCTCCCTGTGCATGGTGGGTTTTCTCCAGGTACTCCGGTTTCCTCCCACAGTCCAGAAACATGACTGTCAGGTTAATTGGCCTCTCCAAATTGCCCCTAGGTGTGAGTGTGTGTGTGCATGGTTGTGTGTCTCTGTGTTGCCCTGCAACAGACTGGCAACCTGTCCAGGGTGACCCCACCTCTCACCCAAAAACATTAGCTGGAGAGGCAGCAGCAACCCTCCCGATCCCACTGAGGGACAAGGGTGCAAGAAAATGGATGGATGGATGGATAAATCATGATTTATTCCTTTATTTGGTCGTGACATCATCGCATAGAAATCTGCTGACAGGACAGTTTTTCATCAGTTCACTCAAACCTTTCAGGGTTTGATTCCAACCACCCTGAGCCCAAAACGAGGCTCTGATCGATCAGGGAATCGAACGCTGATCAAACGTTGATCCAGCAGACGGTCAGACTGAGCGCCTGGCGGCTCTGATGGAGCAGCTGGACGCTCCGAGGGAGGAGATGATGTACAGGCGGCCTGCAGAGTCAGACAGACATTCATCAGGTCAGTGGAGTTAAAACACCATCAACACCTGAAACAGAGTTTATAAAGTTTATCTGATCCAGAAAACAATTGTTTTTATTTGTCAACTTTCAGATTAAACTTCCTGTAAAACTCATGTTTCGTTTGGATCAAACAGTTTTACACAATATAAATCAAAATCAAATGTCAGATTTACAGAATAAATATAAAAATCACCATGAAAATCTATAAAATGAGGCTAAAATATAAATTCAACACAGTGAGAAAACGCTGACAGCAGCGTTTTCTGTCAGTTTGTAACATATTTATCTTTAAATGGTTCATTGTTGTTATTTTCTTTGTTTCCTGTTTCCTGATCAGAGTGAAAAGGTTCTGATGGGTTTTTGGATTCTGATCATATTAAAACTTTTCATCATCAGACTGAGAGCAGCTGAAAGGTCAGAGGTCAGACTGAAGGTCACTTCAGGGTTTTTGGGTTTTCTGCTCTGACTGGTTCTGAAGGTCCGTTTCCTCCAGGATCCGACTGGAACGTTTTTCATTCCTTCATCATGATCCTCCCTCCGTCTGCAGCTCCCAGGTTTTTCCATCCGGACCGTAAACCAGGAATCCTGCAGAGCAGAGAAACGTTTTCCTGATGCTGAGGTCATGTGACCCGGTCCGGGTTCTGCCGGCTCCAGCTGGCAGTCCGGCCATGTGATGTGGGTCAGGCTGATCAAACGGCCCGCTGCTGGAGCCCGGCCATGTGAACGGGCCTACGTGCAGAACGGCCCCGGTTCTGGCTCCGGTTCTGGTCCCGCCCACAGCCGGGTCGCATGCTGGTTTCCAGCTCATCAGATCCGTTTACGCTGCCGCCGCCTCATTTATGTAATTACTGTGATGTGAAGAGAGACGGTTCTGTTGGCTCCAGAACCGAGCTGCCTGGAATCTACTCCTGTTTTCCCTGAAGTTCTGAAGTTCTGACCCGATTGGAGTGAAATGAAATCCGAGCGTCTCGAAACGCTGACGGATTAACGATGTTTCCAGATGTTTCTGATTCTGAGGCCATTAAAGAAACTCATGAGTCATGAAACGAACTCCAGGATGACGTCACCGCATGTCAAAGCCTCAGTAACCTGGAACAGGAAGTGACTTCAGCTCACTTCCTGTTTGGAGCTTCAGCTTCACAAACCATCTATAGAGTCAGTTTAATCTGGGAGAAGGTCGAGTTTAATTAGCCGAGTTTAAAAGTGATAATTGGTTATTATTTGATTAAATGTTTTTATAAACAAACAGATTAAACTCATCAGACACTGAAAAAACAGAACAGCTGATTCAACTTAAATTTATTGCATTAATTGATCACAAAGAATCAAATGAAGTTTGTCGAAGTTCATTTAATAAGTTGTCAAGTTAAACCAACAAAATTAAAATACGTTTAAAAATGTAATTCATTCAATTACATCCTTATAACTGGAACTGCATTCTATTCTTTTTTTCAGTGTAGCTATGGTAACACATCAATGAAACTACAAAGATTATACTTATACGTTTAAAAAAATAAACGTATTTCTTAAAATCTTGAATTTTAATGTTAACCAATTAAATTATTTTAACTTCTCTTTATTAGAACCATTAAACCAATTTAACTTCATCCTAACTATCAATAAACAGATTTTAAAATGTTACATTTAAGCATTAAGATGGAAGGATCCTGCAGGTCTGGGGCCATAAGGAGCTGCTGAGTTTGCTCATGCCTTGGGCCGGCTCTGAACCCAGCAGCTGAAACATCAACACAGTTTCAGAGAGAAAAAATGAAGAATTTAAAATATGCAAAGATAAATCTGTAAAAGAAAAAAACTAAATAAAGATCAACGTAAACTTTACCTCAGGTTCACTTGATCATCTGAAAAGCAGCTTTTGGTCCAAATTTAAACAATTATAATAATCTGTGATAAAAATGCAGAAATTATGTTTTTAATCTGATAAATTCACTGAATTTTTGTCTTTAAATCCTGATTTTTCTCCTCTATGTGTCTGAGCTGCTGGACATTAAACGGTTAAACATGCTGAACGTGCTGAACGTGCTCAGACTGTCTCCTCCTCTCTGGTTCTGGTTCTGGTTCTGAAGCGGCCCGGCAGAAAGAAACCTGCAGTCTGTGTTTTTTATTCCCAGCTAATCTGAGCTGTGAGTGAAATCCTCCAGAACCTCGGACCCGGCCACACACACACACACACACACACACACACACACACACACACACACACACACACACACACACACCCCCACACACACACACACATTCCTGTGTTTCCTGTAACTGAGTCCCGCGGTCGGGAAGCCCAGAGGTCACAGAGGTCGGCGGCTTCAGGGCAGCGAACCTGATGTGATGCATCATGAGCAGAAAACCACGATGAGGCAACGAGCCGCCGACCTCCGGACCCGATGAGACCAACAGAACCATAAACCCAGAGAAATGAGACACAAAAATAACAAGAGTAAAAGTTTCTGATGAGTCAAAATAGAAACTTTATGATGATTTATTTTTATAAAAACGTTTTCAGAAACTTTTCTCAGACACAGTTCAGGTTTTACTGAATAAAACTGAATTTAAACAAATAAATGAATGTGAAACTGGTTTTATTTTAAAAAATTATTTCAATTTGAAATGAATGAACAAAACAGAAAAAGTTATTATTTTCCTTTTTGGATAAATTTAGTATTTTTCCACAAAACCTTTTAACTTTTATGACACATAATTCTGAATAATTTCTTGTATAAAAAGCTTTAATCTGCAGTAAAATCAATAAACTCAGGAGCTTTTAATGAGAGGAAGAGAAGCTGGTTCTGATGAAAGTTCTTCAGAACCAGAGGACGACCTGCAGGTCCAGACAGCAGCTGCTGTTTCTGAGCCTCACTGGGTCGTTGCCATGGAAATAAATTCTCTAATTTTCTCTGCAGACGGTCAGAGATGAAGTCATGGAGTCAAAGTTTACTGGAAGCAGCAGAGGAGAACCAGGAACCAGGAGCAGGAAATAAAAACTGGTATTTGCATCAATCCGCAGTGGAAACAGAGGAATCTGGTCTGAGCGGCAGGAAAATCCCCGTCAGCAGCCGAGAGACGCAGAACGGATAAAACAACAGAAGAAGAAACCGAGACGCCGCCGCTGCAGCTTCTGAGGATCCGAAGAGCTTCAGGAATAAACTGAGAGAGAGTTTCCATGAACTGGAGCCGAGACCCAGAACCAGATCAGAACCAGTTCAGAAGATCAGAACCAGTTCAGAACCAGTTCAGAACCAGTTCAGAAGATCAGAACCAGTTCAGAACCAGATCAGAACCAGATCAGAACCAGTTCAGAACCAGATCAGAACCAGTTCAGAACCAGTTCAGAACCAGTCCAGAAGATCAGAACCAGTTCAGAACCAGATCAGAACCAGTTCAGAACCAGATCAGAACCAGTTCAGAACCTGAGCCGACCTGCAGAGCCACAAGAACTTCATTTCATTTCTTTATGATGTTTCATAAAAATGATTCATTTTCATCATTTTTTAAGAATATAGAGCTGAAAAAGTTGCACATCTGAAGTTTTATCTGTTTTTCTCTGCAAAACGGCTCAAACTCCTTCAGATGGACGCAGAGTTTCTACAACCATAGGAGTGGATTTGACTAGGCCATGAATCTGCTGGCTGGATGATCTGGTGGCAGCTGAACCTTCGGCCCGAATACGGAGGACAAACATGCAGGATGCAAACTCCTAAACACTAAAACACAAAAATTCATTTAAATGTTGTCCAGATGATTATTGAACCAAGATGGGGAAAAAACATGATGTTGATAATTAAACTGATCAGATCCCAGACAGACTCCGCCTCTCTGCCACCAGGCTTCACCATAAGGACAAATTAAAGACGCTCTGCAGTTATTAATGGGTTATTAATACGTTATTAATACGTTATTAATAGGTTATTAATAGGTTATTAATATATTATTAATGGGTTATTAATAAGTTATTAATATGTTAGTAATAGGTTATTAATGGGTTATTAATAGGTTATTAATGGGTTGTGAATACGTTATTAATAGGTTATTAATATGTTATTAATGGGTTATTAATAGGATTTAATCCAAAGGAAAGTCCAACTGAATGAGATGATTTTCTTTTTCTAAGTGTTCATAACATGCATGTTTATAAAATAAAGACAACTGACTTTTCAAAAACAGTGGCAATAAAAACTGTTCAAACAGAAAAAAATTCACATTTTTCAGCAGAAATGTTACCTGAAATGAAGAAAAACTAAATTATTGAGTTTGTTGGGAGCAGCGATGGTTCTAATCTGGGAGGAAGGATCTGAGTTAACGCAGCTTTGTGCACCCAGGATGCAGCAGTTTGTCTCTGCAGCTCTGCAGTTCAGCAACATCCTGGTGTCTGAACTCACTGAAATGGTTTCCTCAGTGCGGCTCGCTGTGACCTCCACGACCCTTCATGACACCCTGTGACCTTCATGTGACCTTCCTGTGACCCTCCCTGACCTGCTGTCACTCCCGTTAGGACTCTCTGCTCTTCAGTCTCTACATGTCTGAACTCATCTGACTGAAATATTCGTCTCACTCAGACGTTTCGCTGAACTTGAATGCATTTCAAGTTCAACATTCTTGAACTTGAACTGAGAGGCTTGGAGGACAGGAAGGTCAGAGGTGAACCTGAGGCTCCTCTCTGCTTCATGACTTTCTCCACATTTAAGATCTATCTGCATCTTTTTCTAAACTCATTTTAAGACAAGTCAGAAAAACTGTCTGAAACGTTTATTCAGCTCCTGGAAACAGAGAAAAGCTTCTTTCATCTCAGACATGAAGTCTTCCTGGTTTCCATGGTTACAGCATGGACACTGAGGTCACCTTGCAGGACGCTCTGCAGCGTTTCTCATTCTGGTGTGATGAGCGGAAACATGTCCGACCTTCAGCTCCGTCTGACTCTTTTCTTGTTCAGCTTCATGTTTTTGTTGTGGTTTAATTAAACTTTAAAAGCTAAAAGTTTTTTTTTTCAATTCTAAAAATTTGCTGACAGATTTTTCTGTTTGCATTTTTTAAATATTTCTGTTGAATTTTTTTGTTCTGTTTGTGTTTCATGTGTCAGTTTCTCTCATTTTGTTTATTTCAGTTTCATGTCTTTTCAAATTTGTTTTAATTTTTTCACTAGATTCTTTATATGAATGTTTTTCTTTATATTCTTTATTTATTCCACACAGAAACTAAAACCTTTAACCATCTTAGTTTCTGTTCCTGTTGGTCAGATCTTTTCTTTCTCCTGGTTTGACCCTTTTTTCTCCTTCGTTTCGTCTCTCAGTGCCTCCAGATGATGAAACTTTATTACTTCTTCCTGTTCGTTCAGCTGATTTTGGGCTTTTTGTCCTCAGCATCTCGTTTTGTCGCCTTTCATGAACCAGATCCAAACTGGACACAGAACCAGAACCGACAGCAGGCTGATCCTGCTCATCATCAGCAGTGAGCCTCCTGATTGGCTGG